>NC_090934.1:1447109398-1447412428 GCF_040938575.1 Ambystoma mexicanum | reverse complement strand
TCCCCATCCGGGGAGCCCATAGGGTCTCCCAATGGGACAACAACAAAGAAACCCAGGCCAGGGGTACAATGAGCAACAACAGGGACACCAATACAGAACACAGAATCACCCACAAAACAATGACACTATGCACCACACGCCAGGCAACCCTTTTGCGACAACAGCAAACGGAGCCCCAGCACCAGCCCCCTATAGTGGCGTGTCAGTGGTTTCAGGGAGCGTGTTCAACCAAGGGGGGGCAATGAGACACCCCGCATAGGACAGCCCACAGAGAACACTTGCGTGTCCAGTTCTATCTACCACCTACGATGCAGCAGAGGAACCATTGGTAGGGGCGCAGATAGGAGACAAGCAGTTCATATTCATGGTGGATTCGGGAGCGGAGAAATCATGTATTAGGGGGGGCCAGTTATCTAACCGGAAGTTAGAGACGCAGGGGTTCTCTGGGGCTGTAATTGAAGTTCCTTACACAGAAGTATTGGATGTGACGGTAGGGGGTAAAACTGTAAAAACATCCTTACTGTATTATGAACATTCACCAATAAATTTACTAGGGAGGGATCTTCTTAGCAAACTCAATATGACGATATTATTCACTGAGAGAGGTATAGTGTGTTCAACACCAGGAATATGCCCATTACGTGTAATGCTGGTAGTACAGGCTCACACAACCACACCAGAAATACGTGGTTTGCCAGTGGACGAGAGAATGTTTATTGAAGGACTAAAGACACTGGCCCTCATAATTCCTGAGTTAAGAAGAATGGATTGGAGAATTCCGGCGGAGTTCCTCTTCCGCCCAATAGTGTACCCTGACACAGCACCAGGATCAGTGGTATCATTAGACTTGCACGCTGTACAGGTATCTGCAAAAAGGATCTCTGTGATTGGAATGGATATAGAAGGATGTGAGTGGCGTACAGTACTGTGTACCAATGCCAATATTGCCCTGAGAGACTTAACTGATGAGGATCTCTTTTCAGATTCGGAAGGGGATGGTGAAATAGTAATGGAAATAGCAATGCCCTGTGACATTTTGGTTCAAGCTATAGAAATCCCTGTCCAGCTGATGGCAGTGGTGGGAGCACCACCGTCATTCTTCGATGATGACATGAGGCTAGTACCAAATAATTTGTGGACAACAGGCCCCCATGACGTAGGGTTGTTGCATGGAGTACAACCAGTGATAATAAAGCTCAAACAAGGAGCAATTCTACCCCGAGTGAAACAGTATCCATTGTCCTGTGAAGCTGAAGAAGGGATAAAAGAGACAATAAATGCACTACTGGCACAAGGGATAATAGTGCCTTCAAACTCCCCATGTAACACATGCATTTACCCAATTAAAAAAGCAAAGGGAGGGTCTTGGAGGATGAACCAGGATTTAGGCCCCCTAAATGATGTAATACAGAAAGAGTTCCCCTTGGTCCCGAACCCTGCATCAATATTATGCAGCATCCCAAAAACGGCATCACATTTCACGGTAGTCGATTTGAAAAACGCATTTTTCTCCATCCCTCTGGCTGAGGATAGCAGATACCTGACAGCATTTACACTAGGGGGGAAGAGATATGAACATTGCAGATTACCACAGGGATACTGTGAGAGCTCGAGCATATTCAACCGCATACTACATGAAGACTTAGGAAACTTATCAGTTGAGAGCACAATTATTCAGTACGTAGACGATTTACTCGTCTGTGCACAGGATGAAGAAGCATGCCGAAAAGATTCAATAACACTCCTGACCCTGTTGGCCAATAAGGGGTACAAAGTAGACAAGGAAAAGCTACAATATTGTCTGACAGAAGTTCTATACTTGGGACAGCTAATATCAAAAGATGGAAAAAGAATAATCCCCGACAGGGTAGAAGCAATAAGATCAGTAGGAGAACCCACAACAGTGAAGGAGATGCAGAAATTCTTGGGAATGTGCAACTATTGCCGAGCATGGATATTAGATTATGCAGCATACACCAGACCCTTACTGCAAGCGCTCAAGGAGGCCCAACAGGAGAACAAGAAAATAGAATGGTCAGAAGAAATGAGCGCCTCCTTCAAATCATTAAAAGAGTTGATTTCAAGCGCTCCAGTGCTCGCAAATCCTGATTATGGGCGTGAGTTTTACCTGTTCTCACACTGCAAGGGGACACTCATGACAGCTGTACTGACACAAAAGACGTCCCTAGGACACAAACCTTTGGCTTACTATAGTGACACTTTGGATGCTGTGATGCAAGGACATTTCGCGTGCGAGCAATCGCTCGCAGCAGCCGCGTTCGCAATTGAGAAAAGTGCCACAATAGTAATGGGATGCCCTGTGACGTTGTTTGTGGAGCATTCATTATTTGCAATACTGGAAAGGTCAAAGAGTACACTGACTACACAACGGGCAACCGCCTATGAAATAATATTGTCCAGCGCCAATATCCATGTGGTGCGATGCAGGACAGTGAATCCGGCAACATTCATTACAGAAGCATGCACATTAGAGGACATGCAGGCACACGATTGTGCAACGTACACAGGAGAAAGAGGGGAGGACACAGTGGTGTGCGAGAATGCCCTGACCGAGGGGGAAGTGTACTTTGTAGACGGATCAGCATCAATTGACGTGGAGACAGGAGAAAAACATGTGGGTATGGCAGTGGTGAGATTAGAAGACGGTGAGTATGAGACACTAGTGCAGTACCGCCTCCCATCACATTTCTCAGCACAAGCATCAGAACTCATTGCCCTAATAGAAGCATTGCACGCAGCTAAAGGGTGCACGGTGACAATTTACACAGATTCTGCTTATATGACGACAACAGTACATGAAGGTCTGGCCAGATGGGGGCGAATGGGGTTTCGACGAGCAGATGGGACTCCAGTGCAATAAGCAGAATTACTGAAGGAGTTAATTGAAGCCCTACGAGATCCCACCATGGTAGCAATAGTGAAGTGCCAAGCACATACGTCCAACACACACGTTGTGTCTTTGGGAAACGCAGCAGCGGACGCGGCTGCCAAAGAAGCCTCATACTTTGAGAAATGTGCAGCAGGTGAATACATGCTACAGCAGAAGACAAACGAGGAGCTTCCAGAAGGGTACAATACAATGCCTATATCACAAATACTAGAGTTGCAGGGAGGAGCAAGTGCAGATGAAAAGGCGATGTGGGTAAAACGAGGGTGCAGCCAATCAGCAACAGACTTATTGTGGCGACAAAATAACTCAGGAAAAGTGGTAATGCCAGTAAAATTATTAGAAATAGCGTTTCAACAACTACACTTCCCAGCACACAACACGAAACAACACATTGCAGCAGAGATACAGGAAGAGTGGTTTGTGCCCTGTCTTCAGGAGCACTTGTCTAGATTGACATTGGAGTGCACAACATGCCAGATATACAGTTCAGGAATGACATTACGTACACTAAGGGGAACAATTCCAAAACCAATTGGGCCATTCAGAGAGCTACATATTGACTACGCGGACATGGGAGAGAGGTGTAATGGGGCACGTTACATGATTGTGGTTGTGTGCCCATTTTCGAGATGGGTGGAAGCAGGCCCATGTGCACGACCTGATGCTAAAAGCGCTGCAAAATTCCTAGTGAGAGAAGTATTTCCACGCTGGGGAATTTGTGACGTGATTCGCTCAGACAACAGCACACACTTTGTAAACGAACTCTTCAAGGAAGTAACAACGCTATTGGGAATAAAGCATAAGTTGTGCTCTATTTATCATCCTCAAAGTAATGGCGTGGTAGAAAAGATGAACGGCCATTTAAAAGGAAGATTATCAAAACTATGCTTTTCACTAAAAAAGAACTGGGTTTACTGTTTACCCCTTGCACTGTTTGAGCTGAGAAATCAGCCAAGCAAGGACCACTGTTTGTCCCCGCACGAAATCGTGACCGGGAGACGAATGCACACAGCACACTCCCCACTGCGCGAACACTCAGATGCACACAGAAGCGCTGCGATACTGGGAGATGAGTTCACGGACTACTTGAAAAAATTAACAAGGGCAGCGCGCGCAATATCAAAGCAGCTTTCACCGCCGTTCACAAGAGAAGAGGGGAACACAACAGGGTCAGTTACAGAGCCTGAAGCCCAGGTACAACTGACGCCGGGTGAATTGATTTATGTCCGGAGCTTTGTGCGCTGGTGGAATGCACCACGGTTCCATGGCCCATACGAAGTGGTGTTTTGCACCCCTACGGCGGTAAAAGTAAATGGCCTCAAGTATTGGATACATTTGATGGATGTACGAAGAGCATACAATAATGTGCAGGAAGAGGTGGATGAGGGGGCACAGACAACAGCAAACAATGCAAATTAAAAGAATGTGTGAATATGAACTTGTGTGTGACAGAAATGCACCTGAATGAGAAAGTTGCTGACAAGTAGAATTACTTTTAAGGGTATTTAAAATAAATAAATAAATAAATAAATATGTGTTATGAACTTATATGTAAATAATGATGTGATAAAAATACGTAGTGTCTACTCCCTTGTCTGTGCATCCCCAACCCTACTGCCCTACCCGCTTCCATTCCCTTTCAATATATACTGGCACTGGCAGTGCCAACAAAATGTTTACATTCATGCACTTAATGCACTTTTATATCTCAAACAGGAGCTACCATGGCATCTAACGGGCAGCCTGCAACGGATAGATTCATTAGATATAGAGAATTGTTAGCTGAGAGATGCAGATACTCGTATGAGTGTGGATTGTCTGTGTGCATCACATTGTTTTTTACAATCATGGTTGGCCTGGTTACATATTGGTTCATAGCATTCATCTCTATCGAGATGAACGAGGGGGGAGGGATTAACAGCACTACTGTGACCAATGCAACAGCAAGTGTAAATACTAAAGAAGGTGATTTTTTGGTATGGGACGGAACTAAACTTGTATGGGGATATTATACCACACCATCCAATGCTGTCATCTCAAAAAATGAAGGGCTACAGGGAGAAATGCAAAACAACACAGTGTCTCCGCCAAAAATATCTAATTACAATGCCCGCAGTTTAAATGACCGAAACCCCTCTGCCATATCCTGGTTGTATAGCACCCCCACCAGCCAGCCTGCCCCCATAGCCAAAAACACACTGTCAGATAACATGAAGGAAGTAAATGAAAGAATGACAGCAAGCCGGTCAAGTGGCACAGCGAGTAGAGCGCCCGCTTTGACACCCGTGCAGAGCCTGTTAACGCAGGTTCGAATCCCGGCGGGGCCAAACTCAGCCTTTCATCCTTCCGAGGTCGATAAATGAGCACCACACACCGTGGGTAATAATAAGCAGCGCTCAGATACCTGAGGGTTTGTAGCGCTATATAAAAGCCTAATTATTATTATTATTATTATGAAATATTATATGATGATTGGGCAAAGGGGGGCGGGAAGGAGAAAGGGGGGCCCACCTTGTCCATCGCCCATGAAGCTGGGAGGTACATTAGGAACAAAAATAACAGACGAAAAAGGGAGGCGGGAAGGAGGAAGTATGATGAGTATTATGGGTTAGGACTAGACAAAATGGAAGACCCGCGACACCCCCACCAGACAAATAAATGGTATGCGGACATGAGTGCAACAGCTAAACGAACAACAAATGAAAGCTGTTATGTCTGCTCCCTCATTCCCCATGCTTCAGGCACGCCCAAAGTATTGGTACCCAAAGTGTTGCCTATTGTAGATGCCCAATGTCTCCTTCATCTCACGTTGTGCAGAATTAAGAACACCTTCCAGGCACATGAGGTTACTTTTAGGATGCTGCAGAACGAGAAAACTTGCTATCCAAAGACGGTAGGGGTGGTATGTCTGGAAGAACCATTTTTTATAATACAAGGGACACTTTTTTCAGACAACAAATGGAAGGACGAAGAAGTAATGTGTAAGGCAGAAGCACTGAGGGGTGTGGCACCAGAGAAATTGCAATGGATAGAAGAAACGTGCACACCAGTATGGAAGGAACACATTTCAAAACTAACTTGGGTAACAGCCATTGAAAAACCCTTCAAGCTGCAGAAAGAAATAGACTATGAACTGTGTTTTAAAGGAGAGGGGAAAGCCTCCATGGGGATAAACAAGAACTGTAACAAGACCCTCACCATCCCAGATTTAAGAAAAGGGACAGCGGCCCTGATGGACACGTATTGGGTATGTGGCAACCAGGCATACCTGCACCTCCCACAATCATGGAGTAGCAGCTGCTCAATGGCCACTCTGCACTCAGCACTAATGGTAATCCCAGAAAGCCACATTGATGGGAGCAAAATGACGCGAAAAAACACCCAACAGAGTGCGGCCCAGCCAACTGCAGAGTCACAAGTCTATGTCCTGTCTTCTGGGAACAAGGAAGAGGTGCTGTCCCGAAACAGACGATCATCGAACTACATATCAAAGGCATCGTCAGAATTGCTAGCACAGATCCCAGACAGGTATCGATTATTCAGCTCTGCAGAAACATTCTTCGCCTCACTCATCCCAAGTATCCAGGCGCGAGCAAATGCAAAATGGCTCCAAATAACACGTTGGGAGCTGATCCAGCTGGCAAATGACACTGAAGAAGGGTTCAACGTAATAAAAGTGGAACTAAGAGCATTACGGCTGAAGACCATGCAAAACAGGTATGTCTTGGACCTGTTGACAGCGATGGATGGAGGTGTTTGCCGAAAAATCGGAAGTGCCTGCTGG
Source organism: Ambystoma mexicanum (assembly GCF_040938575.1). Classification (NCBI taxonomy): domain Eukaryota; kingdom Metazoa; phylum Chordata; class Amphibia; order Caudata; family Ambystomatidae; genus Ambystoma; species Ambystoma mexicanum. The sequence continues at coordinate 1,447,405,733 of NC_090934.1, read as the reverse complement.
ACTTTCGTACCTTCCGAAGACGCAGACAACGGCTCCCTGTCCCATGTGATCGAAGCAGTACATAACCTAGGAGAAAGAATGAGAATTGAAGGTGGTGCGGAAGAAAGCACTTGGTTCGACAATATTTTCTCCTGGTTTCCATCATGGCTGGGAATGACTATGAAATTTTTGATGCCGGCTGTGGTGTTCCTCCTCTTTATTTTTTGCCTGTGCCAGGTGGGTCTTCGATGTTGTGCTAACGCAGTACCGAATGGTGCAATGATGATGGTGACAATGGGCAACACCCGTGGTACAATACAAGCTATGCAGGAAGTGCAAGTACAAACAGGAACAGATGACACACCAAGATATCAGCTAGTGCCTATGTATCACGACAAGGATATCGTAGATAAATTGTGGCATACTACCATTAGAGAGCCCCGAATACTAGAATGGTACAAGGAGGTATGGGTAGACTTGGAAGGAGAGGGCGGATGTCTATACCTGACTTGTACCCCAGATGAATATGCTAGGAGGGGTGAGAGCTTAAGGGGGGTGTGCAGAGCATGGATGCCCATAAAAGGCACACCTGCATGGGATGACGCAATAATTGACGAGGAAGAGTGCAGGAGATTGGAGGATCTAAAGAATTTGTTACTTAAGTAACGAAAGGGGGGGAAATGTAGGGGAGGATTGGTCCGAAAGACCCCCCCTTGCCTACATCCCCTCCCCCGGTGAGAGCCATGGCTCATCAGGTGTCCCCTCCTTACCACCAGGGCCCAGGTGGTGGATGGCTCACCTGTTGAAGAGATTGCCCAAACATATTGAATTTAGCTAGGCCTCAGAAACCATTTTGTCTAATAAAGATGGTGTGAGCTCGGCGCACTGCAGCGCGGCCCCCACCTTTGGAGAGTTTCAATTATCCCTGTGGTCACAGCTCCCTGACAGATCCGCTGTGAGCCCGTTCCCACGAGCAAGACGGACATGAGCTAGGGTAAGATACCAACACTGTAGCATTTCACCTTCCGCAGTGTATCACTGCTCCCAACATGACCCGGCCAGCAGAGCCTGGATGGAAAAAAGAACTTTAAAATAGCCCTCGGAGAAAAGCAAAAGTTCCCAAATACTAATGCCAAAACTACCTGCGATAGGCGCATTTTCTCCACAAACCTCTTTGGTTAAGAAAACCTGTAAAATGTATAAATATGGTAGAATGCATGTTTACATGGCATTAGCAATGAAGCACCCACACCACTACAGTTATGTACAAATAGTAGAAGCGTCCCGGGGGGTTATTTGTTATGCGTATCATTGAAAAGTTTAAACCCCACGGTCCCGCGCCATAACCGAACTAATGCTGCTAGAGTGCAAAGAAAGACAAATGCAACCATACTGAGGGCTCATGTGAAGGACGCGCGGGAAAGCACCCTTCATGTGTGTATGTCCAAGCCCCTTATGTGCCACTACCGTCACGTACGGTGGCGAGTCGTTTTCTATGTGCTCCACCAACCTCACTACTACCTCACTTACTGCAAATGTATATGCATATAACAAAATGTTGTAGTTGTTAAAACATAGTGTACAAATAATGTGCTCGGACTGGCTATATTTGAGAGGCATTTAGCAAAGTTAAAATGTAAGCTTTGGAATGATTCAATGAGTATTGTATAGTAGTCGAATGTTTATGATGCTTTCACCTAAAATCGGCAACACACGAGGAAGATATCTTTTGTGAATATGTGCAAGGCCATTCCCCCTCCCTCCTTGCGAAGCCTGCCAGACGAGAGAGCAAAGCGCCGCGCCGCGCTGCTCCACCTCCCCCAACTAGGCTGGAGCCGCTTCAAAGATTTGTAGTTCCCTCTGCAGCACCCAAGGCCACGGCCCGCCACCTGCATTATTTACAGCCCAGCAGTAAACCTCCGCCTGAATACACAAATCCAGAGGCGCCCTCTCTTAAACCCCACAACCCACCGGATCACCTTAGGTTAATGGCCCCTGTAAAATTAGGACACCCAATATTATGGCAACATTACAGCAACACATTCATAACGACTTCTAACAAGACAGGAGGACATGTACCGTCTGTCCCATGCCCTGAGACCCAGCCCCACGACCTATGGTACCCGGTCAACAGGACACTGGTAACCATGTACTGATGAATCGCCATTAAACCCCTCTCAAGGTACATTCCTCCTGTGTTGCATTAACCTGTAGCATAACCTATTGGGAGACTTACTAAAGAGGATAATATTGCAAATGACTGAATGACTGCGGTGTGCATGGCCTAGGGCAAAGAAGTCAGGAAAAGACATTCATCTCTGACACTGGCCACAATGGCACAACAACACCGCCCAGATGGACCCAGCTGACCCGCCAGGCCCAGCCCAACCCACAAGGCTGACCAGTGACGTCCTCCAGCCAAGACCAACCACATCACAGCAGCACCTATAGCTAGTCGTCGCCACCCAATCCCATTGAACTTGTGCCCCCTATAGTGTGTAGGTTTTGATGACGTTTTTTGTAAATATATACGCCTGTCTTTGCTATTGTCAGACAGAGCGCTCTCGGAGTTTGCAGAGTTCTTTGCATGCCCTATTCTGATTGATAAATTCCCATTTACGCTCACCCGCACTTGTCTTGGCTTTATTCCCATTCTGGGAGAGTCCATCATTGTCTCTCATTGCGGAGAGGATCGTGCTGGTTGGGGACGCTTGCCTTCAATTTCTTAGCAGGCGTCATCGATCCTGATTTCCGGGGAGACGTAAAGGTTCTCTTACAGAATCATGGTGAAATCCCATTTGAAGTACGTCAGGAGGATCAAATTGCTCAAGAAATTTTGGAAAGGGCTCTATTTCCTCAGTTTAGAGGAAGTGAACCAGACGAAACAGAACGAGGTACACTATGCTTTAGGGAAGCTGATAAACTAGTTAACATTGAACAAAGGAAAGGAGAAGACCCTACTATCAATCCCAACCTAGCCTTTGCCCAGCAAAATGATCCAGCCCTCGCTGAAGCTTTTTTACAGGCCATTCCAGAAGGAGTAGCTATAATACAGAAAGGAAGCCCCTTTTTCTTCTTAAAGCAGGGGCTGTTATATGGAAGATAAACATATACAGAGGGCTTAGTGAAGACGCAGCTCGTAATCCCTTACCAGAGGGTACTTAGGACACTCCAAAACCCACACACACATCAGTGGGAAGTTGTAATGGCCAGGTATTCATGTTGACATCAAACCTTTGTTCAGACGTGTGACATTTGTCAAGAAAACAGCATTCACATCCCACTCTCTGCCCCTTTGAATCCTTTACCAATCATAGAAGTCCCTTTTTCAAGAATCGGGACGGACATCATTGAGCCTTTAGAAACATCCCGATTAGGCAACAAATATGTCCTTGTGATTGTTGACTCTGCCACCAAATAACCCTATGCCTCCCTGATGTGGAACAATACCACACAACAAATCCTCAAACACCTTTTACCGTATTTTTACAGGGTCAGCTTTCCCAAAGAAATAATAACCGATCAAGGTTTACATTTTATAAGCAAGCAGAAGTCAAAGAACTGCTCCATATTACCAGTTTAAGAGCCTCTGTATGCCATCCCCAAACCAATGGCTTGGTGGAAAGATTCAATAAAACACTGAAATTAATCTTACTGAAATTGGTAGATAAGGACGGGAAAGATACGGACCAAATGATCCCTTGGGCATTATTTGCAATAAGGAAAACTGCTCAGGCCTCTGCAGGATTCTCTCCTTTTGAACTACTTTATGGAAGAGAGCCTAGAGATGTCCTCAACATGCTCTGGGAAACCTGGGAAGAGCGAGCAGAGGCACCCATTCCCATCTGGCATACCGGTACTATAATGCAAGAACATATGAGACTTGTTCGCAATCTAGTCCACACTCATATGGAAAAAGCCTAGAGTCAGCAAAAATCCACTTATGACAGGAAGGTAAGCTTAAGATTGTGTTCTGTAGGACAGAAAGTATTTGTCCTTTTACCCACCCCAGAAAACAAACTTGTTTCTAAGAGGCATGGGTCCTACAAAATATTAGAACAAACAGGAGGCTGTACGTATAAAGTAGCCCAACCGGACCAGAAACAGATGGTCCATTTGTATCAAGTAAATCTCTTAAAAGAGTGGAAAGAGAACCTGTCAGCCACTCACACCAAAGTACTATCCTGTTTGGTTCCCGAAGAAATATACAGCTTTCAATTGATTCCTCTAGAGCTATCTATTCAACAACAAGAAGATCTAAAAGATGTGATTACATCATTTCCCGATGCATTTTGAGAAAAACCAGGAAGAGTGAAAGGCACCTACCACTATGATATGATATGATATGATATGATAGTTTATCTATATAGCGCCTATACACAATGTGTTTCAAAGCGCTTGAAGGCAAGGCAGGGAAAAAGGGAAAATACAATTACATTCTTACGGGCCTTGCACAGAAAGGATGTGAAATTAACAATTGTACTCGGCATGAGGACATTTCAGATAGTTCAAGAGCTAAGACATAGATAAGGAAGGAAGGGGGAGAGTGGGAAGGAAATGGAAACAGGCAGGTGACTACCGTACCAGGCCTGACAACATTTCTGGTAGAGCCAGAGAAAAACAGAAAGGTAAGGGAGACGGGTGTCGGAAGGGAGGGGAAGAACAAAACAAGCGACTATCGTACTAGGCCTGATGACAATTCAGATAGTGCTGGAGGGGAGTGGACAAGTAAGGAGAAGGGGAGGAGACAGAAGAGGTTGCTATCACACTCATCCAGGGACAATTCGGAAAGAATAAGTGCATAGAAGAAAGTAAGGGGAGGAGGGGAGGAGAAAGGAAAAGGGAGAAAGGGAGAAGAGGAGAGAACAGAGAGTAAGCAGTTTAAAAGAATGGCGAAGCAAGAGGAGAGAGTGAATACAATTGCAGAAATCAGTAGTAACACATACTTTTGCAAGCCAGGATACAAGATGAAGAAGGGAACCGCATTATTCAGGGCGACCATGAGTACAAGATGCATGAAAGTTGAGAAAGGGTGACGCACCATGAATCAATGTAGTCCATAAAAGTTAAATCCACCATTGGCCACAAAACAGTGATGGTGAAACCAGAATGCATCAGGACAGACTCCTGCAGGAGAAGGCTTCAAGGCAGGAGGGCAGAGTAGAAGAATAAAGCCAAACAGGCAACACTATATCCGAACACCTAAGGGAAAAGTGATTCATTTAAAACCCTATCGACTCCTGGAAACCTGCAAGCAGATAGTGGTTTTGGGAGGTAAATAAAATGTTAAAAGTCAATATTATGGAGCCTTCTTCGAGTCTATGGTCCTCTCCTATTGTGTTGGTCATTAAATCAGACCATTCCTGGAGATTTTATATAGACTTCGTCAAGTTAATGCAATTTCTGACTTTGATGCCTACCCCATGCCGTGCATCGATTACCTAATTGATAAACTCAGAGCAGCCACCTTTCTATCCATCTTAGACTTAACAAAAGGGTACTGGAAAGTCACAGTGTAGAGGTCAGATAAAGAGAAAACAGCGTTTTCAATGCCCCTATAACTGTTTCATATCACAGTCCTCTCTTTTGACTTACACAGCGCACCAGCCACTTTCCAACGCCTCATGGATAAGATCTTACGACCCAGATCTGAATTCTGTGGAGCTTATGTTGACAATATCGTCATTTATAGTAAAACCTAAGAGGACTATCTCTTCCATCTTTATACTATTATGAAAGTCCTCAGAGAGGACGGCCTAACTGCTAATCCAACTAAATGCAGACTGACTGAATCAGCCGTGAAATACTTTGGCTTCTTTGTAGGGAATGAGAACGTACAGATGCAACGTGAGAAAGTGAAAGCCTTCTTAGATACACCAACACCCAAAACTAAGAGAGATCTTAGAGCCTTTCTAGGATGAATAGGATATTACTGTCGGTTTATCCCAAGCTTTTCAGACATACGACAAGATGGAATTATCATTTTTAGAAAAGATGGAGCACATCTAACAAGTGTTGGAAATGACCTTTTTCTTTCTAATATTCGGAATGCAGTGAAACCGTTTTAATGAAAGAAATTAAATAGAAAGAAGATGTTTATGTAATTAAAACATTTATTAGTACATATTGTACATATACTTATTAAGATCAGAGTCTTACAAGAACAAAAAGGCTCTATTAAGAGCAAACATTAAAGTATGAAAAGAAGAGTAGAGTGAAGTTGAAACTCCTTTTTTGATCGTCTTGTCCGTAGATATATTCTCTGTCCATGGACTTCAAAAGTGAAGAAAAGGCAGAGGAAGTCATGGCGTCTGGTGGTGTAATGTGACAGAGTACTCTGACACCAGGGATCAGCTTTCACAAGTGATCCTCTGGTGCCATACGGCAGCAAGAAGCACTTCTGGGAAGTTAAGCAAAATTTCCAAAGAAATCTGAAAGAATTGAAAGATGGTTTTAGGGAATTCCAAGCTAATATATACACACTTATTGCAGGAGCTTTGGATACACTGTTGAAGATTATACAGAGACACAAAGAGAATAGGTTTGCATTTTCAAAAAAATACAATTTATTTGCAAATTTTCACAATTTAGTTGACAAAGAAATAGTTATGTTTTTAGGATTTGACTACAGATCCTAGCTAAGTAAGCAAGGAGTTTACAGGAAGTCCATGAAGATAATTTATTTTATACACGCATGACACAGCAGGCAAGTGAAAAATCTCCTTTTTCTAATATTCAAGATAGACAACAAGGTTATATATTCCATGTATCAAGTCAAGTTATAAAAACTATTTGTTCATTTTTTAGAATTGGCTCTCTGAAGATGGTCTTTGACCGAAATGCATTGGATGACATTACTACCTGTGTCTTTGGTATAAACACATTTTTTGAACTTTAGAACAATGTCATGAGAAATGTATGAATGAAAAGGAGACAGGTTGTTAGAAGATTCTTTTTTCTATTGAATTAGGAATACTAGTTACAGAATGTGTTAACACACACATGGGCCATACCAACTTTCTAGGATATCCAACCTAGGACTGATTATCTCTTTAGAATTCCCATACCTCAAAGATCAGGTGAGGTTTGTTGGCGACAGGACCACATTTTTAATTTAACTTATAATGAATTATACTGTTGAACATAACCTAGCATGTCCCACTTACCCAATGTTTTCTCACTGTATATTTTAAAACACTACTGAGCCATTGGCCATGGCCTCTAGCCATCTTGACTGTACATGTTCCTCCAGTATGTTTCTTTTGAACCCACCAGGTGGCCACAGCCTTTGGCTGTGGACACTACATATGTTTTTTGGGCCCACTAGCCAGGGCATTGGGCTGTGGTCAGTGAGCACGGGCCAAGTGCTCAATGGCCAGAGCCATATTGCACCCGTGGGCGTGTTGCCCCAATAGGTTACCCCACACCTCACTGTATCTGTAAAATTCCACCTTTACTGTATGCATCTCATTACTTTTAAATCTCTCTTTTTCCCATAACCGTGGTTATATTAGCAATGGACTACAAAAAATGCTGAAAAGCAAAAATGTTGTAGCTCCAAACTTGTTCCCCAGTCGCCCTCCAACTCCCCAATTTCACATGATGTCCTACTCCCTCTCCTCACCTCTAGCCTGATGCCATTTTCATCATTTTCCCTCCTCCAAAAAGCATTTTTTCAACTTTTTAGTTTTAAAAAAATGTTGCAACTTCTCTTGCACAGAACAAAACAAAATGAAAAGCCTGTCTCCTACAAGGCACTATGTGAGATATTGCTATAATTTTGGGAGAAAGGGACACACCCTTCTCCGTCAAATATTTTTAAAATTACTAGATGGAATAAACGGAGACCGCTCCCAGAAATCGAGTCAACACTTCATGCCCAAGTTATTTCATATCTGGGCCAATTGTGCCCAGCACTTTTGGTTGTGCGCTGGAGCCTCTCTGCTGCAATGTTCTATGACTGATATAAAGGCCTTAAGGAGCAGGGGCACTCCATTCTCTTCCAAATATTTTTAAAATAAATGGAGGGATTTACCTCAAACTAGTCAAGGAAATTAAGTCAATTCTTTGTGCCAAAATTATTTCTTAAAGGAATGGTCCGCTCAGAAATGATAATTGATAAAATGATTGGCAATAGTCTAAAACATAGTTTAGACATATTTTGAATGGAAGTTCCTATGTAAACACTTTGAGAAAAAGAGTCTCAAAGTGTTTACATGGGAGCATCCATTTTGGGATTTCAGGCAGCCTCCTCAGCTCTGCCCTTGCGGCACTAACCAAGTAGCAAAAGCTCCCTACTGGGAGCTTTTGCTTACTGCAGCCTGAGCAGAGCTGAGGAGGCTGCCTTCACTTTCATTTTATGTTTTCTGTGCTCCCCAAGCCCAGGGAAGCACAGAAAATGTAAAATGAAGGCAAAAAGCAGAGGTGCACCAATTAAAAATAGAACGTTGTTGTATTTGTGATTGCGGTGGTTGGAAAACCACGGCAATCACAAATACAACAACATTGTTATTCTGACAGTGGCAGCTTCCGCGTGGAGTCTCCTAGGCTCCCCCAACCCTGAGGGATTCTAGGAGACTCCCAGCGAAAGCTGCTGCATTCAGAATAACAACGTTTTTGGATTTGTAAATACTGCGGCATTTACAAATCCAAAAATGTTGTATTTCTCACTGCGGCAGCTTTTGCTTGGAGTCTCCTGGACTCCCTCAGGGTTGGGGAGCCCAGGAGACTCCACGCGAAAGCTGCCGCAGTGAGAAGCAACACAGCATTTCTAAACACCTGTGTTGTGTTTCTGTCTACAGCAGCTTTCACTTTGGGGCTCGAGAGCCCCAAAGTGAAAGCTGCTGTAGGCAGAAATACAGCAGTATTTCAAAACGCCTGCGTTGTGTGTTTGCCTGCAGCGCTTTCACTTTGGAGCTCTCGGGCTCCCCACAGGGAGCCAGAGAGCCCCAAAGTGAAGGCTGCTGTAGGCAGAAACACAGCGGCAGGGAAACACAACCACGTTGTTTTTCTGCCTGCCTTAGCTTTCACTTTGGGTCTCCGGTGCTCCCCCAGGGGAGCGCCGGAGACCCAAAGTGATAGCCACGGCAGGCAGAAACACAACGCGGTTGTGTTTCAAAAATGGTGCGGTTTTTCTTTCTAAGTTTCTAAGGCTCCTCCGGCTCAGAGGACTGCGAGAAACTTAGAAAGAAAACCTGCAGCATTTTTAAATACAACAATGTTGTATTTATGTTTGCGGTAGGTCAGCTTGGAGCCCAGGGGGCTCCAAGCTGCAGATACAACATTTTAAAAGCTGCGGTTTTATTTCTAAGTCTGAAAACTGTGTTTTTAGGTTGTTTTTAGGATATTGTTATAACTTATTAATTGTTTAACAAATTCTTACAGACATTTCAAGTTTGGGGGTGGCCCTTGACAGCTTTTATGTATGGAAAATGTCATCCAAATCCATCCAGCAAGTCAAAGTTTGCAGCCTCTATCAGCCTCTCTGCTGCAAAGCGGCAAGTACAATATAAAGGCTTTATGGAGCAGGGGGAACCTCCTTCTATGTTGAATATTTTAAAGACTACTGGATGGATTTGCCCCAAGACAGTCAAGGAAATTACATCAATGCTTTGTGCCCAAGTTGTTTCTTATTTGGTCCAAATCTATGGCTGTTCAAAAACTGCATTTTTTCTCTATGTGAAAATAAATTGACTGAAAACTGTGGTGCTTTATTTTCTCTGTCTGTAACGTTTTCATTTTAGAGCAACTTTGCAGTTTGGGAGGGCCTTCGACAATCCTTTTATTTTGCCAATTTCATCCAAAACCATCCAGCAAGTCAAAAGTTATTAGCAAAGGAATTTTGTAAAAAAAATGTCTGCTTTTCAAAAGCTCTCAGCCTTACTGCTGTAAAGCACAACGGATATATAGCTATTTTTTTAAGAGGTGGGGGGAACCACCTCCAAGTTGAGATTTTTGAAACTCTTGGATGGATTTATCCCAAGCCTGTCCCAGAAACAAAGTCAACTCTTCATCACCAATTTGGTTCTCATTTGGTGCAATTCCATCCAGCATTTTTTGTGCATCGGCACGCAACAATTTGGACTTTTTCTCTATCGGAAAATGAATGAAAGGTGGCTGAAAACAGTGTTTCTTGCTTTGTTAATAACTTTTACATTTTGAAATTCAGTGAAAAAACTTTAGTTAGGAGAGAGTGACGGTGATCAGATTTAATGTAAAAAATATATAGCAACCATACCTTTGAAATTCAGTGAAAAAACTTGTTTAAGGGAGAGTTAAGGTGATCAGATTAAACATAGTAAAACCCCTGAAATTCAGCAACAGCATTTTGAGCAAGTCAACCTTAACTATGTACCCCTTGTTCCACAGTGTATAACCACAATGATGACTTCACAGATGACATCACTGATGCCATCATTGGTGGCAACACTAATTACATCATGCTTGACATCACAGATGACATCACTGATGGCACTCCTTATTTGATCATGCATGACATCACTGAAGTCATTGGTTTGATTACTTACATTTTTAAATATTACAATGCTGTTTTTTTAACATAGCATATATGTACATATGTCATACTTACACAGTACACTGTATTCTGCCCTTGTTTCTTTAAATGTAACATGTGGTATACAATTATAAGTACATACATACATTATTACAAAGAAGAAAAGTATATAAGCATTTATGTATTCTGGAAGGTAATCTGTTATATTGGAATACAAATTCATAATTTATTTCCAAAAGAAATGACTAAAAATATTAGTTATACCATTGCTATGTCTATAATTCAATATCTACTTTCTAATCTTTGTTTATTTTCTATAAATGTAATTATGTTTCAAAGGTTTTTTGCATATTAACCGAACTTTGATTATATATTATCACAATGTACATGGGCACATACTTTCTGTTGTGTGTTTTAAAAAAAAAATAAAACTTGTCATATATAAAATAATGTATTTATGTAAAATTATAGCAATAAGAATTGTAAATGTAAATGTGAACATTAACTATCGTCATAACACCTACTTCTATCTATTCTTATTTGTTTTACTACTACATATGATACTTATACTATGTTTGAAATACCTGAAATAGATTTACCAGAATCAAGTACTTTCCCTGCAATGAAGTATTGCAATTGTTTACTAATGCATGAAATTCAAACTATTTGTATAACTTTGCATAATTTTATTTAAAAGTTGATAAGTACTAAAAATGAACGCTCCAGAGTTAATCATATCAGTGTATTTTTCCATGTCATGTTGTTATTATTGTTAAGTGTAATAACATAAAATGTGTATCAAAAGAGGTCAACAAAAATATTCTAATTTATTTCATCTGTAATGTCACATTTGATGTAAATATTGATATCATCACTGATGCCATGTATGATGTACTTAGGGATGTCACCATTGATGCCATCAGTGATATCATCAGTGTGGTAATATGCTGAGCAACAGGGGGCGCATAGTTAAGGTGGATTTGCTCAAAATGCAATTACTTAATTTCAGGTGTTTTGCTGTGTTAAATCTGATCACCTTAATTCTCTCTTAAGCAAGTTCTGTTTTCACTGAATATATATATGTTTAAGAAAAACAGTATTTTCTATAAATAAATTAGCCAAGTTTGGAGCAAAGGAAGAGATCACAGCTGTGCCTTTAGCTTGAGCATTAATATTGATATTTAAGCACACACAAAAAATTCAAGGCTAGTTCAGCACAACATGGTATGTAATGTGTGTTAGCATTACGTGGCTCTGGTCTAGAATCTTAGAGAGACTCAGGGGGTAATTCATAGAAATTAGCGCACAAGTGGCGCACGCGGCGGGCGCACAGTGTGCGCGTGTGGCAGTCTGCGGCAGCTGCATGCGCCAAAATCAATTTCCGCGAACCGCGTATTCATGGATTTCAACATCCATAACCAGCCGTGGCGCAGAGTAGCCCAGCGACCTGCAGGGTATTTTGTGTAAATTTGGGGCCTAGCAGTATTTTCTTACCGCCAAAAACAAAGGTAATTTTGCAATAACTACTCCTTGCATTTAGATTGGGTTTGGCTTTATGGTGGTATAGTGATGATGCATTATTTCAGTACACAAATACATTTTGTTGGTATGCATTTTGTTGTGGTATAGTGATGAGCATAGCTTTCCTTTTTATTTGTGGCCCTAATGTACAAACCCCCTTCTTCTTGCTTGGTCTATTCGTGTGATCACTAGAGAGGCCTTCGGCCTACATTATTCAGAAACACCACATTTTCATATAGATTGCCACTTACGGCTGTTATCACTGATTTATCTACACCAGTGAGCTATGTTTCCATAAATTATTCACAATATCATGTGGTATTATCACTAATTTATTTACATTAGTGAGACTATGTTTCCATAGAGTATTCACAATAACATGTGGTATTATCACTAATTTATTTACATTAGTGAGACTATGTTTCCATGGAGTATTCACAATACCATGTGTTATTATCATTAATTTATTTACATTAGTGAGACTATGTTTCCATAGGCCTCTCTCTGCTGATTCATATACGCTCAGCAGACTATTGCATTATATTCCACTCAGAAGGCACACAAACATACATACCCTGAGTGGAATCACGCACACAACTATTTATAATGGCTCATGACATTGCTTCATCTGTATAGGAAGCTTGGCACATTAAACATCATTCCCTCGCCTACATAGCATTTTCTTTTTTTTTTAGAGGCACCAAATGAAGAACAGAAGCAAGAACACTCTAAGGCAGACTGTGTGTTATCACAATTTAATTTCAAAATGATACATTACCATTCTGGTGAGACAATCCTTTCTGAAATAAACATAAGAGAAACAAATGCAATAATACCACGAATGTCATTTTACATTTTCAACAAGAAAAAGAAAGATTACATCATTTGTCTTTCAACATTATAATGTGGCAGTTAAACACAGGAGAATTCCCTATCGCTACACTGCCTGCCTAATAGTAGATCATTCGTCCAGCAGTCACAGCAATCTCACTCCATTTGTATATTTACCAGCTATTTGTAGCTCTCCCACACGCAATCTCCCTTGGCTAACCGCCTTCGATGAATGAGCCCAGGGTTTTCTTTGTGTTTGAAGTTTGAAGTGCACAGCGAGAACACGGAATTCTCAAGCCGGTGCCAAGTGACTAGGAAACCCCAGTCTCTGAAGGTCAGCAATGCAACTGGGATGACCCCTCCCAGCTGCCCAGCCAGGCGATCTCACAGCAGCTCCAGCCAAGTGACCTCACTGTAGCTCCGCAAAATGTCTTCTTCCTGTAAATCTGTCAGAGCTATTCCAAAAAACCTCTGTTACCTCCCCTAAGTTTACGTAGCACCAATCAAAATTCACAGTATCGCCTCCTCCTTCCTCAACAATAGCTCACTTTTACAGAAAGCAACTGTATCTAACTGATTTCCTGGCATTCGAATTTTGCTCCCTGCAAAGACAGTGAACAGGGCAAAGAAAAATTACACGTTTAAACAATAAATCTCAGCCTGCCTCATTTTGTACTTGGAGAACACATTATAATGTTAAGGAGTTAGAATCTTGTTAGTATTTGTTAGTTAAGTTAATTAATCAAGTATCTATTGTGTCTCCTGTAAGTGAGGCATTTCAAGTGAGAAAAACAAATGGTGTGCTTTTAAATAGGTATTTAGAAAAAAAAATGGTGTGCTTTTAAAATAGATTGCCTGTCTTCATATACATGTCCATATGTTACCTTGGCAACACATGGCTTGCTGTACCACATCACAGTAATAATGTGATCTCATGCAGTGGCGCTGCACTCCAAAACACGCTAAATTATACTACAGACCCTGCAGCAGCACCAGTTACGCCCTCAACCCCTCCCCATTCGCCATGAACAGCGCACAAATCCCGTACATGGCACACAGCCCAGTGGACCAGCATACAGCCCCCCAACCACGGAAAACGTCTGTAAAAATCCCTGTGCACCCCTCCGAATACATGTACCCCGCTCCATGGGAAGTGTTACATGCGATTGGGCCTGTGCGAGCGGGGTACATGTATTTCAGGGGTGCGCGGGATGTTTTACACGCAATTGGCCCTGTGCAAGTGGGGTACATGTATTTCAGGGGTGCGCAGGAATTTTTACATGCGAATGGCCCTGTGCGAGTGGGGTACATGTATTTTGGGGGTGCGCGGGAAGTTTTACACGTAATTGGCCCTGTGCGAGCGGGGTACGTGTACTTCTGAGGTGCGCTGGAAGTCTTACATGAGATTGGCCCTGTGCGAGTGGGGTACGTGTATTTTGGGGGTATGCGGGAAGTTTTACACGTGATTGGCCCTGTGCGAGCGGGCTACGTGTATTTCTGAGGTGCGTGGGAAGTTTTACACGCGATTGGCCCTATGCGAGCAGGGTACGTGTATTTCTGGGGTGCGCGGGAAGTTTTACATGCGATTGGCCCTGTGCGAGCGGGGTACATGTATTTCGGGGTGCCCAGGAAGTTTTACACGCGATTGGCCCTGTGCGAGCGGGGTGGGGTGCGCGGGAAGTTTTACACGCGATTGGCCCTGTGCGAGCAGGGTAAGTGTATTTCGGGGATGCGCAGAAAGTTTTACATGTGATTGGCCCTGTGCGAGCGGGGTGCGGTGCGTGGGAAGTTTTACACGCGATTGGCCCTGTGCGAGCAGGGTACGTGTATTTCTGGGGTGCGCGGGAAGTTTTCATGCGATTGGCCCTGTGCGAGCGGGGTGGGGTGCGCGGGAAGTTTTACACGCGATTGGCCCTGTGCGAGCGGGGTACGTGTATTTCGGGGATGCGCAGAAACTTTTACATGTGATTGGCCCTGTGCGAGTGGGGTGCGGTGCGCGGGAAGTTTTACATGTGATTGGCCCTGTGTGAGCGGGGTACATGTATTTCAGGGGTGCGCAGGAAGGTTTACACACGATTGGCCTTGTGCGAGTTGGGTACGTGTATTTCGGGGGTGCGCGGGAAGTTTTACACGCAATTTTCCCTGTGCAAGCGGGGTAGATGTATTTCGGGGGTGCCCCAACGAATTTGCAGTGTCTGTCCTCCCAGGTGTGCCCTCTCCCCCCTCCCCAGGGCCTGCAGGCAGACCCCAACACAGGGGTACACACTGTACCCCTGGCCATGCCCTACAGGCAGCTCATCCACCCTTGTTAAGCCCCCTAACCAGCCCACATGTCACCATGCACAAGTGAGCACTGACTCATGTCCCCCAGCACCCCCACCCACCCAGCATTGAGGGGCACCTACCAGCAGGCCCTGACTCATGTCCCCCAGCACCCCCATCCACCCAGCATTGAGGGGCACCTGCCAGCCCCGACTCATGTCCCTCTGCAAAACGAAAGGAAGCTGCACAATCATGGGCCTCATGTGCACCAAAATACCACAGCACGCCACCCCAGTCTTGACATGGAATGATTTGAACAATCCACCCCACACCGACATGCCTATGTCAGGGCACAAATCAAAAGTCAACACATGTCCGTCACACGCACATATTGTTTGCCATAGATTGTGTAAAACACATTTTGACATGCACGAACCCAATAAGCGAATCCTACACATGGAATTAAAATATCAAAATGTATTATTAACAAAATCAATGGAATGAAATGAAAGGCAAAAAAATAATACAAACATGAAATGAAATGCATGTCGAAAAATATGAAAAATGAAATGTAGATGCAATCCAAATAAATCCTAAAGAAAAATGGTCCAAATTCTCTGTCCACCAAAACAAATCCAAAGGAAACTTAAAAATCAAATTCCATTGCCCCATGGGGAAATCCAAAGAAAATGTACACATAAATCCAAAGTCCAACTATGTACAAGCAATTTTGAAAGGGCCCATGAGCCCAACAAAAGAACTGAAACCTATCTAAGAAACTACCTAAGAAATAACTATATACAAAAGTGTGGGGCATAGTCCAATCACCCCAAAAGAAATAAAAACGAAAATGAAACCTAACACTAAAAACTATTTACAACGGCGGCAGGCTAGTCCGACGGCTCACTTTCCGATGTCCCGGGCCAGGGCATCATCGAACTCCTGGTCAATGTCCTGGAGGCGGTCTTCTTCCATGGCCCCGAGCGTTCGCAGGGACGATGCCATGTTGGACTCCAACTCCCTGCGAATAGCCTCAAGGCACTCGGCCCGCCTCAGTGCCCTCCGCATGGAGTTCTCTGCCCTAACCATTGTGAGCCGTGCCTATTACACCCGCCGCCGCTCTGCATCTATACGCTGGACAACCGCAGCCACACATAAGACACACCCATTCCAGGGTCCACCTGCCCTCTGGCCGATGCCTGCCCCTCTGATGTTGATGGGCCCTAGCCATCATTGCTCCCACCTAGAGCCTGCTGCTGCTGCTGTCCATGTGCCCTGTCCGATGATGCCTGCACATCCTCCATCTGCTGGTCTCCAGTTGTGGTGTCCACCCCTGCTGGACCGCCGACTCCTGACTGTGGCAGGAAAGCTGGCTGTGTTGGTCGGGCCAGGTCCACAGGGGGCCCTGGTGGAATCTGGGCCGGAAGACGGCAGGGAGAACGACTGGCGCATAGTCTCCACAGAGGAGGAGAGGTCCGCCAGAGTGCACGACACATGTAGGAACCCACCGACCAGGGCCCCTCCCAACAGTGCCACGTTGCGACGCAGCTCTTCTTGATGGTGTGCATGCTACCCCCAGGAAGCACGCATGTCATCACGAATGACACGCGTGCGCAACGCGACACCAATCATGACCGAGCCCCTACGGTCATGGGACTCCTCGTCCGCAGGTAGTGGAGAGGCAGATGACATGGGCCTCCCCCCTACCTGTGGATGGGCCTGGGACAGGGCATCCCTGCTGTTGCATGGTGGTGCAGTCACAGGGTCAGGGACAGCGACATGCACAGGCCCCTCCGCGGTGACCTGTGCTGCCTCCTGACCCTGGCCCTGGACTGCACCACTTGCACCAGTGGTACTACCCCCACCAGGCCCCATGTGCGGCTCAGTAGCAGGCTCCTCCTCCTCTGTGGAGACCACCAACTTGGATGTCCCTGCACCGTCTTCCGCCATTGCAAGCCCCTGTGGGGGCTCACCCGGCTCTTCCGCTACAGCCGTAGTGGCAGGCGTGGCACCAGTGCCCTCTCTCCCAGATGATGGCAATTCCTGGGAGGGTGGCTGGGCCTTGCGTCGCAGCCCGGTGGAGGCATACCCGCCACTTAGCTCCACAGCGCCGTCGCCGCCCTCTTCTTCACTGGATGCTGCGTAGAGGGAGACATAGAACACAAGCATCAGGGTACTGTACAATAGTGCCCTAGACAGGAAGCAATAATACATGAGTGGCACTGTCAAACGTCACTTCCATCCTGTCCCTCCACAACACATGGGTGAATGCACACACCACACATGGAGAAACAGGCACGGCACATGCAATCAACATCAGCATCCATGTACAAGGGCCTCTGTTAACCAAAATGTTGCCTTCAAACTCACATGCATCATGGCTCATACTGCTCCCATCCACACACATCATCGGAGGGTCATGCATCATTGCTCGTACACCACAGACACAGTGGATACAACAGTGACCAGACTGCATGAGTGAATCTACACATCGTCAAAGACATGTGTCATGCATCCATGGCGTTTCAAAGTCACACACACGCTTCTCAGACACACAGACATGCACAACATACATGTACATGAGAGCAGCACCCATTCCTCACCCCTTCCATGTCCAAGAACATAGACTGGCATGCATTCATGTGTGCATTCTGCATACAGCTCCCCATTTTGCATTGGAACACATGCACCATCCATGTGGTTCAAACATCACTGGTCTCACATGCATGACCATGATGTCCCTGCACACACACATCCATACATGGCCTATGTCACACATACAGGCAAGCACGAGACTACTAGCACACTGCAACATGCCCTGTCTCACACAGCAATGCATGGCCACTTACCGCTTGACTCCAGACGGGCCTGCATCCTGAGGATCTGATGGCAAAGCAATGGGCGAATGTGCTCCAGGACCCTCATCTGCTGGTTGGTAAGCTGGCCCCGGCGCCCCACTGCATCCTCTGCCCCTAAGAGGTGCCGGGCCTTCCTGAGAGTCCTGGACTTGTAGTCCTCCCAGCGCTTCTGGACGTGTTTCAGGTCTCGGGGTGCCACCCCCTCCGCGTTGATGGCACCCACGATGTCCGTCCAGAACCTTCTCCGTCCATCCTTGTCGGCGCGCGATGGTGTGAAGAGGGCATCATAAGGCCCCAAAACATGGTCCACCAGGACACCAACTTCCTTCTCACTGAAGCTGGTGGCCATGTGCCTCTCTGGCTGGGGGTCACCAGTGGTCTCGGATGGTGTTTGGTCTGACATGGCGACCCCCGAGGCAGGCGTGGGTGGGCAACTGGGTCCAGGGGCTGGGCTGTGGAGCGATGGTATCCCAGTCGGGAGTCTTCTGTTCCAGCTGGGGTGGACACAGCAACTGGACCCTTCAGATGGCTGATGTGCTGGCACCAAATAGCAGGGCATGTGGGCAGCAGGCAGGCAGCAGCAGATGGCAGGTGGGAGCGTGCTCGGGGCTCTTGGGGGCAGGAAAATGTGCCTTTTGGGCAGGAGCGTGGTCTTCCATGTGTTTTCGTGTGGCCAGCTTGATACGGAGTGATATGGCATGTGAAAAAAGTGCACGTCAGTGTGAAATCAGAGGAAAGGCCCTTAGCGCGTAAGCACGTCTGTGACGTTACGCATACGGGCGTTTCCCTCGTGACGTGTGCATAGTGGTTCAGCACATGAAAAAACTACATGTCCGCGTGTGAATGCGTGTAATCCGAGGAAAGGGCCTACACGCGTAAGTGACGTGACGTGCACAGGCTTTTCCCTCAGCACGGGTTAAAGGTGAGCGGGGCCAGCAGTTCGCTGTACGTGCCTTTCGTGGAGACTGATGTGTGCGTTGCTACTTCTTATTGTTTCGCGCGCCATCACAACTTCACAGCGGATCAAGGACGTATCTCTTCTTTTGGCGGGGGTATTGGCTACGCGTGTTTTTCATCATCGCGCTAGTCTGACAGTGTCGCACACGCTATTTTTCCCACTGCGGGTGCCCCTGTGTATTGCGTATCCGTTTCCAAGGTCATAGTTGCCTGCGTGTCCCACACGTACGTGTTTTCTATGTTCCTGGGTGCCACCGCGTACTGTGAGAGGTTAATTCCACGTACGTAGGCTGCAGGGGTTGCGTGCATGGTTTTACTGCAGTTTTGGGGTGCCTGAGCATTGCGTGACCCATCACTACATCGCCGGGGTCACATACAGCCTTGCAGGTGCAGGGGTGCTGTTAACATCTTGCATCCGCTGGGTGTCCTCCTCGTGGTAGGTGTGGTCAGGGATGTGGCCGGGGAGACCAGGGAGTAGGGGGACTCCAGGGTGTCCAGGGTGGCCGAAGAGGGGGAAGAGACAGGGGTGCGCCACTTATGCACGATGTTGTGCCATGTGTCGGTGTAGTCATGCCACCACCCCCGGTGGTTCAGGGAGATGCAGCTTCTGCATCTGGCACTGGCGCCCCTGTGACCCAGCAGTCCATTTCATCGACTGCCAGGGGCCCAAGGGTAGTGGTAGCTGCATGTGCAGCTGTGGACACCACCACCCAGGCTCAGGGTCTGCCATCGCAGGCTGCGTTGGCACTTGAAGAGTCCTTGGAAGATTTCCAACAGGGCAGGAGGCAAACCGTAGGCAGGGCTGCCCTGACCGAGACAGGTGTCCCTGGGGCAGTAATGTCATCTGCTGCCCCGACCAGCCAGGTGTTGGCAAGTGCAGGGGCAGATGCAGCCAACAGCATCGCGGTTGTGAGTCTGCCAACCAGGACAGTCGCGGTCAATGACCCTGCCACAGGGGATCTTGCTGTGCAGGGTCCATTAGACGGCACCCAGCTGCCTCTGACGCAAGTCAGGCCTTTGGTCGTCCTTCCACCTGCCACTCCCTTGGCTCAATCCATCGGTGCCACTGGCCATACTGAACAGGGCGACATTTGCCATCCATGGTCTGCGCCACATTCCAAGAGGAGGAAGGTTGCACCTGCAGCACAGGCTGGGACCCCACACACACAGCCACGACCCCTGCATGTCAAGGAAGAAGCCTTTCTGCAACCAGGAACTGGACTTCCTCGTGGACTACGTGCGGGACCACAGCCGTGACATGCTAGTGGGGTCTAATTGTCAGACTACAGCTGCCCACCGTGATACCAACTGGAAGCAAGTTGCGGAACATGTAAGTGCTTTTGGCCATGAGGTACACACGGCGCAAGAGTGCAAAAAGCGTTGGAATGACCTCAAATGCAGCGCTAAGGCTAAGCATGCCTCATATTACAACTTGACTCTGGTGACTGGTAGTGGGCCTGCACCTGAGGAGGAAGACCTCACTCCGCACGAGTCACTCGTTGCAGAGTTCATACCACCTGAATCAGTCGAAGGAGTGGGAGAGATGCCGGACTTTGATGCCCAGTCCAGTGAGTGTTGCTGCGTGTTTGTTGAGGACATGTGTGTTTTACTTGTGTGATGTGTTGTGCATGACTGCCACTACATGCCATGTGTACATGGTTCTGATGTGCAAGTAATGCAATGCTTCACTGATGCATGGCTGCTCTGCAGGATGGTGGACATGTGGAGCGGACGGGGACTGTCCGCATCACCACTATTGCACCCTACTCACATGCTGGTCACCAGGATGCCCCTCCGGTCCATGTTCCAGCTCACTGGCCCTTCTACATGTAGCCTGGGGTGACCTTGCTCTCAGCCTGGGACTATGTCATAGCATGACTGACGTGCATGTGTCCTCTGTCTGCATGCGGGTACTCCACAAAGGCATGCTCCCTTGCCCCTCCACCCCCCCTCTGCACCCCAATTTCACCTTTGCACTTTTCTGCTTCAATTTTGCCGTTGAGTACTTACCTGTTCATGCGTCCTGTGTACATGCTAACTTCCACCAGCCAATCTGCCAGACATATGCTGTGGGGTACATCCTATGTACTTGATGCAGGGTGTCTCAGTTGGACTGTGCAGAGGTCAGATGCCCCGCAGGGACATGAGTGCCCATTCATGCTCCATGTGGATTCCATGCATGCCCCCATGTGTCCTTGACTGGATGATCATTGTAGTACGTGTCCAGGGTGACCTACATTGCATGGCATTTCATCAGCCTTCCCATGGCCACTGTGGCTCAGCCCTGCCTCCATGTTTAGGGTGTGACAGTCTGTGTGGGTCACAGGCTTCAGCCTGTTTCATGGCCAATGACTCTGTCCAACAGGTGTAGTATCTTCTTCACAAGTGGGTGTACTCCGGAGGTTTCATCATTGTGTCCTGCTTACTGTGCCAACATCATCTGCTGTGCTGTCACTTGACTCACATGATGCAATTGATGCTAGTCAACACTATCTGTCAATACACAGGTCTATGGTAATCCTTTTGATACCATGCATGGCTTCCCTGCATTTGCACTTGGGGGGAGGGGTGGTTTGCTTGTAGGCATGCACATTGCACGTGATGGTTGAAGTTGACCTTGCACTGCCTTCACATTTTCTGATACACATCATGAAGTACTTGTACATGTGGATAGTGAGTAACATACAAATGTGCTGCACTGCATCGACCCACTTCAGAGCGATATAACACCCTTCTACATGCCTAATCACAGAAGCAATGTCAAGTTGACCCAGCATGCATGGCAGGTGCTCTTTTGTGTGTGATATGTCTGCTTCATGTGTTTGGTGTCTGTGTGATGTCTATGTGTGTGTGTTGTGTGCTTCTAACATGTGTAGTGACTTTTTTTTCTCTCTACTTTTCAGATGATGACGCAATGGAGCCAGAGGATGGTGTTGTCATGCCAGGCACAGGGTTGTTATCACTACAGCAACCCGGCACAAGTGGGGGTTGTGGGGTGGTAGGCCACTAAAACCCACATGTGCTACAGTCCATCTTGTCTTTGGCTGGCAATGAGTCCAGCCCTGATGACCACTCTGACGTCCATGTCGAGTTGGATGTGCATCAGGTCCATATGTCAGGGGTGAGTGATTCTGATGTGGGCACTCCTCTGTCCATGACACCTGCACTGAGGTGTCAGACAGTCTTGGAACCTCCGCTTGTGGTGGATTCGGATGCACGGTCACCCTCCACACCAGTCACTGATGTGCCAGAGCCATCACGTCGACGGGGGCATGTAGTCGTGCAGCTGCGGGCGGTGCCAACACAGCAAGGAACCAGGTCCTTGGGTCCCGTAGGTGTCAAGCCCAGCAACGCGGTCGCCGCACGCAACCACTGTATACTGAGTGGGAGCAATACATGACTGCCAATTCTGAATGCAAGGGAGCAGCAATGGAGAACATCGCTGTGAGCAT
This sequence comes from Ambystoma mexicanum, assembly GCF_040938575.1. NCBI lineage: Eukaryota > Metazoa > Chordata > Amphibia > Caudata > Ambystomatidae > Ambystoma > Ambystoma mexicanum. The sequence goes on along the minus strand of NC_090934.1, from coordinate 1,447,383,360 downwards.
GGAGCGTGTGGGCCAATCCATGCTCCCCCCTGCTAGGCAGGTGCTTCTCCAGCAGCAGGCGGCACGGTCCACGGTCCGCTCACTCAGGCTGGGCATGGCGGCCTCAGACAGGGCACGCCAGGCTGAAATGTTGTCTCTACATGAAGCAATTGCTGCTCACGCAGAGGCACACATGGAGGCCCTGAGGGAGGAGTATGATTCACTCAGATCCTTCTGATGTCCCAGAGGGAGCGGTCAGAGGAGAGGTTTGCACAGCTTGAGCGTACCATCTCGGCTGAGCTACATGCTTGCCGGAAGGTGCATCAGTTGTCCAGCCAGGCCTTGCAGGAGGAACTCCGAGTTACATGTGTTACCTTGCAAGAGGAAGCATGCATATCACGTGAGGTTCTGCATGCAGACCTACGTGTCATCGCCGCACAGAACCAGGCTCACCCATCCGGCAGACTTGCTGCCGACGAGGGGCAAGCTGCGGCTAGCCGTGGTCAGGCTCCTGTGACACGTCCTCCTTTCCAGGAAGAGCCAGACTCGGACGACGAGGTATCTCCCACTTAGGTCTGGCTGTGCAGGCGTTGAGCCCATGGAGGTTTTTGTTTTCCTCAACATCATCGCATTTGGGTGCTGAGCAGCACTGTGTACCTCTGCCCTCCTGGGTACCCCCCCCCCGTGTCGTATGTGGCCATTTTTGATTTTTTTTTTAGTTTAGTTAAGTTTCTATTTGATAGTTAATTTAATTAGGTAATGTAGGTTTTTGATAGTGTAATTAGTTAATATAGTTTCAAATTGCTTGTCTGTTGTGCTTTCATGTGACGGTGTGGTGATTTGTGGCTTTTGAAAGCATCCACTGTCTTTTCCAGCTGGTCCCTTCAAGCTTGTCTCGTGTATGTGTTTGCGGCTTGGGGTCCTGACTCACATATGCCACTCCTGCTTCCCTTATCCATAGGCTCGCAAGGATGGTTCGGTGTTACAGCCTATTACACAAGGGCTTTGGACTGTCATATCTGTGGCATGTCTGCTGCTGTACTACTTGTGTTGACACCCCTAGTGGGGATGATAGGGGTGATTTTGACCACAGTTCTTCCTTTGCTAGATGGGTGGTTTCATGATTCATGTGTGCATTAATTGCTATACATTGTGTAGTGTGTTTCTTATCTTTGCTGTACATGTGCTTCATGCAATTCGTGCTATAGACAGTGGATGACACACTTTGTCTGGGAAAGTTGCACTGATGGAGTAATTTCTGATGTACGTCTCTGACATGGTCCACTCATGACATGCCTGATGAGACACACACAGGGAAATTCCATGCATTAATCATGTGTTTTCTGCCCTTTCTGCAGGGGGATGAGCCTCCAGAACACCTTTCCCAGCAGACATGGCCCATTGGATGTCTGGAAGCTGGCCACGTTCGGTGGTGCAGACATGGGACATGTGTGCGCACGCAGAGCCACAGGGATTGCGCTCATACATCATACAGAAGCTGACATGTTTCAAGGAACTCCAGGCAAGGTGAGCAGCACAAGGGGCCACACCGCAGCCAACCGTCCACCAGGACAGTTGCACATGCATGCTAAGTAGCACCACTGACGGTGAGCTTGGACAGATATTGGTGTTGAAGCGCACAGTACAGCTAAGATGCGATGGTGGAGTAATGGGTAGTTGATGGGAAAGTTGTCAGGGGCACATGCAGGGGCAGTGGCACATATCCTCCAGTCCAACATGGTCCATTGAGGCAGTTGTATTAGCCATGTAGCGTTCCAAGACAGGGAAAGAAGCAGCTCACAGGGACAGACAGCGAGGGACAGACTTGTGTGCAGTGCATTTCATTTACAGGTTTGAATTGCCACATGCACTACCTACTATATTTAGGTCATACTGGAACATGACTTGTTCTGATGTCGTACCTTGCTAAATGCGTCTGGATGCTTACCTAGGGAACATTGGATGTTGTGTGAATCTTGACACATTGGTCTTACATTTGCCACGCACCCACCGGCGTACTACTTACTGCATTGACTGTGTATGAACCATCACGGGGAAATCTTACGTATGGGTACAGAGCACCAAACCAGATAGTTTGTAGAGTATCTTGTTACTTTGGGGCATGCATGGTGGTGTGTGTGTTATGGGCACGCACAGATTAGTGACTCTGGCTCTCTGTGCAGCATTGAACTGCTCATGTTACCGGACCTGAGAGTGCACAGGCAGGAGGCCAGCACTCGCCCCAGAGATAAGTTTCTCTTTGACTTCAATTTGAGTAATTTGGTACTATGTGCATGATGTACACGTTTGGTCTGACTGTGTATGTGTTAATGTGATTATTATGATTTTGTACATTCCCTACTTTCCCTTGTCAATCCTACTCCCCTCTCCTGCCCCTCTTTACGGTTATCCAGTTTACCAATGCCTGTCCTGACTGCATATCCCTGACCCTCCTTCCCCACCAGGGTCTCAGAGGCCTGTGTGAGTTTGTCCTTGCAGGCACCCAGACCACGGTGAGGGTGGTTGGTTCGTGCCACTCCTGCGCCTATACACAGGAGCTGTGACAGTACAGATCTGTTTGTGGTGCATCATTCAATATTATGTACCACACATGGTACACATCCTGTGTGACATTGTTTTACTGTGCTACCTTGGTTGTTCGATCATTGTGCTAGTACTTGGGCTTTGTGACTTACTGCTACTTCAAGTCATCTACTGGAGGATCTTCTGGTTTGTTTTGCTGCCTGCAGGCTTTTTGCTTTTTGCTTGGCTTCTGTGTTGGCCTGCTTTGAGTTCTCTTTGTGTTTTTGCAAGTCATGGTGGCCTCTGAGGGTGCTGGACACTTTGTACACGCAAGGTAGAAGATGGAGACAAAGGGGAAGGGTGATCCTGTGGCCAGGTGAACTTCAAGGATGAAGGCTACATACCCCATGCGCAGTTGTTCAGTGGGTCATGGTGATATTTGAGGGAGGGGGGATATTTTGTTGTTGGACAGTTGCCTTGCACCACAGTGTGATGGGCACCATGACATTGTAATTGTGGTATCCTATGTACATGATGTATTCTGCTGATCAATGGATGTTCATGTGTTGTGTTTACCTTTCAGGTGTGAGGGTATAGTTGTGGTTTGACATGCTGGGATGTACACATGGGCAATGTTCACATGTAATGAGGACACTGATGGTCACTTGATTGCACATGCATGTATTGAGTGCATGTCCCTACTGACACACACACTCGCACTATGATCCACAACATGTACAACCACACTTCCATGTCCACATGTGCACACAGTTAGCCTTCTGGGGACCACTGTGTCCCTGCAGCACATGATCTATGAACATTTGTGGATCCTGTACATGCGTGATTTGTTTTTTTATTTAGTTTGTCATTTTCATGTGATGCTCAGGGTGTGCATCACACACAATGACTGGTCACTATGCTGTGTGCTGAGCAGTGTGTTGCAGGAGATGGACACAGAACACGTATTATGCAGTGTTTATTTTGCCGTGCACACTGTGCATGTGAACAGGCATTCATTGTTATGTTCAAGCTGCAACTGTTGTTATGCATTTGGGTATGACTTGCTTTGTGTGGGAGGTTGTTGGTCAGTCATTTCATCTGATTCCATGTCAGGCATCATTGTCTGACGCCACTTTGCATTTTTCACATGTCAATGTGTACATTATTGTTATTGTGTTGGTGTTTTGCTATTGCTTGCCATGTCATGTAGTGGTTTTGGTGGCTTTGTGTGGCATACCATTGATTGTCATGGCCTGTTTTGCAGATCTGTGTGATACACACCTTGCATGTGTACATTTTGGTGACACAGGATTGGTTGGGTTTGAGTAGCTAGGGATGCACAATGTGGCAGTTCCATGGCAACATTCTCAGGGTGGTAAGGTTGTGACAGTTGACTGTCTCTTTGTCATCATTGATTGTCACATGATATGTGCCAGGCCTGTGTGCACTCCGCAGGGGTGGGAGTTTAGGTGAAAAATGTGGCCACAAGCTGGGTCCAGGCTGCCTCGCCACTTGCTCTATCCCCTCCCATGGGCAGTGCCTGTGCCTGTGGTTGGGGATGTGGGTCACCACCATGTCCACCGGTACGCCCTGCCGTGTTGCAACATTGTGCAGGACACATGCTGCCACAATGATCCTGCACACTACTGGGGGTGCATAGAGTAGTTGGCCGCCAGAGCGGTCAAGGGAGCGAAAGCGTGACTTGAGCACTCCGAATGTCCGCTCCACTATGGCCCTGGTTGCAATATGGGCAGCGTTGTATCTTACCTGGGGTGGTGTGGTGGGGTTCCGGATTGGCATCATCATGTAGTTGCTCAGAGGGTAGGCACTGTTCCCTGGAGAGGTGATAATGGTTGTGATTATTGGGGTTTGTGTATTTGTCTGTGTGTGACATGCATACATGTGCACGGCCATTTGTACTCACCTAGGAGCCATGTGTTGCCATGCTGCCCAGCTTCCAGGGCCCAGATCAGGGCGGACATTTAAGATATATGAAACTGTCAAGGGTGGAGCCAGGGTAGTTTGCATAGACAGAGGTGATGATTCCCTTGGCATCGCATACCACCTGCACGTTGATGGAATGCCAGTGCTTGCAGTTTCGGTAGATGTGCTAGGTGGACGTAGGGCCACATGGGTGCAATCTATGGCACCGAGCACTTTGGGGAAGTGTGCCACCGTGTAAAAGTCCAGGACGACGGCCTGCCTTTCTGCAGGTGGTCTGGGCATGTACATGTGCCTGCGGACTAAGGGGCGCGCAGTCATGATTGCCAACACCTGGTGTAGGCAGCATGACTGCGTGGCCAGTGAGACCCCCCCACTATGGCAGTAGTCCGCTGAAATGACCCAGTGGCTAAAAAATGCAGGACATTGAGCCCCTTATCCAAGGGGCTCAATGCTTGGGAGCAAAGGGTGGGTGATCTAAGGTCATCTTCCCACTCCCTGACCAGGTCTAGGATGATACGAGGCGGAAACCTATACCTGCCGTAGATCTGGTCGTCAGGCATCCCAAAAAAGCTTGTCCGTGGGAAAAAAATGCGGGCCCTGGCTATTCTCCTACTCTTGTGGTGTCCCACGATCAGTTCTGCGACAAATGGGGCATTCATCAAAGCGGTATGTACGTGTTTGTTGTTTGTGCGTGTTTTTATACTGTGCGCGGGGGCGCTTCCGCCTGCCTTCCTGTGGCAGATGTGTTGATGTCTGTGTGCGTCTTTTAGCGTGCGCTTTTTTACCATATTCAAATCCATGAATACGAGTTGTTCGCGTGCATGTGGGCGTTCTGTGTATTTCCCTGCAGTACTTCCCCAGTTACGCCTTCTTTTTCACACGTTGTTCCACATTCCGTGCGTTACGTCCCTTTTTGGTAAGTGCGCGGATGTTGTTCGCTTTCCCTGTGTGCATCGCGCACGTCGTTCGGGATGTTGCAATGACGTGTGCGCCCTTGTGCGTCACGCACAGGTTTGGCGCACATCCCGAGAAAAACGCGCAGGGACTTTCATGAATCGCACACGTGCACGTGCGCTTCCTTTTTCACGCTTGCGCCTGCTTGCGCCATCTTGCGCCACTTTTTTCGGCACACATTTGTTCCATGAATCGGCCCCTCAATATCAAATAAAAGAAGCAGATGGATCAAATAGGCCCAATTGAACTAATGGATCAAATAGACCCAATTGAACTAATTGAATAACATCTTGAGTGTCTTTGAAATATGATTGTATTTTTATACTAACAGTTTGATTAAAAAAGTCAACATATTTTGCTAACATTTTCGCAATTGAACGGGAAACAGTTGGTCTGAGCAGTAAGATTGGATACAAAGAATATGCAACCATCGACGATCGCCGCTATGTTGTATGTATCAGCTATTAGACGGCATGCTCCCTGTACACCCATCAAAAGGGCTGTGATTTTCAATAATGAGGGTCATTCCTAGGAAGTTAGAACACAGAGTACTTGCAAAAAAAGGATGCTATGTCTCTTTTTCATTGTCCATGTAATAAGGAATGTGTGGGAAAGACATCACAAAAAGTGAATGTATTGATAAATGAGCTTCGTTGTTGGAAGCTGTACTGCTTTTCTGGTGTCCCATTATATGGTGAAATCACTTGGGAGTGATGAGAGATTTTGATTTGTATTGGAAAATAATTCCACCAGGGCGTGTGAAGAGCTTGAAAATACAATGGCCTACAAAGGATATATGCAGATGTATCATCCAAACTAATTTGAGCAAGGGTCGAATTCACACGAGGAACACAATTGCCAATTGTGAGATTATTGATGAAACTCAGCAAATATGTGGTGTTCAAACTTTGTTTTTAGAAGTCTGTGCAATTGAGTTGTTTTTTCCTCCTGTTTGATATATTTTATGTGCAAGGAGAGAAATGACGTTTGTGGACTTGGATGTTTTTAGTGGATCTTTTAAGGATGTGCAGTTTGGACTAATCATTTAAATATGGCGTCCTGTCCTTTAAAGATCTGTTTCCTTTTATTCTTGTGATACTTGTAGGTTTGTTATTTTTGTATGTGTAGACAGGACCACGTAAGTATTTTCATTTTTCCTGGGCTTGTAGATTATCTACAAAATAGGAGATGCCATTTTGACAATCTCTGCATAGTGTATGACATCTACCAATATGGAGTAAGTAACCGCTACAATTTAATATGATGGGGTGGGAGAATGTGCAATTCAAAATAGTTCTCATTTTGATTTCCATTATACATATTAGTAAAGAATATATCCAGGTATTTAAAATGTGGCATTCTCCTGGTCACATGTTCATGTTTTTGAAAAAAGTTGATATTGTCCATCTGGTTAACTGCTTTTTTCACATTATTCCACAGAGTATCTTCAATAAGAGAAATACATATTCCAGACTACACCTTGTAGGGTGGTGGATATCACTTCAGGGTGTGGTGAAATAGTGCGTGGGTTTCATGTACACTGTGCAGTTCTTTAGGTATGGCTTCTAAATTGCATTATGAACCCCACGGATTATAAATATCAGTAAATATATGAGTAATGCTGTCTAAAAAAGACTAGTTTGCCATCCAGATTTAAGAAAGTTTGCTGTTTCTTATTAGGAAATTGTATTTATCCTGACGAAGACGCAGACAAAAATAACGTGGTGGTTCATCGAAACCGGTTGTGATTTGGAGATTTTGCGTTGGAACCCCTTTTGAATTTGTAGGGCAGAGCTTTTGCAATTAGTATAGATTAATATCATCAGCAGGATATGTTTTAGATATTTCTATATGATGAATTACTGACATTGAAAACATATTTCTCAGATTGATTTGTATTGAATGTTTTTCCTATCATTGTTGCTTTTTTGTTGTTTTATAAAATATTTATATGAGTGTTAAAATATGTGAGGTTTTGGTGGTAACTGGTAGATGCCAAACCTTATAATATCATGATTTATTCATGTGGCTATCTATGTTTAATTTATATATTTTTATTTCATTTTTCTTTATATTTTAATGCATGCAGCTCGAAATTTGAGCTTTTCGGATTTATATAAATCACATAACATCATTTAGTAAACCTAATAAAACATTTAATCCACTTTAAACATTGAATCCACAAACAAATACAATACACAAACTTTCATATCCTATCGAATTTCATTAAATTTTATTTAACCCAAACTGACATTTGATACTCCTAAAATTACTAAAATCTTCAAATACTTACTTAGTCTTCTATCTTAATTACCTGCTAAAAGAAAGTGCATTGTACAACAAACTGATTCATAACAGATAAAATGATCATAGCAAAACAATACTTTAATTGAAGGCACCTTGCCCCCACTCAAGGTACCTTCTTCCTGATTGCCAAAATATCAAGCCTGTAATTGTTTATTTCTTACTTATTTTGTTAAAGGCACTTAATATGGGACCAACTATCTTCCAGATGATAAATAGTGCTATGTTCAGTGTGTTTAGCCTTCCACTGAAATGGTTCCATATCATTTCCACAACAAATTTCACTTCAAATTATTTCTTATTTAAATTTGAGGGTTCCTCCATATCCCCTATTCCCCTGAACTACTAACCCTACTCCAGCCCAGTCTTCATCCCCTTTTTACCTCTCAACCCACATCTACATGTATTTTTGGAAGTATTTTTAAAATACTTCTTGCTAATCCCTTCTGCATCCTTGACAAATCTCACCAAATATCTAGAATATAACTTGCTTAATTTGGGACAATCAGTGAGAACATGTCTATTTGTTTCTAAAAGCATCATTGATCTACACAAGCTGCCTGTTCTTGCCACCTTACTAATTCCCATTCTAGGTCCAATAACAGATAACGTGGGCAACAGGTTTAACCCAGGCATTAGAATAAATATCCTGCGCACTGGTGACGGGGTCTTCAACAAATATTTCTGTGGGGACCATATGTGCATGGATTTCTAGCCTATCCTATATTTTACTTAAGTCTCTCTAAATGCACATAATTACAGTTCCATTCCCACAGACCAAGTTTATTTTTAAATTGTTCACGCAGTTTCTGAAGTTGCCCAAATCTCTTCCAAGACCCTCCCATTCATATTTTCAAAATCTAACAGGGAGTATAACCTTAGATGATTACATATTCCAGCCCAGTAAGTTTAATGGTGGACAGCTTCATTTATATTGATTCAACCCACAACAATACTATGCCGTTACTTCTGTTATTGTTCCTAGGTTTTGAGGTTTATAGGGCAATCTCTTTTTCTCTGGAATTTGATGGGCCTTTGAGGGCAGCCTGATGAGGCATATGTATGTTCCTAACTCTCCAGATCCAGAGGACAGGCAGCACTGACCAGAACACATTCTTTCTTAGGAATGTAACGGATGGACTGAGAGCAGTTTTAGGTGTCCTCGTGACAAGAATCGTAGATGGTCCCCATTCAGGGAAATGCATGTAACTCAAGACCAGAGTTTATCAGATCTTCTTAACATGATCAGGGCTGGGTCTAATCCTACGTCATCTTTATGAGAACTCCACATCAGTGCTTCCAGTGTTAGGTATTTGCAAGCAGTGACAGCCCAAGGGCATCAGGTAAGTGGCCCTCTATCTCAGTAAAAGGCGAGATAATATACAGATACTTTTTGGTATGCGGTCCTGCACCACAGTTACAAAACTCAAGAAATATAAAATACCCATGCTGAATTCACTCTAATTACCACCTCACAGACAAGCCACGCATGCCTGCTATTACAAGCACATGAAGCCGCATGCCAAAATACCCACGTGCAATTTCCATGGAAAGAGTGTCAGTTGCTGCCTTTGCCTCCACTTACTCTGCTCCTCCTACTCCTGTTGCGGACTCTCACCCTGACACAGCCCTCTCCAAGCTCAATCTCCTCATCTCTAATACTCTGAACACTATTGCCCCTGTCATGAGGGTTTGACTGAAGCCTACCAAAAAGTGCAACTCTTGGTCCGACTCCGAGCTGGCCTCCCTTAAACACAAGTGCAGGGCAGCCGAACAAAAATGGGATTGTTTAATTTAAATTGTAATCAGTTCATAATGTAACTTTTACAAAATCAATATAATATATATATATATATATATATATATATATATATATATATATATATATATATATATTCACATTTATACAAATTCATATATAATATATAATACTATACATACGTAGAAGTACAAAAACAAAGTACATAAACAAAGTGTTCAATATGTTTCTAATTTTAAACTATTCATAGCTGATTAACTTTATCTTCCTTAAATATGTTAAAAGGGTTTTTAATAGATACCTACACTTGATAACACATTATCTTTGGTGCTTTCACAGTTTAATCAATCTTTGGGCAAAGTGTAATTTGGTTTGACACCACACTCTATATAGAGCTATGTGGGTTGCCCCACATTCTGTGTTCAGACAGTAGGTCCAAAAGTCTAATGATTTTATGGATTCATAGTCATATGTTATATAGCCTAATACGGTCATATACACATGCCCTAGTTTTGAACACTCAATCAACACATGTCGTACGGTATCAAAACATTCAGGGGAGTTACAAATCCTACATAGTCTGCCATCTTTAGGAATTTTCCATTGTGTGCCCGAATTGATCTTACAGGCAACTGGTTTGTATGCATCAGTAACCTAAAACGTCGTACTTCTGATCTGGGCAAAGCAACAGATATTTCTGAGGTTTGATGAACGTATGAGCGATTTGGGCCACTTGATTATAATTATGAAGAGTCTGTAAATGCTCACAATTACTTACCCAATCCCATTTGTGTAGACGACGGGAAAAGGCCTCTCATGGGATTCTTCAGGCACACCCTCAGACAAACTGGCCTCTCGCCTCTCTCAAAGGCAATATAGATTCTGCATCCACTCCAAGAAAAGAGTCTTTATTCAAGTCTGCATCTCTGCAACATCTAATAACACGGCCACATTTTTCAAAGTCTGCAAGGAACTAGCCAATCCGGTCACAGCATCCTCCACCATTGCAACCACCCAGGCCCTATGCTCGGCCCTGGCCGCACACTTTACCGCAAAAACACAGGACATCCTAGCTTCACTCTCCTTCCCACCACTTCGGCCACCAACATCACTTGTGCCTCTCTTGGCATCCACCACCCCTCCCCCTCTTCTCTCTTCTCTCTCCCCTGTCCCACCTAAGGAGGTCACCAGACTAGTCCGGTCTATGAAAGCCTCCTCTAAACAGGAGGACCCCTGTCCCTCCAAACCTATCAAGGACAACATTGACTCTCTCACTCCAGCCTTGGCCAACCTCTGCAACCGCTCCTTTGCCACTGGAGTCTTCCCCACTGCTCTCAAGCACTCCTTTTTGCATCCCCTGCTCAAAAAACCTTGTGCTGACCCTTTAATTCCGGCAACTATCACCCCATTTCCATCACCCCCTTCCTGGGCAAATTCCTAGAGAAGTTGGCTATATCTCGGCTCACCCTGCACACCGAATCTGTCGGCTGCTTCCACAACCACCAGTTTGGCTTTAGAGCATCCAGAGGCATAGAAATTGCTCTTGTGAACACCCGTGAAAATCTACTCTCAAACCTTGATTCTAACTCGCCCTCTGTTCTCATTCTACTTGACCTCTACTCCGCCTTCGACACGGTAAACCACAACACCCTGATCGCATGTCTCCGTGATATCCTGGGCATCACTCCTCAGGTCTGGGCCTGGCTAACCTCCTTTCTCTCTGACTGCCCATCCCATGTGGAACTCGGGCCCTTTCTCTCATCTATCACTTTCTCTACTTGTGGTGTCCCCCAGGGATCTAACTTATCCCCCTCGTTCTTCAATGTCTATATGGACATCCTGGCACACAAAATAGCCACTTTTACCTCCAATTTTCAGTGTTATGTGGATGACACACAGTTCTCTTTCTGGCTACCCTGCGCCTCTTCCTCCTCCTCGCTCATTCCTGATGTTTGTCCACAATCCAGTCGTGGTGTGCTGCAAAGAACCTCTGCCTCAATGCCAGTAAGACAGAGATCATCTTCATCAGGACCCCGGCTCCCGCTTTACCTCTTTTTTTCTGGCCGGTCTCCCTGTGCCCTGCACCTCCACCCACAAATTAGGCAAATCACCTGGGCATTATCTTATACTCCACTCTCTCCTTCTCTTCTCAAATCTCTGACATCTCTATAAAGTCCCACCACCAACTGCACCTTCTCTGAGGTATTCTACCTTTTCTCACTTTCCCCCCAGAGACTCACCATCTCCAGAGCCCTGGACCTCTCTAGGCTGGATTACTGAAACAACTTCTTTCTCAACCTCCCTGCCTCTACTCTCCATCCTCTTCAACTCATCCAGAACAGAACTGCAAGACTTATCCTTGGCCTCAAGCCCAGGGACCTCATCTCTCCGGCTGCATCTCTCCGTCTATGAAATCCCTCCACTGGCTCCCTGTGGCTGCAAGGATCAAGTTCAAGACCCTTTGCATTGGCCACAAGGCTTTCTGGGGCCTGGGCCCACTCTACCTGCAACACTCTCTTCCTAAATACTCTCCCTCCAGAGCCTTCCTCTCGTCTTCCTCCAATGCGCTGCGAGTAAGCCGTTTTTCCCAGCAAAAATATGGGGGAAGATCTTTATCATCCGCAGGTGCCTCCCTCTGGAACAGCCTCCCTGATCCTCTCCGTCTTGAACCGGATCACCTAAAGTTTCGGAAGCTCCTCAAGACCTTCCTCTTTGCCTCCTCCTTCTCTTACTCTCTCCGCTGCTAACCACCTCCCCTTGCTTTCTTTCCCTGTAGCCGCTACTCTCTGGCTGTTTGGTGCACCTTCAGAGCCTTACAGGTCCCAAGCTTCTCGCCAGTCTTCTGCACTTGCCTCCGGGCCCTGCTCTGCCACAGCACTTCTGCACTCTCATAATGCTACCCCTTAGCACTTAACTCATGTTCTGGCTAGACTGGGTGCCCTTGATCCCCATTACCCCCCTCAACCTCCTGCACTTCCTGTTTATGGACTACAGCCTGAATGTACCACGCCTAGTGAGCTTGTTTGTCTTGTTCTCCCTTATGTCTCCCCTCCCATGCACGGTTGCGCTATGAAACACTTGCTGTATAAGCACATAATAAATAAACAATCAATTCAATTCAATGGTGCCAAATCTACTCTGAGGGCAAATAAGAGACTTGTTGAATGCATTTAAATGCATTGATTCCTTGCATTTGCTCAGAGGCAAACATTGGTCTTCTTAAAATTGGTATAGTTTGAAGGACTTTTGTAAAAAAGACAGGTTTGTCATGATGCAGAAATTCCTGGGTGGTCAAATCTCATGGCATGGGATTTCACGGTTCAGCAAGATGGGAGAAAAATGATGGACTGTGAGAGACAAAGGTATGATATGGGGTTTCCTAAAGGATAAGTGGGGCAGACTGTGCTGATCTACTGCATAGGTTCTGTGCCGACTGATATGTTAAAATGATACATGGCAGTTTTTAAGGCTTGATGGGAGGGTTTAACAGTGAAAAGTGAAAAGGATAGGCATTGTAATATAGGGCAACACAATATTAGAGCAGGCCTCTACATCATCATGACAGCCCATTACAGCATCAGGCTAGATCTTCTGATGATCAGGAAAGGCCCCACAGCACTATCGAGACAAATTCTCACAGCATCAGGACTAGTGCCACACCATCACAGCATAGACAGAGGGGCTTTTTCACAGAAGGGGGAGGGTAGATATTTCAAATTATGGGGTGAAGCCATTATGAACAATGAGTGTAATTGTGTGTGGATTCAAAGTGGGCTACAACATGCTAGTGCTCACCCTAAATGGAAGCACACTCTGTTCCTGTCAGTGTCAGTGTTGTGCCACGAACGATAACAACACAAATGTAATGTTTAAAAGAAGAATTTAACAATCTCAATCTCAATCAGAATATAATGCTCTGCTCCCTTGCAAGGCTGCACGTGAGCACTGGAGTTTTGACATTGCCATACAATTTAATAGGATGGCAATATGCTCAGAGTCCATATACAGAATGGGCACACATGAACCAACACATTACATCTCCCTATACAACTAGTAGTCCAATATGGCCCCGGCTGCAACCAGTGTTGCCTCCGAGCTACACTGGGGGGGCTTGATGGTCATATGACCGTGCACGTCCAGACTCAAGCAACCTAGCAACCAATAGATGCTAATCCACAACATGGCCGCGATCCGGGTCCATGTAACTGTACCGCAAAACCACTTTATAAGGTAAGTGCATGGGTCCCTGTCGAGAAGGCAGTGGTAGTACCTTGGCTCCTCCCACCCCACCGTGCCAGTCACAGACAAACTCAAAAAAACACAGCGTCTTTCATATCACAGTGTATCAATACCTGTATCCTTTGTTTCTCCTTAGAGTCAGGTGATTTTTGAAACAAGAGACCGCCGACTGCCATTCCGTACAGAACCAGTGCCCATTTAAGTTGGTAGTTAGGGGGGTCTGCAGCCCTTGGGCTTTGTCTTGCCTACAAATACTGCACCATTAAATCATTTGGGCAATGCAAAAATGGAAATAGAAGCTGGCCCATGAAGCATCCTCTTGAATACATGCTCCCCTTTCTATATAGGTCACAGTATGGCCGCAATGCCCTTACCCTTTTGAGCAATGGATCTCTTTGAATAACACATTTATGAACTACTTCTTCCTGAATATGACACAGTAATTGGAGTCAACCTCTTTTCTTTCGATATCCTTTTATTGGTATAGGATACAATCTTTTAGTTTGCACTACCCGCCTTGGGCTTGTGCTTTGAGCGATGTAGGTATCCCATCCCATACCGCTCTTCCTTTTAGTTTTCAATGTACTTTGTAGATACACCTTGCCCACACCTTGTTTCAAGCACACTGCATTGCGTGTGAATAAAGGAAATTCGCTGACATAAATTCCCCTTTGGAATGTTCAGACTCTGTTGAATTAGTGAACTTTTGGTCTCTGACTTTGGTCAAGTCAGTTTTTTTTAGCAGTATCAAAAATCTATTTATTAGTGGAGGGACAGTTTCTCTTCCATTTTGATTTAGATAGGCAGCACAACACAGTGGACCTAGGGACAGCACCACCTGACAGGCATAGCGCGTGCTTCTGTTTAAGGTCAGCATGTTTAGCCGACTTTGAATCCACAAAAAACGACACTAATAGTTTTCATCTCCTTACATCCTAAGTGTGTTTCCACTAGATTATGTTTATAATGGTGAAGAAGTTAATTGTTCTTCAAGTAGCTGTTCAATGTCTGTTGTTTTGGTGAAGCCATTATGGACATTTGTGAAGTGGGACATCCATGTAACTCTCATGGGGCTAGCGGCTCATTGGCTCCTTATGAAAGTGTGTTGGCACTGCAATGATGGAGGAAAAAGGTGGGTACTGATTACATCATTATGGGGTTAGGGAACTAGAATGTGATAGATGAGGGTGGCAAATGGCACCAGATCACATTAAAGTGGCACTGTGGTCCTTATGTTTATTGGTAGGTGAATAGGTATGCGTGAGGTGCTTGATGCAGGGGGTGGGACGTCAGGCCTGATTGTGGATATTGGGCCCATTGGGACCAGATCGGAACACTGTGAACATATGATTAACAGAATGGCCTCAGAGAACCTGATGGTGGGAGGGTGGGCATTGCGGTATATGTGAGAGGAGGATGGGTGACCACAGGTGACCTGATTAAGGAGGTAGTCACCGAGGACCTCATGGGAGAGGGAGGAAACTTGAATCGTTATTGGGTTTGGAACTTGGTATGTTAATAATTAGGGGCTAAGCATTGAGAACATTTGTAAAGAGTGAAATCCTGGGGCCTCATGTTGAGAGGTTTGGCAGTGGGAAGTTGCTGAAAAGGGCATTTAAGATCCAATAATGGACGCCTGCATTGGGAATGTGGCAGTGGGGACTGGGAACTTTACGGGGTTGGGACACTGGTGACCTAATGGAGGTGAAGTGCACCGTTGTTCTGATGACTGCTGGGGAGCATAGTGAATGAAGGTAGTGTGCACTTTGATCCCTATGGTGAATGAAGGTAGTGTGCACTGTGATCTCAATGGTGAATGAAGGTAGTGTGCACTGTGATCCCTATGGTGAATGAAGGTAGTGTGCACTTTGATCCCTATGGTGAATGAAGGTAGTGTGCACTGTGATCCCTATGGTGAATGAAGGTAGTGTGCACTTTGATCCCTATGGTGAATGAAGGTAGTGTGCACTGTGATCCCTATGGTGAATGAAGGTAGTGTGCACTGTGATCCCTATGGTGAATGAAGGTAGAGTGCACTGTGATCTCTATGGTGAATGAAGGTAGTGTGCACTGTGATCCCTATGGTGAATGAAGGTAATGTGCACTGTGATCCCAATGATGAATGAAGGTAGTGTGCACTGTGATCTCTATGGTGAATGAAGGTAGTGTGCACTGTGATCTCTATGGTGAATGAAGGTAGTGTGCACTGTGATCTCTATGGTGAATGAAGGTAGTGTGCACTGTGATCCCTATGGTGAATGAAGGTAGTGTGCACTGTGATCCCAATGATGAATGAAGGTAGTGTGCACTGTGATCCCTATGGGTTTAGGTAGTTATTGGTGATCAAATTACAAGAGTTGGAAACTAGGTGTCACGTTGGGAGCAGGGGTACCTGGGAACTCAGAATTAGAAATAGGAGGTAGGCCCATTAAAAATAAATGGGTCATTGGGGACATATGGCAGTGAGTTTGTGTACAGGCAGTTTTCTGGGGGTGGCACTCTAGACTTTGCCGGGCAGGTCAGTACTAGCAACCTGACATGGGTAGGGACCACTGGGTACCTGATGGTGACCTGGGGCAATGGATACCTGAGGGGGAGGGGGAACAGAGAAGTGAAGAGTGACTATTATGGACCTGATCAAATGTGGTGATGGTGGGCTCAAATGTTGGGGGGATCTGATGGAAGAGTGGGAATTGGGAACAGACTTTATCACTGGTGGCCCATAGCACAGTAAGGCGAGTACTGAGGATCTGTTGATGGACAATAGACACTGGAATCCTAGATGAGGGAGTGTGGAGATGGTGCTCAGTTCTTCCAGGTGATAGTGATAATTGTAAACATAATGCAGGAGATGACACTGTGGATCTAAGGGTAAGTATAGACTCTGATACCTAATGATGGAGGGAGGGACTATGAATCTGATAGCAAGACTGTGTGCACTGGAACCTAGTAGGTGACGGAGGGCAACCAGAATATGATAGCTGAGTTTGGCCACTAAGAACCTAAAGAAGGGAAGAGAAGGGGTCTTGATGGTGGGTGGGAGGTCAGTGCTTGGATGTCATGGTGGGGGTTCCTGAGCCTGGGACATCATGGGTGGCAGACGTGTGAACAGGGGTTCTGATGATGGGAGTGGGCACTAGGTATCTGATCGGTACCTAATTAGGGTAACATGGGTACTGATGATCAAATGATGGCTATGCTCCAAGGACTTGATGGAAGAATATGTAAATTAGGAAACAAGTGGGTGAGTCATGCTCTTGGAATGTCTGTGATATGGATGGGATTGGACAATGAGAATCTTATGAGAATAGGGAGCATTATTAGCGGATGGGCAAGAGGGGCCTTTGACCTTCTTGTGGGGGTATGACCACTGAGGACTTAATGGTGGAAGGGGACACTAAAAAATAAAGGTGGGAGATGGAGCATTATGAACATGCTGGTAAATATCACTGGCTAATTTAGTAATTTAGGGAGAGGAGGTACTGTTAACCCGACATAATAGGGCATTGGGCAACTGATGTGGGAGTGATACACTGCTGTCCTTTTAAGGAATTAAAGACAGTCCGGACCATTGACACTATATCACATATTGGGGACATTAGCAAAAGAATGGTAACTCATTCCCTGAAGGTGGGATTACTGGGAAAATTATGGGGTGGTCGAGTCATCTGGGCATATTATGGGGAGTGGGTGTTCTGATGGTGGTACCTCAGGACTAGACTGAAGAGGCTACTACTGAAATCATGGGGTGTGATGATCACTGTATAGATCATTGGAGAAGATGTGAACTTGGTCGGTGGGGCCTTGGGTACTGGTAGGGGCAGAAGGACCCTAATAACTTGATGAACAAGGGAGGCCACTGCAGCTCTTATGATTGGGCATGCTTTTCCTAACCATGATGAAAGGGCATTTGGAGATGATGATGGGGGCAAGGGACAGTGAAGAGGGGGTGGGCATCACAGGCCTAGAAGGGGGAGGGGGAACTAGGGCCTTAATGAGGGTGTGTGGCACTGGAGACACATTTTGGAGAGGGTGCACTGGGCTTCATGAGGGAAGTGACACATTTGTCCTAATAATTATCCGATGAAGGAGGGTAGACAGTGAGAGCTGCTGAGGAAGCATGTGCAATGGGTGTGTGATAAGGGAAATGGCACCAGTGACTGGCAGGTGATAGGCCCACGAGGAAGTCCAATTGAGGGGGCAGTTGGCATCTGATGGAGTACAGGGGTTCTGTGTGGCATATAGGGAATGATGGACACTGTGTTCCTGTTGATAGGGGAGTTGTACTGTGGACTTAATGAGAGAGAAGGGCCCAGGGCCTTAGAGAGATCTGACACACTGGGAAACTCATGGAGGACAGGGAGTACACTGAAAACTGTATGACATATGATATTAATAACACCCCTGTACACAAATGTTTCTAGGCCTCAGCTAGATGTTGTTGGTAGGCTATTGTGGACCCAAAGAAGGAACATGTATATGGGTGTTATGACATGCATTTCACATACATTCCAAAATCCTGTCAAAATACATTTTACATGCACGACACATATGAGATATCCAGGATATGATTGTGACACTCATGCCACACACATTTCACAAAAATGTAACTATGAAACAGACCTGGCATGCATGTTCGACACATATGAGTTATGTATGAGAGTGAGTCATGAGGCATGTTTTGTTCGAGAGACAGGTGGTATTCATTTTGTGTGGAGACTCCACTTGCACCATTAAACAGCAGGGTTTCTCCAACTGTTAATTGTTGATAACGTGGTTGGTACAACATTCATAATGTACAGAAAGGCAATGTATTGATATATTGAACATACCCATTCTATTTACTGTTCTCGCAAGATGGACATGTTTATTTAGCAAAGTAACACATCAAAACATAATATATGAGGCGCTCTTCTCTCTCCTTCTTCCTCTTCACCCATTAATGGTGGAACCCGATGGGAGATCCTTTTGGCCTCCTTCCATTCCTCCATTCCTCCATAGTCATCATTAATATCTATCTAAATCATGGTCCAAGGGCCTCAGCCCAACCTTCTACTATTTGATAGGTTCCTCCCTCGCCTCATTGACTTCCTTCGTTCTCCTGCTATTCCTGCCACTACTTTCCTGGCTCCTCCTTCACTGCCTTCCTCTACCATTCTGGGTCCCCTGCACTTTACCACCTCTTTGGCTCCTCCTCCACCTGATTCCTCTACCATTCCATCTCCTCTGCCATCTACCACCTCTCTGGCCAGACCTTAAAGACGATTTTTGGAAAAAATCTTCCTCCCTAGGGTGTTATGCGCCTCCTCCCACTGCTGTTTCTCACTGCCTGCTGCTGCCTTGTTTACTTGTTCTCTACTCTCTGTTGTTGTCTGTTTTTTTCCTGTTTTGTCTCCACCCCCTCCTTATCACCTTCATGTGCACCCTGTGAGTTGTAGCCCTGTGCAGACAGCGATCCTTTCACTTCTCTCTCCATCGCCTGCCCCTCCTCCCTCTATCACACCCACTATGTTGCACTCTATTTCCATCATCTTTTTTAACTATTTTTTTTATCTCCTATCCTACTCTTCTCACTAAGACTGGTAGGAAGAAGCTTAAGAAGGACACCCTGGTCTCCAACACAGGCCTTCCCATCCCTGACACCTTTATAAGTGCTTCCTCCAGTGAGACTCTCAGCTATATCCTCTTAGTTGTTGCCTCACCAAATGTATGTACCCTTCATATAAGCGCTCTTCTCTCTCCTTATTCCTCTTCACCCATTAATGGTGGAACCCGATGGGAGATCCTTTTGGCCTCCTTCCATTCCTCCATAGTCATCATTAATATCTATCTAAATGGTACCATCATGGTCCAGGGGCCTCAGCCCAACCTTCTACTATCTGATAGTTGCCTCCCTCGCCTCATCAACATCTTTCCTTCTCCTGCTATTCCTGCCACCACTTCCCCGGTTCCTCCTCCACCAACTTCCTCTACCATTCTGTGCCCCCTGCCATTTACCACCTCTCTGGCTCCTCCTCCACCTGCTTCCTCTACCATTGCGGCTCCTCTGCCATCTACCACCTCTCTGGCTCTGCTGCCCCTTCCTTCCACTACCATCCAGGCTCCTCTGCTATCCACCATCTGTGTGGCCCCTCAGCAACCTCTGCCCTACACCTCTGTGTCTCCCTTGACATTTGTCTCTCCTCTGGCTCTCTTGCCACCTCTGTCCCCCACCTCTTTGGCCCCCTTGCCAGCAACCTATCTCCTGGCTCCCTTGCCACCCTTGGCCTACACCGCTCTGGCTCCTTTGTCACCCATTACCTCCTTAGCTCCTCTACTTCCTCCTCCCTTTACTTCTCAGGCTGCTCTGCCACTTCCGATGGGTACCGCTCTTCTGTGTACCCCTCCATGGAAGTCTTTCAAAAGTGGCAACCTGCTCCACATTGCTTCTCTCAACTCTCGCTCTGCTGTCAAACACTCCTCTGACATCTGCACCTCCTTGAGATCCTGGACCTAAATGTTCTCACAGAGAGGTTTAAGTCCAGATCTGCCACACGTTTTGACACACTCCTCCCTGAGGGCTACAAGATCTTCTCTGAGGCCTGGCCCAACAAGCCCGGAGGCGGAGTGGCCCTGATCTTTCCTGAGTGGATTCCTGCCTCCATCATCCCCCCTCAAACCTACTCCTCCTTTGAATGCCTGGTCTGCAGGCTCTTTATCTCTCCTGGCCTCACTCTGAACTTGGTCACCTTCTACAGGCCGCCTGGCAAGGTTACCCTTCTACTTTCTGAATGGGCTGGCCTCACTTCCTCTCTAATTTCCTCTAGCTCCAAGCTTCTCCTCCTTGTGGATCCCAACATCCACTCAGACACTCCAGACTCTCCAGACTCCTCTGGGCTCTTCCACAACCTATGCGACTCTTTGACTCTTTCCGTTCTACCCTCTGGTCTGACTCACTCTGCTGGGCACACCTTGGATGCTCTCATCTTTTCAGACATCCCCCTCTGGAAATCCTCTTACTAGTCCTCTGTCCTGGACCGACCACACTCTTTTTTCTCACTTGAAGCTTCTTGTCCACTTGGCAAAGGCCCACCCAGCAATGCCACCTTCCTTCATGGTCGTTCGACCTATGAAGCGAGTGTCAGTTGACGCCTTTGCCTTCACTTTCTCTCCATCACCTATTCCTGCGGCTGACTCCCATCCTGACACAACGCTTTCCAACCTGCACCTTTCTATCTCTAACACTTTGGACATCCTTGCCCCTGTCATGAGGGTACACATGAAGCCTGGAAAAAAGTGCAACTCATGATCAGACTCTGATCTGGCCGCCCTGAAACGCAAGTGCAGAGCAGCTGAAAGGAAATGGAGAGCTTTGGTGCATCTTTTAACAAACTTCTCTCCTTCCTCTCTCATGTCACACCCGAAAATGTTTCCAGACAAGTCCGGTCTATGAAAGTTTCATCCAAACTGGTGATCCCCTGTTCCTCCAGAACCATTAAGGACAACATTGGTTCTCTTGCACCATCCTTGGCCGATTTCTGCAATCATTCTTTCGCCACTGGAGTTTTCCCCTCTACTCTCAAGCACTCCCTTGTGCATCCCCTACTAAAAAAGCCTTCTGTTGACCCCCCCCCCAAAATATCACCCGATCTCTATCACTCCATTCCTGGACAAACTCCTGGAGAAGTTGGCTGTCTCCCAGCTAACCCTCCACACCAAAGCTGTTGGTTGTCTCCATGACCATTAGTCTGGCTTCAGAGCAGCCAGTGGTATGAAACTGCTCTCTTGAACAACCATAAAGATCTGCTTTCTAACCTTGACTCTAGCTCTCCTTCTGTCCTCATTCTCTTTGACTTATCCTCTGCTTTTGACACAGTGAACCACAACATCCTGATCACTCATCTCAGCGATGCCCTGGGCATCACGGATCAGGGTCTGGTGTTGCTGTCCTCTTTCCTCTTGGACCGACCTTCCCAGGTTCAACGTGGGTGCTTCCTCTCCACCATATCTCCCTCTGCCTGGCTTTCAATGTCTACCTGGCCCCTTTGGCCACCTCATCTCTACCTTTTTTCTAACTTTCAGTGTTATTTCGGATGACACACAGCTCTCTTTCAGGCTACCCTTGGCCTCCTCTCTCATCCCTCACTGTCTATCCACTATGTAGGCACGGTGCAGCTCTAATGATCTCTGCCTTAATGCCAGTTCTCATTGGGACGCCTGCTCCCTCTTTTCCCCTCTCACTCTGGCTGGCCTACCTAGGCCCTCTACCCTCACCCTCTTGTGAGGGAAACATCCTTGGGGTAATCTTTCTCTCCTTCTTTCCACACATGACAGACCTTGGCAGAAAGGCCCATTTCCAGCTGCACCTCCTTAGAGGTGTTCTCCCTTTTCTCACCTACCCACAGAAGCTCGCAGTCTCCAGAGCCCTGCCTCTCTCTAGGCTGGACTACTGCAACAGCCTTTTTCTCAATCTGCCTAACTCTACGCTTCGCCCTCTCCAACTCATACAGAACAGGACCGCAAGACTTATCCTTGGCCTCAAGCCAAGGGACTGCATCTATCCACCCCTGAAATCCCTCCACTGGTTCCCGGTGGCTGTAAGGATCAAGTTCAAGATCCTCTGCATCATCCACAAGACTTTCTGGGGCCGGGGCCCTCGTTATCTCCAAATCTCTCCTTCTTCCTAAGTACCTTCCTACTAGAGCACTCTGCTTATCTACTTCTAATTCTCTGCGGGTGAGTCGCTTCTCCAAGCAGAGATTGGGGGTTAGATCTCTCTCCTCTGCAGGTAACTCCCTCTGGAACAACCTCCCTGTCTCTCTCAATCTTGAGCAGGATCTGCTTAGGTTCTGGAAGCTCCTCAAGACCTGCCTTTTGTCCTCTTCTTTTTTGCTTCCTCTCCCCTGCCAACCTTCCCTTGCTCATGCTCCGTTCTGCTGACTGGATGCCTGTTGTTCTCTGAGTCTTACAGGACACCAGCGCCCCCCTGACCAGTCCCCCTGTACTTGCTGCCTGGTCCACCTTGCACTGCCACCTGGCTAACCTTGCACTGCCGGGCTTGGATTGACCCCTGTAGTCACAACCTTGCTTGCACTTAACTCAGGGCCCTGCTGCTCTGGGTGCACTTCTCCCCGTACCCTCTGCCCTGCACTTCTTGTCTAAGCACTGGCACGATATAATTGATACTAGGCCTAGTAAGATTGTTTGTCTTGTCCTCCCTTGTTCCCCCTCCCTTGCCTGGTTGAGCCTTGAAACACTTATGTGTAGGCGCATTATAAATATCATATCAATCAATTAATCAATTTAAACGCCAACGATGGAACGCTTCATGCGCCCACTCAAACAGGGCTGGGAGGGCACTGTCAGAGGTGGTCCTGACAACATTCATCACTGTTTTCTTTAAATATTAATGTTAATGTTAAAGGATATTTGTACCGCGCACTATCACCACCGGCGTGGTCCCCTGGCGCTCATGAGATCTGTTAGCAACTGATATCATTTTCGTACTGCAGAAGTTGGAATGGTGAACAGCTGTTGCTGCCTTGCTCCTTGGAGCAACAGAACAGCAGAGAATCAGCTGTCAGAATCAGTGAAGGTATTGTTTTGCTCATCCTTCCAGAACTGCAGACCTTTAATCCTCTACAAAACTGGTTGGCTTCTTCATCGCTGATGGGGCCTGGAAATGCGCCAAAAAGCTGGAGGATAGCCCTGCTGTACCATTATTATTTCACAGTTAAATTGACATTTCATTTTGCAGTGAAATAGAAATTCTGAGTAGCTTAAAAAGTCCTTTTAATGTGCACATTTTTGAGGTTTGGAAGAGCCTGCAGACACAGATTAGCAAGCGCGTTTACAGACACCGCTTATTTCAATGATACCCTAAAAGGATTATATAGAAATTTAAAAAACTAAATATGCTCAACATATATTTTGAATGACACATGCCAAATTTTAGTAAAATATTGTTTTCTCACTAAATTACCCGGAATGACTCCTGCTCGGGGCACACTGTTTTTCGGAATTTCTGGTACTGGCTTTTCAAATCCTTATAGCAGGATCGTTCTGAGCCAGAGCATGTCAGCAATTTGCAAGACGAAAGGACTTACCTGCAAAATTCATGCTTGCGCACGTATCACGTTCGTATTATTTTCTTTTTTTGTACTTGTACCCTGCATCAAAGATTTGTATGTATATGAAGAACAGGGGTGAAATTTTAATCAGAAATTACTTACAATAGTACATTTACATATGGTGCAAACGTTCTCACAAAAGGGTGCCTGCTTAATGATGAGAACAGGTAGTGAGCCAGTGTATGAGGGTTTTACAAAGAAATTAGGTCATATATCAGGGACAAAACAACAGAAACAGAAACAAAATCTATATTTGAAAACAGGTGGCTTATAAAGTAACATGAATCTAAAGAGGAGTACTAATTAAATGTACAAAATTGCATTATTAAGCATCACTGGAGGCAGTGGTAGGGTCAGGAAGGGAGGATAAGGGAGAGGGCGGGGTGAGCTCCCTCTTTAGCAAGTATGTGTAGTTTAAGCCAAGCTTAGAAGTGATCCACGCTTGCGCTGGCTTTGATTTTTATGGGAAGGTGGTTCCAGTGGAGGAGGTGATTGGGGATAAGGAGCAGAAGGTAGAAGAGGTACAGGGAGGGTATGGACGGTGAGGTTGATTGCAGAGGAGGATCGGAAAAAAACTGAGATACAATCACACAGGTATTGAGGAGCAAGACCATTGACAGCTTTGTAGACTAGGGGGGAGGGCATTGAAAAGAGAGCAGTTGTGCATGGAGAGCCAACCAGCATTTTCTTGGTAGGTAGACGTGGGGGAGGATCTGGGTAGTTTGTAGAGAGTGTGGGTAGCAAAGTTGAAGACTTTTTCTACAGCAATGAAGGAGTATAGAGGAAGGCCAATGAGTAGGCTTGAGAAATAGTCCAATTTGCTGAGGACGTGAGTGGAGATTAGAATTTTTGTAGAGTGATTAGTAAAAAAAAGAACATCTTTTTCAAATGTTGTTGACGTTATAGCGAGCAGCAGAGATACTGGTAGGGATGATTTGTTGCAGTCATTGGTTGCTATCAAAGTAGACCCCATGATTGCGAGCCTTGTGTGAGGGAGCAAAAGGTCAGACAGGAAGGAGAGACGAGGGGAGGGATGGCATTGGAAGGTTAGAGAAAGATGTCTTCATATTTTGAAGAATTCAGCATGCGCCATCCAGTGTCAAATTGCAGTGAGGCAGTTTGTAATCTGCTCCAAGATTGCCAGATGAAACCTAGGAAAGGTGAAACATTTTTCAAGTGTTATTAGCAAAAAGATGATACTGAAAGCCAAAGGACGAGATCAGTCTTCCTTCGGCAGAGGTATAGAGGGTTAAGCGCAAAGGTGCGAGAACAGATCCTTGAGGGATGGTGTACGGTAGGCCCAAAAATCAATCAAAAAAATCAATCTAAGGAAGCAATAATGGAGTACACAATTTGCAAGGAAAACAGGTTTTAATACATGCAAATTATGGCCGGGAGGGTCAGTCAGCTCCATAGAACTGAAAACTGAAAACACTTGCTATCCACCAACATCGAGTTACAGTATTTGAGGACAAAAAATATTAATCTAAATTGCAAGTATCAAGTACATGTTAATCCCATTTTCCCTATTGGCTAACGTTATAAATGTAACATTTACTAAAATGGGTTACCCTCATTGGTCAAGCAAGTTTATGTAACTTATGATGTGCAGCCCACCCGAAACGATCCAATCAGGTAGTGAGTGTGAACAGTGAAGTCAGCACATTAGACACAGCAATATCCTGTCCCTTGAGCTCAACCAATTTGGCAATCCCATGCAGTTCTCCTTGTAGTGGTTATCATCTGCAACACTTTTTGGAACTCCCGTTTTGAAACATGTTGCTATCCTCATGCACATTCTTCAGGCTATGAGAACAAGGTGGCTTAATAAAAAACTTAACTAACGTGCTAACAAGCCATTCTAATGGAGACCCAGTTGTCCTAACACTCCTTATGGGGCAGTATGACCATGATTTACTTTTGACGCTTTGGCAATGCCTTCACCCAAGGATTTGTTCGCACCAAGATGTGTCCTTCACAACTAGTGTATTTTATCTATCATCAAGAACACAAATCGTTATTCTACATCTCACTAATAGCTCCTGAGAACAGCTAAGCCCTGCAACAATAACTAATATGTGTGCTGCACCTCACCTTTCCTCCAAGGAACTTGGCATGCTGAACACTTGCAGGGGGAAGCAGGAATCGAGTTTATGACATTAACCTGTCCAGGCAATATGGTATCAGGAGTGATAGTAGAGGAGATCTCTGGGTCAAATAATCACACATCTGGCAAAGCTAAATCTTCACACAGACCATCTCAGTGGATGTTTCCCAAAATGACAGAAATGACAGAAATACAGGAAGTATAAACTGCTGCTGTCTGACAAATCCAAACCTATACAAGCCCACCAACCATCAAGGCCCTCTGGTCGACAGGCCTAAAAGTAAAATGCATGAACTTTTGGATTCTTTTTCACAAAGACTGGGACATTTGTTCATCCAAAAAGTGAAACCTAGGCCGTCCAATGCCGGACCAGATACCGGTATAGGAAATATAATGGCAGCACTACTGATAAGCCAGGGACAGACTATCCTGCCATTGGTGGCTGGATTGCAAACTGTCTTAGTGTAGGGCTTCAAATCTGCTAAACTGGCGACTAAAACCTGTGATTATAAGATGAACTGTAACTGTTGTAACTGTAACTGTCTGTCATGGCCATCCATAAGAAGCAGTGTTTCAGTTTGTGCAACCGCCACAGTCAGGGCACCTGGGGGAATTATATTCTAGGACCAGATGCTATTCAACCAAATGGAGCTCCACCCAGACCAGTTGACTCCAACGGCAGGATTGATGCACACAACATGACTAAGGTTCTCTCATAGATCTCTGAAACACGGAGCAGCACCATAAAAGCAATAGAGAGTATTCAGAGTGAACTCTCCAGATTAGAGGTTGCGGCAAAAGACATATTGCAAGCAGTTGGGTCCATCAGAAAAGAGCGAAAACAAGACCAAATTGGATTGGAGAAAAGCTCAGATCTAATCAATGATTTGGTAAACCATGGAAGGCTGACATATGATACAACTGGTATACACACTATTTCGCCGACCTATTTTTGGTTGTGGTACTTTTCATCGCCGGATTTTACATCGCCAGAAACCCCGTTTTTAATTTTTTTTATTTTGGCGGGTGTTTTGTTGGGGTTGGGGTATTATTATAATATTAAGGGCGGATCTGGGGACCCCCCCAGAATAAAACAAAAACAAAAACAGGGTTTCTGGCGATGTAAAATCCGGCGATGAAAAGTACCACGACCAAAAATAGGTGGGCAAAATCACGTAGAACCGATACAACTATCAATTTAAATGGGCTTGCCAGTGCCCATCATCTGAATCATATGCTGGATGCCAAGGAAGATGATGATGGTGCCAAAGGGGGGGGGCAAATACTGTGCAATTACAGTTAAAGAGGCCCCCCAACAAGAGGCCCAGAACACCCAGAACACTGCTTCTCTGAGGACTCAACACGACCCAATTGAAGCAGAAAGAACAAGGATGCTGGTTCACACAGGGATAAGCAGTGAGCAGGGCAATTTTCAGGTTGGCCTCATTTGCAGGGCATACATTCCAATGTCTCTAATAAGGCTGATGTCTTTCGGCCCCAGCTATATATTGATTCCCAGGCCAGAAAAAGAATATTGGAACCTGCAGTATGCAATAGCATGGTTCCAAAAACAGGAATGAGAACAGGATTGCATGACTGCAGATTAAGTACCCAGGCGGACCAACTGGATGTCTGGTGAAAACGGAATCTCATCTGTACCTTCAAAGGTTGTTTCCACGACTACAAGAATGCCTACAGAACGAGACAAGACAAAGTACAGAGCGATCATCTGTGCATCATTGGGAGCTCCAATCAGATGTTACCTCTTCTACGATTCGTAGACTGTACTGTGGCGGCTACAGTGTAAGAGTGACTTTTGCAGATGCCAGTATACGCAACACATTTTGGAATAAGTGTGAAATTCTTTTATCTACTGGCATCAAAACCTTTTTTTTAACAAGGGAGCAAAGCAATGTCATCTTCATGAACACTGGTAGTTACCATCTGTGCCCCAGAAGATCAGGCAGGGAAATTCTGGCTACAAAGATATACAAACAACGGGGCATGGCTGGTCATATTAAACTCTTTTTATAATGCCACAGTGTATGTTTTTGGGGTATAACCTAACTACTCTATTGAATTGCCTAGATAGTCAAAGAACTGTTACACTTGTAAAATGTTCTGTGAACCCAATTGTAATTCTGGGGAATGATTTTAATAAAAGGCTTGGTGATTGCAGGTCAGCAACAGATGCAATGCAGAAAATGGACATTGCTCTTAATATACCCCCCAACCATGACAGATGGGTCTTCAAGCAGGGTGGGTGATATGCTTCTGGTGAACTTTGTCGATTGTAGTCTGCGATCAGTAAATGGAAGGCTACCGGCTGATAAGCCGGGACACTACACTTTTTGCTCACCTAGATGTAGTTCAACAATTCATATTTTTATAGTGTATGCACATAATTAGCATTTCCTGCACGATCTAAGAATCGAACAACGCCCAGAAAGTGATCATGACCCTCTGAAATTGTCAGTGCTCTGCGGCCATAGCAATATTCACACAATCCAGCCAGATAGTGATTACCATATTGTTAGGCGGAAACCTGTGCAGTTCCCTCTGGGACCAC
Organism: Ambystoma mexicanum; assembly: GCF_040938575.1. Lineage (NCBI taxonomy): Eukaryota > Metazoa > Chordata > Amphibia > Caudata > Ambystomatidae > Ambystoma > Ambystoma mexicanum. The sequence continues at coordinate 1,447,354,873 of NC_090934.1, read as the reverse complement.
TGCAAAAGATTTAGGACTACATGTGTTTGGCAGTAAACCCACTTGGTAGCAGTCTGTACCACACAGATTCACTTGGTAGCTGTGGCTGAGCAGTCAGACTTCTCTCAAGAAGAGTTAAGCAGTATGTGGAGTATACAAGATAGGGCAATTCTTCACAGCAAGACAAGCAAACACGCAACAAGGCTTAGTGTAAAGATATTAAGGTATTTATTTATAACGAAACATCTATCAAAAACACTATGGCACTATCACGGCACACGAATCAAATACAATTACTCTACGAAGAAGAAAACGTTCAACCGCCCTAACAATACTTCGACAAGTCTAGGTTCTACCAGCACCACTTATTTGCAGACAGAGGTGTGTGCCTCAACCTAGATGGCACTCTAATATTAGTTAGGACGGGAGAAAAAAAATAAGCAAGTTACGAAATCAACACAGCTCAATACTCCATGGGAAAAAAATGCAAGGCAAGAAGGCAAGAACCACAATAGATCATAAAGTTCAGAGGCCAGGCCCACTCGGGGAGAGGCAAGGCGATATGTCCCAAAAGTCTCTTGTGGAGAAGCGTTCGAGTCTTTGTAGCAAATTGTTATCGGCAGATTGAACTAGTTCAGAACAATACATGAGAAAGCTTAGAGGCGACCCAACGGAAAGGAGAGGATTAAGACACCTCACTCGAACCGATCGAAAGGGAAGCCAGGCGGACACGGTACCTTGTTGTGGAGGGCAGCTCCGGCGGGGGCAGTTGTTCCTGGTGGTGGATGCACGTCGGGTCTTTGCCAAGAGTAGAGATGATCTCGTCGTCGAAGAAAAGTGAAGTCCGGTGCACCACCAGGGAAGAGACCAGCCGCGGAGTGCTCCGTCACAAGGCACCACCTTTTGGTCGCGGTACAGGGGTAGTGACTATCCGGTTGCCGAGGTGCTCTGCACGGGCAATTCAACCACTGCGTCCTGAGGCGAAGAAAAAGCAAAGGGGACTGGTTGTTTCCACCAGTCAGGGGAAGAGACTCTCCGGCAGGGAGATCACCTCTGTCGTCGGGAAGTGGTGAGTCGGTTCCGCAGGGCTCCACCGGAGGTGTTGTCGTTGCAGGTTGGCTCAGCTTTACCCTCGTCGGATTCTTAGGTCCTGTGGCGACTTCTCAAGATCCAGTCCCAAAAGCCCTGCTTTTATGCAGAAAACCCCCATTCATTCAGCCTAGCTGTCAATCAACACATGCTAAGTGGTGAGCGGGGAGGCTCACCACTTGGGCCAATCACTCCAGAGTGCGACCGGAGTTGGCAAGGCAACTCGGTCCAGGGTGCCTAAACCCCCTCCCACACCCCTGTGGTAACCCAGACAGAATAGCACCACTTTGTAGGGTCTCTTGTACAGAGCCCGCCAAAAGTGGAACAAAGGGCTCGACCTTTGGTTTAGGAGTCACAGAGACGAACACAGACGCCATTTTACAAACTGAGTTCTGGCAGAAAATACCATCCGATAAACCTATTTAAGATAAGTAGACCGGTGGTACGTTAGAGATTAACGAGAAAAAGTATCAATCTCCAACAATGGGACGAATCCCATAGGGTTATGTTCGGGGTTGAACATAACAAGTAGTTTCCACTGCCACCAGCCAAAACTCGACAAGGGGGGACGGGACAGTGCCCCCTCGAATAACAGATCCAGGAGTAATCGAATTACCCCTACTAGTAAGTCCACAATAAGATGGTTTGTACTAGTTCTGTTAGTAAATTTAGGTCTAGTAAAGCCAATGGTAACTTTACATGCCCGGGGAGACAGTAGTCAGTCCCCGGGTATGGAGTCTATGATGGAGGTCCGCTAGGATGCCCCAGTGTTACAGCACGTAGGGTGCGGTGTAACACACATAGAAAAACATATGAGACCCTATGGAATAAAAGACCCCATAGCCCATAGAACACATTGACATTCAAAGGAATTACACACATACATGTCCAAGAGTGGGAGGAAAAGAGTCTCACTCTTGGCAGGATGGAAAAAAATACAAACTCTAGAAATCCAGCAAAGCTGCTGGAGGACTCACTAGGTTAGGAAATTCAGCCTAAACAGAGAATTCTCCCTAACAAGGGGCACCTGCCAGCAGGCCCCCACTCATGTCCCCTTGCACCCCCACCCCCCAGCTGTGCAGGGCACCTGCCAGCAGGCCCCCACTCATGTCTCATTGCACCCCCAGCCCCCAGCACTGGGGGGCACCTGCCAGCAGGCTCCCACTCATGTCCCACTCATGTCCCAATGCACCCCCAGCCCCCAGCAGTGCAGGGCACTTGCCAGCAGGCCCACACTCATGTCCCATTGCACACCCACCCCCCAGCAGTGCGGGGCACCTGCCAGCAGGCCCCAACTCATGTCCCCCAGCACCCCCACCACCCAGCAGTGCGGGGCACCTGCCAGCAAGCCCCCACTCATGTCCCATTGCACACCCACCCCCCAGCAGTGTGGGGTACCTGCCAGTAGGCCCCCACTCATGTCCCCCAGCACCCCCACCCCCCAGCAGTGCGGGGCACCTGCCAGCAGGCCCCCACTCATGTCCCCTTGACCCCCACCCCCCAGCAGTGCGGGGCACCTGCCAGCAGGCCCCCACTCATGTCCCATTGCACCCCCAGCACTGAGGGGCACCTGCCAGCAGGCCCCCACTCATGTCCCATTGCACCCCAGCCCCCAGCAGTGCAGGGCACCTGCCAGCAGGCCCCCACTTATGTCCCCATGCACCCACACCCCCCAGCAGTGCAGGGCACCTGCCAGCATGCCCCCACTCATGTCCCCTTACACCCCCACCCCCCAGCAGTGCAGGGCACCTGCCAACAGGCCCCACACATGTCCCCTTGCACCCCCACACCCCAGCAGTGCTTGGCACCTGCCAGCAGGCCCCCACTCATGTCCCCTTGCCCCCCCAGCAGTGCAGGGCACCTGCCAGCAGGCCCCCACTCATGTCCCATTGCACCCCTAGCCCCCAGCACTGAGGGGCACCTGCCAGCAGGCCCCCACTCATGTCCCACTCATGTCTCATTGCACTCCCAGCCCCCAGCAGTGCAGGGCACCTGCCAGCAGGCCCCCACTCATGTCCCCTTGCACCCCCACCCCCCCAGCAGTGCAGGGCACCTGCCAGCATGCCCCCACTCATGTCCCATAGCACACCCACCCCCAGCACTGACGGGCACCTGCCAACAGGCCCCTACTCAAATCCCCTTGCACCCCCACCCTCCAGCAGTGCAGGGCACCTGCCAGCAGCCCCCACTCATGTACCCTTGCACCCCCACCCCCCAGCAGTGCAGGGCACAGCCAGCAGGACCCCACTCATGTCCCATTGCACCCCCAGCCCCTAGCAGTGCAGGGCACCTGCCAGCAGGCCCCCACTCATGTCCCCTTGCTCACCCACCCCCCCAGCAGTGCAGGGTACTTGCTCACCCACCCCCCCAGCCAGCAGGCCCCCACTCATGTCCCATTGCACCCCCAGCACTGAGGGGCACCTGCCAGCAGGCCCCGACTCATGTCCCACTCATGTCCCATTGCACCCCCAGCCCCCAGCAGTGCAGGGCACCTGCCAGCAGGCCCCCACTCATGTCCCCTTGCACCCCCACCCCCCAGCTCTGAGGGGCACCTGCCAACAGGCCCCCCACTCATGTCCCACTCATGTCCCCTTGCACCCCCACCCCCAGCACTGAGGGGCACCTGCCAGCAGGCCCCCACTCATGTCCCCTTGAACCCCTACACCCCAGTACTGATGGGCACCTGCCAGCAGGCCCCAACCCATGGTCCCTTGCACCCCCAGCCGCCACCAGTGCAGGGCACCTGCCAGCAGGCCCCCCTCATGTCCCCTTCTACTCCCACCCCTAGCAGTGCAGGGCACCTGCCAGCAGGCCCCCACTCATGTCCCCTTGCACCCGCAGCCGCCAGCACTGAGGGGCACCTGCCAGCAGGCCCCCACTCATGTCCTCTTGCACCCCCACCCCCCAGCAGTGCAGGGCACCTGCCAGCAGGCCCCCACTCATGTCTCATTGCACCCCCAGCCCCCAGCACTGGGGGGCACCTGCCAGCAGGCTCCCACTCATGTCCCACTCATGTCCCAATGCACCCCCAGCCCCCAGCAGTGCAGGGCACCTGCCAGCAGGCCCACACTCATGTCCCCTTGCACCCCCACCCTCCAGCAGTGCAGGGCACCTGCCAGCATGCCCCCCACTCATGTCCCATTGCACACCCACCCCCCAGCAGTGCGGGGCACCTGCCAGCAGGCCCCAACTCATGTCCCCCAGCACCCCCACCACCCAGCAGTGCGGGGCACCTGCCAGCAAGCCCCCACTCATGTCCCATTGCACACCCACCCCCCAGCAGTGTGGGGTACCTGCCAGTAGGCCCCCACTCATGTCCCCCAGCACCCCCACACCCCAGCAGTGCGGGGCACCTGCCAGCAGGCCCCCACTCATGTCCCCTTGACCCCCACCCCCCAGCAGTGCGGGGCACCTGCCAGCAGGCCCCCACTCATGTCCCATTGCACCCCCAGCACTGAGGGGCACCTGCCAGCAGGCCCCCACTCATGTCCCATTGCACCCCAGCCCCCAGCAGTGCAGGGCACCTGCCAGCAGGCCCCCACTTATGTCCCCATGCACCCACACCCCCCAGCAGTGCAGGGCACCTGCCAGCATGCCCCCACTCATGTCCCCTTACACCCCCACCCCTCAGCAGTGCAGGGCACCTGCCAACAGGCCCCACACATGTCCCCTTGCACCCCCACACCCCAGCAGTGCTTGGCACCTGCCAGCAGGCCCCCACTCATGTCCCCTTGCCCCCCCAGCAGTGCAGGGCACCTGCCAGCAGGCCCCCACTCATGTCCCATTGCACCCCTAGCCCCCAGCACTGAGGGGCACCTGCCAGCAGGCCCCCACTCATGTCCCACTCATGTCTCATTGCACTCCCAGCCCCCAGCAGTGCAGGGCACCTGCCAGCAGGCCCCCACTCATGTCCCCTTGCACCCCCACCCCCCCAGCAGTGCAGGGCACCTGCCAGCATGCCCCCACTCATGTCCCATAGCACACCCACCCCCAGCACTGACGGGCACCTGCCAACAGGCCCCTACTCAAATCCCCTTGCACCCCCAACCCCCAGCAGTGCAGGGCACCTGCCAGCAGCCCCCACTCATGTACCCTTGCACCCCCACCCCCCAGCAGTGCAGGGCACCTGCCAGCAGGACCCCACTCATGTCCCATTGCACCCCCAACCCCTAGCAGTGCAGGGCACCTGCCAGCAGGCCCCCACTCATGTCCCCTTGCTCACCCACCCCCCCAGCAGTGCAGGGTACTTGCTCACCCACCCCCCCAGCCAGCAGGCCCCCACTCATGTCCCATTGCACCCCCAGCACTGAGGGGCACCTGCCAGCAGGCCCCGACTCATGTCCCACTCATGTCCCATTGCACCCCCAGCAGTGCAGGGCACCTGCCAGCAGGCCCCCACTCATGTCCCCTTGCACCCCCACCCCCAGCTCTGAGGGGCACCTGCCAACAGGCCCCCCACTCATGTCCCACTCATGTCCCCTTGCACCCCCACCCCCAGCACTGAGGGGCACCTGCCAGCAGGCCCCCACTCATGTCCCCTTGAACCCCTACACCCCAGTACTGATGGGAACCTGCCAGCAGGCCCCAACCCATGGTCCCTTGCACCCCCAGCCGCCACCAGTGCAGGGCACCTGCCAGCAGGCCCCCCTCATGTCCCCTTCTACTCCCACCCCTAGCAGTGCAGGGCACCTGCCAGCAGGCCCCCACTCATGTCCCCTTGCACCCCCAGCCGCCAGCACTGAGGGGCACCTGCCAGCAGGCCCCCACTCATGTCCTCTTGCACCCCCACCCCCCAGCAGTGCAGGGTACCTGCCAGCAGGCCCCCACTCATTTCCCCTTGCAGCCCCACCCCCCAGCACTGAGGGGCACCTGCCAGCAGGCCCCCACTCATGTACTCTTGCACCCCCACCCCCCAGCAGTGCAGGGCACCTGCCAGCAGGCTCCCACTCATGTCTCATTGCACCCCCAGCCCCCAGCACTGAGGGGCACCTGCCAGCAGGCCCCCACTCATGTCCTACTCATGTCCCATTGCACCCCCAGCCCCCAACAGTGCAGGGCACCTGCCAGCAGGCCCCCACTCATGTCCCCTTGCACCCCCACCCCAAAGCAGTGCAGGGCACCTGCCAGCAGGCCCCCACTCATTTCCCATTGCACCCCCGCCCCCCAGCACTGAGGGGCACCTGCCAACAGGCCCCCACTCATGTCCTCTTGCACCCCCACCCCCCAGCAGTGCAGGGCATCTGCCAGCAGGAACCACTCATGTCCCCTTGCACCCACCACTCATGTCCCCTTGCACCCACACCCCAAAGCAGTGCAGGGCACCTGCCAGCAGGCCCCCACTCATGTCCCCTTGCACCCCCACCCCACAGAAGTGCAGGGCACCTGCCAGCAGGCCCCCACTCATGTCCCATTGAACCCCCACCCCCCAGCACTGAGGGACACCTGCCAACAGGCCCCCACTAATGTCCCCTTGCACCCCCACCCCAAAGCGGTGCAGGGCACCTGCCAGCAGGCCCCCACTCATTTCCCATTGCACCCCCGCCCCCCAGCACTGAGGGGCACCTGCCAACAGGCCCCCACTCATGTCCTCTTGCACCCCCACCCCCCAGCAGTGCAGGGCATCTGCCAGCAGGAACCACTCATGTCCCCTTGCACCCACCACTCATGTCCCCTTGCACCCACACCCACCAGCAGTGCAGGGCACCTGCCAGCAGGCCCCCACTCATGTCCCCTTGCACCCCCACCCCACAGAAGTGCAGGGCACCTGCCAGCAGGCCCCCACTCATGTCCCATTGCACCCCCACCCCCCAGCACTGAGGGACACCTGCCAGCAGGCCCCCACTCATGTCCCATTGCACCCCCTTGCCCCAGCACTGAGGGGCACCTGCCAGCAGCCCCCCACTCATTTCCCACTCATGTCCCATTGCACCCCCAGCACCTAGCACTGCAGGGCACCTGCCAGCAGACCCCCACTCATGTCCCCTTGCACCCCCACCCCACAGCAGTGCAGGGCACCTGCCAGCAGGCCCCCCACTCATGTCCCATTGCACACCCACCCCCCAGCAGTGCCGGGCACCTGCCAGCAGGCCCCAACTCATGTCCCCCAGCACCCCCACCCCCCAGCAGTGTGGGGCACCTGCCAGTGGGCCCCCACTCATGTCCCATTGCACACCCACCCCTCATTAGTGTGGGGCACCTGCCAGTAGGCCCCCACTCATGTCCCCCAGCACCCGCACCCCCCCAGCAGTGCGTGGCACCTGCCAGCAGGCCCCCACTCATGTCCCCTTGACCCCCACCCCCCAGCAGTGCGGGGCACCTGCCAGCAGGCCCCCACTCATGTCCCATTGCACCCCCAGCACTGAGGGGCACCTGCCAGCAGGCCCCCACTCATGTCCCATTGCACCCCAGCCCCCAGCAGTGAAGGGCACCTGCCAGCAGGCCCCCACTCATGTCCCCTTGCACCCACACCCCCCAGCAGTACAGGGCACCTGCCAGCAGGCCCCCACTCATGTCCCCTTGCACCCCTACCCCCCAGCAGTGCAGGGCACCTGCTAACAGACCCCCACACATGTCCCCTTGCACCCCCACACCCCAGCAGTGCAGGGCACCTGCCAGCAGGCCCCCACTCATGTTCCCTTGCACCCCCACACCCCAGCACTGAGGTGTACCTGCCAGCAGGCCCCCACTCATGTCCCCTTGCCCCCTGACCCCCCAGCAGTGCAGGGCACCTGCCAGCAGGCCCCCACTCATGTCCCATTGCACCCCTAGCCCCCAGCACTGAGGGGCACCTGCCAGCAGGCCCCCACTCATGTCCCACTCATGTCCCATTGCACCCCCAGCCCCCAGCAGTGCAGGGCACCTGCCAGCAGGTCCCCACTCATGTCCCCTTGAACCCCTACACCCCAGTACTGATGGGCACCTGCCAGCAGGCCCCAACTGATGGCCCCTTGCACCCCCAGCCGCCACCAGTGCAGGGCACCTGCCAGCAGGCCCCCACTCATGTCCCCTTCCACTCCCACCCCCAGCAGTGCAGGGCACCTGCCAGCAGGCCCCCACTCATGTCCCCTTGCACCCCCAGCCGCCAGCACTGGGGGCACCTGCCAGCAGGCCCCCACTCATGTCCTCTTGCACCCCCACCCCCCAGCAGTGCAGGGTACCTGCCAGCAGGCCCCCACTCATTTCCCCTTGCAGCCCCACCCCCCAGCACTGAGGGGAACCTGCCAGCAGGCCCCCACTCGTGTCCCCTTGCACCCCCACCCCCCAGCAGTGCAGGGCACCTGCCAGCAGGCTCCCATTCATGTCTCATTGCACCCCCAGCACTGAGGGGCACCTGCCAGCAGGCCCCTACTAATGTCCTACTCATGTCCCATTGCACCCCCAGCCCCCAACAGTGCAGGGCACCTGCCAGCAGGCCCCCACTCATGTCCCCTTGCACCCCCACCCCACAGCAGTGCAGGGCACCTGCCAGCAGGCCCCCACTCATGTCCCATTGCACCCCCGCCCCCCAGCACTGAGGGGCACCTGCCAACAGGCCCCCACTCATGTCCTCTTGCACCCCCACCCCCCAGCAGTGCAGGGCATCTGCCAGCAGGAACCACTCATGTCCCCTTGCACCCACCACTCATGTCCCCTTGCACCCACACCCCCCAGCAGTGCAGGGCACCTGCCAGCAGGCCCCCACTCATGTCCCCTTGCACCCCCAACCCACAGAAGTGCAGGGCACCTGCCAGCAGGCCCCCACTCATGTCCCATTGCACCCCCACCCCCCAGCACTGAGGGACACCTGCCAACAGGCCCCCACTCATGTCCCCTTGCACCCCCACCCCCCCAGCAGTGCAGGGCACCTGCCAGCAGGCCCCACTCATGTCCCCTTGCACCCACACCCCCCAGCAGTGCAGGGCACCTGCCAGCAGGCCCCCACTCATGTCCCCTTGCACCCCCTCCCCCCAGCAGTGCGTGGCACCTGCCAGCAGGCCCCCACTCATGTCCCCTTGACCCCCACCCCCCAGCAGTGCGGGGCACCTGCCAGCAGGCCCCCACTCATGTTCCATTGCACCCCCAGCCCCCAGCACTGAGGGGCACCTGCCAGCAGGCCCCCACTCATGTCCCACTCATGTCCCATTGCACCCCAGCCCCCAGCAGTGAAGGGCAACTGCCAGCAGGCCCCCACTCATGTCCCCTTGCACCCACACCCCCCAGCAGTACAGGGCACCTGCCAGCAGGCCCCCACTCATGTCCCCTTGCACTCCCACACGCCAGCAGTGCAGGGCACCTGCCAGCAGGCCCCCACTCATGTTCCCTTGCACCCCCACACCCCAGCACTGAGGTGTACCTGCCAGCAGGCCCCAACTCATGTCCTCTTGCCCCCTGACCCCCCAGCAGTGCAGGGCACCTGCCAGCAGGCCCCCACTCATGTCCCATTGCACCCCTAGCCCCCAGCACTGAGGGGCACCTGCCAGCAGGCCCCCACTCATGTCCTATTGCACCCCCAGCCCCCAGCAGTGCAGGGCACCTGCCAGCAGGCCCCCACTCACGTCCCCTTGCACCCCCACACCCCCAGCAGTGCAGGGCACCTGCCAGCATGCCCCCACTCATGTCCCATAGCACACCCATCCCCAGCACTGAGGGGCACCTGCCAACAGGCCCCTACTCAAGTCCCCTTGCACCCCCACTCCCCAGCAGTGCAGGGCACCTGCCAGCAGCCCCCACTCATGTCCCCTTGCACCCCCACCCCCCAGCAGTGCAGGGCACCTGCCAGCAGGACCCCACTCATGTCCCCTTGCACCCCCACACCCCAGAAGTGCAGGGCACTTTCCAGCAGGCCCCCGCTCATGTCCCCTTGCACCCCCACCTCCCAGCAGTGCAGGGCACCTGCCAGCAGGCCCCCACTCACGTCCCATTGCACCCCCAACCCCCTGCACTGAGGGGCACCTGCCAGCAGGCCCCCACTCATGTCCCATTGCACCCCCAGCCCCCAGCAGTGCAGGGCACCTGCCAGCAGGCCCCCACTCATGTCCCCTTGCACCCCCACCCCCCAGAAGTGCAGTGCACCTGCCAGCAGGCCCCCACTCATGTCCCATTGCACACCCACCCCCCAGCAGTGCGGGACACCTGCCAGCAGGCCCCCACTCATGTCCCCCAGCACCCCCACCCCACAGCAGTGCGGGGCACCTGCCAGCAGGCCCCCACTCATGTCCCCTTGCACCCCCACCCCAAAGCAGTGCAGGGCACCTGCCAGCAGTCCCCCACTCATGCCCCATTGCACACCCACCCCCCAGCAGTGCGGGACACCTGCCAGCAGGCCCCCACTCATGTCCCCCAGCACCCCCACCCCACAGCAGTGCGGGGCACCTGCCAGCAGGCCCCCACTCATGTCCCCTTGCGCCCCCACCCCAAAGCAGTGCAGGGCACGTGCCAGAAGGCCCCCACTCATGTCCCATTGCACCCCCGCCCCCCAGCACTGAGGGGCACCTGCCAACAGGCCCCCACTCATGTCCTCTTGCACCCCCACCCCCCAGCAGTGCAGGGCATCTGCCAGCAGGAACCACTCATGTCCCCTTGCACCCACCACTCATGTCCCCTTGCACCCATACCCCCCAGCAGTGCAGGGCACCTGCCAGCAGGCCCCCACTCATGTCCCCTTGCACCCCCAACCCACAGAAGTGCAGGGCACCTGCCAGCAGGCCCCCACTCATGTCCCATTGCACCCCCACCCCCCAGCACTGAGGGACACCTGCCAACAGGCCCCCACTCATGTCCCCTTGCACCCCCACCCCCCCCAGCAGTGCAGGGCACCTGCCAGCAGGCCCCACTCATGTCCCCTTGCACCCACACCCCCCAGCAGTGCAGGGCACCTGCCAGCAGGCCCCCACTCATGTCCCCTTGCACCCCCTCCCCCCAGCAGTGCGTGGCACCTGCCAGCAGGCCCCCACTCATGTCCCCTTGACCCCCACCCCCCAGCAGTGCGGGGCACCTGCCAGGAGGCCCCCACTCATGTTCCATTGCACCCCCAGCCCCCAGTACTGAGGGGCACCTGCCAGCAGGCCCCCACTCATATCCCACTCATGTCCCATTGCACCCCAGCCCCCAGCAGTGAAGGGCAACTGCCAGCAGGCCCCCACTCATGTCCCCTTGCACCCACACCCCCCAGCAGTACAGGGCACCTGCCAGCAGGCCCCCACTCATGTCCCCTTGCACCCCCACACGCCAGCAGTGCAGGGCACCTGCCAGCAGGCCCCCAATCATGTTCCCTTGCACCCCCACACCCCAGCACTGAGGTGTACCTGCCAGCAGGCCCCAACTCATGTCCCCTTGCCCCCTGACCCCCCAGCAGTGCAGGGCACCTGCCAGCAGGCCCCCACTCATGTCCCATTGCACCCCTAGCCCCCAGCACTGAGGGGCACCTGCCAGCAGGCCCCCACTCATGTCCCACTCATGTCCTATTGCACCCCCAGCCCCCAGCAGTGCAGGGCACCTGCCAGCAGGCCCCCACTCACGTCCCCTTGCACCCCCACCCCCCCAGCAGTGCAGGGCACCTGCCAGCATGCCCCCACTCATGTCCCATAGCACACCCATCCCCAGCACTGAGGGGCACCTGCCAACAGGCCCCTACTCAAGTCTCCTTGCACCCCCACTCCCCAGCAGTGCAGGGCACCTGCCAGCAGCCCCCACTCATGTCCCCTTGCACCCCCACACCCCAGAAGTGCAGGGCACTTGCCAGCAGGCCCCCGCTCATGTCCCCTTGCACCCCCACCTCCCAGCAGTGCAGGCCACCTGCCAGCAGGCCCCCACTCATGTCCCATTGCACCCCCAACCCCCTGCACTGAGGGGCACCTGCCAGCAGGCCCCCACTCATGTCCCATTGCACCCCCAGCCCCCAGCAGTGCAGGGCACCTGCCAGCAGGCCCCCACTCATGTCCCCTTGCACCCCCACCCCCCAGAAGTGCAGTGCACCTGCCAGCAGGCCCCCACTCATGTCTCATTGCACACCCACCCCCCAGCAGTGCGGGACACCTGCCAGCAGGCCCCCACTCATGTCCCCCAGCACCCCCACCCCACAGCAGTGCGGGGCACCTGCCAGCAGGCCCCCACTCATGTCCCCTTGCACCCCCACCCCAAAGCAGTGCAGGGCACCTGCCAGCAGTCCCCCACTCATGCCCCATTGCACACCCACCCCCCAGCAGTGCGGGACACCTGCCAGCAGGCCCCCACTCATGTCCCCCAGCACCCCCACCCCACAGCAGTGCGGGGCACCTGCCAGCAGGCCCCCACTCATGTCCCCTTGCGCCCCCACCCCAAAGCAGTGCAGGGCACGTGCCAGAAGGCCCCCACTCATGTCCCCTTGCACCCCCACCCCCCAGCAGTGCAGGGCACCTACCAACAGGTCCCCACTCATGTCCCATTGCACACCCACCCCCCAGCAGTGCGGGGCACCTGCCAACAGGCCCCCACTCATGTCTCCCAGCACCCCCACCCCCGAGCTGTGCAGGGCACCTGCCAACAGGCCCCCACACATGTCCCCTTGCAACCCCACCCCCAGCAGTGCAGGGCACCTGTCAACAGGCCCCCACTCATGTCCCACTCATGTCCCCTTGCACCCCATCCCCAGCAGTGCAGGGCACCTGCCAACAGACCCCCACTCATGTCCCACTCATGTCCCCTTGCACCCCCACCCCCCAGCACTGAGGAGCACCTGCCAGAAGGCCCCCACTCATGTCCCCTTGCACTCCCACCCCCAGCACTGAGGGGCACATGCCAGCAGGCCCCCCACTCATGTCCCCTTGCACCCCCACCCCCCACTCATATCCCCTTGCACCCCCACCCCCCAGCAGTGCAGGGCACCTGCCAACAGTCCCGACACTCATGTCCCACTCATGTCCCCTTGCACCCCCACCCCCAGCAGTGCAGGGCACCTGCAAGCAGGCCCCCACTCATGTCCCCTTGCACCCCCACACCCCAGCAGTGCTGGGCACCTGCCAGCAGGCCCCCACTCATGTCCCCTTGCACCCCCACCCCCAGCAGTGCAGGGCACCTGCCAGCAGGCCCCCACTCATGTCCCCTTGCACCCCCACCCCCCAGCAGTGCAGGGCACCTGCCAGCAGGCCCCTACTCATGTCCCCTTGCACCCCCACCCCCCAGCACTGAGGGGCACCTGCCAGCAGCCCCCCACTCATGTCTGCTAGCACCCCCACCCCCCAGCAGTGCAGGGCACCTGCCAGCAGGCCCCCACTCATGTCCCACTCATGTCGCATTGCACCCCCAACCCCCCAGCAGTGCAGGGCACCTGCCAGCAGGCCCCCACTCATGTCCCTTTGCACCCTACCCCCCAGCAGTGCAGGGCACCTGCCAACAGGCCCCCACACATGTCCCCTTGCACCCCCACCCCCAGCAGTGCAAGGTACCTGCCAACAGGCCCCCACTGATGTCCAACTCATGTCCCCTTGCACCCCCACCCCCCAGCAGTGCAGGGCACCTGCCAACAGGCTCCACTCTTGTCCCACTCATGTCCCCTTGCACCCCCACCCCCCAGCACTGAGGGGCACCTGCCAGCAGGCCCCCACTCATGTCCCCTTACACCCCCACCCCCAGCACTGAGGGGCACATGCCAGCAGGCCCCCACGCATGATCCATTGCACCCCCACCCCCCGGCAGTGCAGGGCACCTGCCAACAGGCCCCCACTCATGTTCCCTTGCACCCCCACCCCCCAGCAGTGCAGGGCACCTGCCAGCAGGCCCCCACTCGTGTCCCCTTGCACCCCACCCCCAGAAGTGCAGGGCACCTGCCAGCAAGGCCCCCACTCATGTCCCCTTGCACCCCCACCCCCCCAGTGCAGGGCACCTGCCAGCAGGCCCCCACTCATGTCCCCTTGCACCCCCACCCCCCAGCAGTGCAGGGCACCTGCCAACAGGCCCCCACTCATGTCCCACTCATGTCCCCTTGCACCCCAACTCCCCAGCACTGAGAGGCACCTGGAGCAGGCCCCCACTCATGTCCCCTTGCACCCCCACCCCCCAGCAGTGCAGGGCACCTGCCAGCAGGCCCCCACTCATGTCCCCTTGCACCCCCACCCCCCAGCAGTGCAGGGCACCTGCCAGCAGGCCCCCACTCATGTCCCATTGCACACCCACCCCCCAGCAGTGCGGGGCACCTGCCAGCAGGCCCCACTCATGTCCCCCAGCACCCCCACCCCCAGCAGTGCGGGGCACCTGCCAGCAGGCCCCGACTCATGTCCCCTTGCACCCCCACCCCCCAGCAGTGCAGGGCTTCTGCCAACAGGCCCCCACACATGTCCCCTTGCACCCCCACCCCCAGCAGTGCAGGGCACCTGCCAACAGGCCCCCACTCATGTCCCATTGCACCCCCACCCCCCAGCAGTGCAGGGCACCTGCCAACAGGCCCCCACTCATGTCCCACTCATGTCCCCTTGCACCCCCACCCCCCAGCATTGAGGGGCACCTGCCAGAAGACCCCCACTCATGTCCCCTTGCACCCCCACCCCCCAGCACTGAGGGGCACCTGCCAGCAGGCCCCCACTCATGTCCCCTTGCACTCCCACCCCCAACAGTGCAGGGCACCTGCCAACAGGCCCCCACGCATGTCCCCTTGCACCCCCACCCCCCAGCAGTGCAGGGCACCTGCCAGCAGGCCCCCACTCATGTCCCCTTGCACCCCCACCCCCCAGCTGTGCAGGGCACCTGCCAGCAGGCCCCCACTCATGTCCCCTTGCATCCCACTCCCCCGCAGTGCAGGGCACCTGTCAGCAGGCCCCCACTCATGTCCCCTTGCACCCCCACAGCCCAGCACTGAGGGGCACCTGCCAGCAGGCCCCCACTCATGTCACCTTGCACCCCCACTCCCCAGCAGTGCAGGGCACATGCCAACAGGCCTCCACTCATGTCCCACTCATGTCCCCTTGCACTCCCACCCCCAGCAGTGCAGGGCACCTGCCAGCAGGCCCCCACTCATGTTCCCTTGCACCCCCACACCCCAGCACTGAGGTGTACCTGCCAGCAGGCCCCAACTCATGTCCCCTTGCCCCCTGACCCCCCAGCAGTGCAGGGCACCTGCCAGCAGGCCCCCACTCATGTCCCATTGCACCCCTAGCCCCCAGCACTGAGGGGCACCTGCCAGCAGGCCCCCACTCATGTCCCACTCATGTCCTATTGCACCCCCAGCCCCCAGCAGTGCAGGGCACCTGCCAGCAGGCCCCCACTCACGTCCCCTTGCACCCCCACCCCCCCAGCAGTGCAGGGCACCTGCCAGCATGCCCCCACTCATGTCCCATAGCACACCCATCCCCAGCACTGAGGGGCACCTGCCAACAGGCCCCTACTCAAGTCCCCTTGCACCCCACTCCCCAGCAGTGCAGGGCACCTGCCAGCAGCCCCCACTCATGTCCCCTTGCACCCCCACCCCCCAGCAGTGCAGGGCACCTGCCAGCAGGACCCCACTCATGTCCCCTTGCACCCCCACACCCCAGAAGTGCAGGGCACTTGCCAGCAGGCCCCCGCTCATGTCCCCTTGCACCCCCACCCCCCAGCAGTGCAGGGCACCTGCCAGCAGGCCCCCACTCATGTCCCATTGCACCCCCAACCCCCTGCACTGAGGGGCACCTGCCAGCAGGCCCCCACTCATGTCCCATTGCACCCCCAGCAGTGCAGGGCACCTGCCAGCAGGCCCCCACTCATGTCCCCTTGGACCCCCACCCCCCAGAAGTGCAGTGCACCTGCCAGCAGGCCCCCACTCATGTCCCATTGCACATCCACCCCCCAGCAGTGCGGGACACCTGCCAGCAGGCCCCCACTCATGTCCCCCAGCACCCCCACCCCACAGCAGTGCCGGGCACCTGCCAGCAGGCCCCCATTCATGTCCCCTTGCACCCCCACCCCAAAGCAGTGCAGGGCACCTGCCAGCAGTCCCCCACTCATGCCCCATTGCACACCCACCCCCCAGCAGTGCGGGACACCTGCCAGCAGGCCCCCACTCATGTCCCCCAGCACCCCCACCCCACAGCAGTGCGGGGCACCTGCCAGCAGGCCCCCACTCATGTCCCCTTGCGCCCCCACCCCAAAGCAGTGCAGGGCACGTGCCAGAAGGCCCCCACTCATGTCCCCTTGCACCCCCACCCCCCAGCAGTGCAGGGCACCTACCAACAGGTCCCCACTCATGTCCCATTGCACACCCACCCCCCAGCAGTGCGGGGCACCTGCCAACAGGCCCCCACTCATGTCTCCCAGCACCCCCACCCCCGAGCTGTGCAGGGCACCTGCCAGCAGGCCCCCACTCATGTCCCCTTGCACCACCCCAGCAGTGCAGGGCACCTGCCAACAGGCCCCCACACATGTCCCCTTGCAACCCCACCCCCAGCAGTGCAGGGCACCTGCCAACAGGCCCCCACTCATGTCCCACTCATGTCCCCTTGCACCCCCACCCCCAGCAGTGCAGGGCACCTGCCAACAGACCCCCACTCATGTCCCACTCATGTCCCCTTGCACCCCCACCCCCCAGCACTGAGGAGCACCTGCCAGAAGGCCCCCACTCATGTCCCCTTGCACTCCCACCCCCCAGCACTGAGGGGCACATGCCAGCAGGCCCCCCACTCATGTCCCCTTGCACCCCCACCCCCCACTCATGTCCCCTTGTACCCGCACCCCCCCCGCAGTGCAGGGCACCTGCCAGCAGGCCCCCACTCATATCCCCTTGCACCCCCACCCCCCAGCAGTGCAGGGCACCTGCCAACAGGCCCGACACTCATGTCCCACTCATGTCCCCTTGCACCCCCACCCCCAGCAGTGCAGGGCACCTGCAAGCAGGCCCCCACTCATGTCCCCTTGCACCCCCACACCCCAGCAGTGCTGGGCACCTGCCAGCAGGCCCCCACTCATGTCCCCTTGCACCCCCACCCCCAGCAGTGCAGGGCACCTGCCAGCAGGCCCCCACTCATGTCCCCTTGCACCCCCACCCCCCAGCAGTGCAGGGCACCTGCCAGCAGGCCCCTACTCATGTCCCCTTGCACCCCCACCCCCCAGCACTGAGGGGCACCTGCCAGCAGCCCCCCACTCATGTCTGCTAGCACCCCCACCCCCCAGCAGTGCAGGGCACCTGCCAGCAGGCCCCCACTCATGTCCCACTCATGTCCCATTGCACCCCCAACCCCCCAGCAGTGCAGGGCACCTGCCAGCAGGCCCCCACTCATGTCCCTTTGCACCCTACCCCCCAGCAGTGCAGGGCACCTGCCAGCAGGCCCCCACTCATGTCCCCCAGCACCCCCACCCCACAGCAGTGCGGGGCACCTGCCAGCAGGCCCCCACTCATGTCCCCTTGCGCCCCCACCCCAAAGCAGTGCAGGGCACGTGCCAGAAGGCCCCCACTCATGTCCCCTTGCACCCCCACCCCCCAGCAGTGCAGGGCACCTACCAACAGGTCCCCACTCATGTCCCATTGCACACCCACCCCCCAGCAGTGCGGGGCACCTGCCAACAGGCCCCCACTCATGTCTCCCAGCACCCCCACCCCCGAGCTGTGCAGGGCACCTGCCAGCAGGCCCCCACTCATGTCCCCTTGCACCACCCCAGCAGTGCAGGGCACCTGCCAACAGGCCCCCACACATGTCCCCTTGCAACCCCACCCCCAGCAGTGCAGGGCACCTGCCAACAGGCCCCCACTCATGTCCCACTCATGTCCCCTTGCACCCCCACCCCCAGCAGTGCAGGGCACCTGCCAACAGACCCCCACTCATGTCCCACTCATGTCCCCTTGCACCCCCACCCCCCAGCACTGAGGAGCACCTGCCAGAAGGCCCCCACTCATGTCCCCTTGCACTCCCACCCCCCAGCACTGAGGGGCACATGCCAGCAGGCCCCCCACTCATGTCCCCTTGCACCCCCACCCCCCACTCATGTCCCCTTGTACCCGCACCCCCCCCGCAGTGCAGGGCACCTGCCAGCAGGCCCCCACTCATATCCCCTTACACCCCCACCCCCCAGCAGTGCAGGGCACCTGCCAACAGGCCCGACACTCATGTCCCACTCATGTCCCCTTGCACCCCCACCCCCAGCAGTGCAGGGCACCTGCAAGCAGGCCCCCACTCATGTCCCCTTGCACCCCCACACCCCAGCAGTGCTGGGCACCTGCCAGCAGGCCCCCACTCATGTCCCCTTGCACCCCCACCCCCAGCAGTGCAGGGCACCTGCCAGCAGGCCCCCACTCATGTCCCCTTGCACCCCCACCCCCCAGCAGTGCAGGGCACCTGCCAGCAGGCCCCTACTCATGTCCCCTTGCACCCCCACCCCCCAGCACTGAGGGGCACCTGCCAGCAGCCCCCCACTCATGTCTGCTAGCACCCCCACCCCCCAGCAGTGCAGGGCACCTGCCAGCAGGCCCCCACTCATGTCCCACTCATGTCCCATTGCACCCCCAACCCCCCAGCAGTGCAGGGCACCTGCCAGCAGGCCCCCACTCATGTCCCTTTGCACCCTACCCCCCAGCAGTGCAGGGCACCTGCCAACAGGCCCCCACACATGTCCCCTTGCACCCCCACCCCCAGCAGTGCAAGGTACCTGCCAACAGGCCCCCACTGATGTCCCACTCATGTCCCATTGCACCCCCACCCCCCAGCAGTGCAGGGCACCTGCCAACAGGCTCCACTCTTGTCCCACTCATGTCCCCTTGCACTGAGGGGCACCTGCCAGCAGGCCCCCACTCATGTCCCCTTACACCCCCACCCCCAGCACTGAGGGGCACATGCCAGCAAGCCCCCACGCATGATCCATTGCACCCCCACCCCCCGGCAGTGCAGGGCACCTGCCAACAGGCCCCCACTCATGTTCCCTTGCACCCCCACCCCCCAGCAGTGCAGGGCACCTGCCAGCAGGCCCCCACTCGTGTCCCCTTGCACCCCACCCCCAGAAGTGCAGGGCACCTGCCAGCAAGACCCCCACTCATGTCCCCTTGCACCCCCACCCCCCCAGTGCAGGGCACCTGCCAGCAGGCCCCCACTCATGTCCCCTTGCACCCCCACCCCCCAGCAGTGCAGGGCACCTGCCAACAGGCCCCCACTCATGTACCACTCATGTCCCCTTGCACCCCAACTCCCCAGCACTGAGAGGCACCTGGAGCAGGCCCCCACTCATGTCCCCTTGCACCCCCACCCCCCAGCAGTGCAGGGCACCTGCCAGCAGGCCCCGACTCATGTCCCCTTGCACCCCCACCCCCCAGCAGTGCAGGGCTTCTGCCAACAGGCCCCCACACATGTCCCCTTGCACCCCCACCCCCAGCAGTGCAGGGCACCTGCCAACAGGCCCCCACTCATGTCCCATTGCACCCCCACCCCCCAGCAGTGCAGGGCACCTGCCAACAGGCCCCCACTCATGTCCCACTCATGTCCCCCTTGCACCCCCACCCCCCAGCATTGAGGGGCACCTGCCAGAAGACCCCCACTCATGTCCCCTTGCACCCCCACCCCCCAGCACTGAGGGGCACCTGCCAGCAGGCCCCCACTCATGTCCCCTTGCACCCCCACCCCCAACAGTGCAGGGCACCTGCCAACAGGCCCCCACGCATGTCCCCTTGCACCCCCACCCCCCAGCAGTGCAGGGCACCTGCCAGCAGGCCCCCACTCATGTCCCCTTGCACCCCCACCCCCCAGCTGTGCAGGGCACCTGCCAGCAGGCCTCCACTCATGTCCCCTTGCATCCCACTCCCCCGCAGTGCAGGGCACCTGTCAGCAGGCCCCCACTCATGTCCCCTTGCACCCCCACAGCCCAGCACTGAGGGGCACCTGCCAGCAGGCCCCCACTCATGTCACCTTGCACCCCCACTCCCCAGCAGTGCAGGGCACATGCCAACAGGCCTCCACTCATGTCCCACTCATGTCCCCTTGCACCCTCACCCCCCAGCAGTGCAGGGCACCTGCCAGCAGGCCCCTACACATGTCCCCCAGCCAACACGTCACCACAATCTGGATCCCTGGCCGTTACGGCCAGCCTCCACATGTCAAAGACCCACCCAAGTATTCCATCCACCCACATAGAAATGCCAATTACATGATAAAACCCCAATGGCAAGTATGTAAATGAACACATGTCCGTCACACACACACAATGGGTGCAAGTGAATGTCAAAACCCATATCATGACATGCATGAAACCAATGAGATAATACCACAAATGGAAGTATAAAAAAATATATATTAAAAATAACATGAACGTAAATCAAATTAAACACACAACAATGGGAATAACAAAATAAATAGTCCATGTCCGAAAAAATAATGAAAATCCAGAAAACATAAGCAAAAGAAATCCAAAAAGAAATGTTGTCCAAAGTCACAGTTCAAAAAATTAAATCCAAGGGGAAATAAAAAGTAAAAACCATTGCTCCATGGTGAACACAAAAAAAATATTAAAAAAGATGAATCCAATAAAGAACTATGTACAATTGAAGAATCCAGGGTCCATGAGCCCAACTTAAGAAATGAAACCTACCAAAAACTACTACCTAATAAAAAAACTATATACAAAAATGTGGTGCATTGTCCAACAGGTCCAACATAAAGAAAAAACTAAAGGAAACCTAATACTAACTAACTAACTATTTGAAAGGGCAGTGGGCAAGTCCAACGGATCACTTGGTAATGTCCCTGGCCAAGGCATCATCGAACTCCTGCTCGATGTCCCGGAGTCGGTCCTCATCCATGGCCCGGAGGGTTCGCAGGGACGATGACATCTGGATCTCCAGGTCCCTGCGAATGGCCTCGAGGCACTCGGCCCTCCTCAGGGCCCTATGCATGGAGTTCTCTGCCCTGACCATCGTGAGCCGTGCCTCTTCCGCCCGCTGCCGCTCCGCATCTATCGCATGGCCCAACCGCTGCCACACAGAAGACACTTCCCGTCCAGGGTCCTCCTGCCCTATGGCCGATGCCTGCCCCTCCGATGATGAAGGCCCCGAGCCATCATGGCTCCCACCTTGTTGCCTCTGCTGCTGTGCCGCTGCCTGTGCCCTGGCTCCTGCTGCCTGCACATCCTCCTCCAGCTGGAGTGCAGTTGTTGGGGTGGCCACCCCTGCTGGACGTCCGACTCCCGACTGTGGCAGGGATGTGTCCTCCACCAGCCTGGCCGCAGGGTCAGAGGCAGCTCCACAGGGCATCCAGGTGACGCATGGGTGGGAAGATGGCACGGAGGACGACTGGCACATAGGGGGTTCAGTTGAGGAGGGGGTCGGAACAAGGTACAGAAAAAAGAGGAATCCTCCCCTGGTGAGCTGTCCCAGTGGGTCAACGCGGTCAACGAGCCATGCGAGAAGACGTGCACTCTCCTCCTGAAAAGACTGCAGGTCAGCTTGCATGGCACGTTGACGCAACGCCACCCCACCCAGGACAGGCTCAACCCGGTGCCGGATAGCCACATCCGCAGGGAGAGGAAGGCCAGTTGGTGTAAGCCGATCCCCTCCCTGAGAACGGGTCTGGATGTAGGTATCCCTGCTGGTGCAAGATGATGCAGTCACAGGATCGGGGACAGGATTACACACAGGCACCTCCTGCAGTGGCCTGTGCTGTCTCCTGTCCCTGCCCCTGCACTGCACCACTAGCACCAGTGGAATCCCCACCTCCAGACCCCGTCTTTGTCCCTTGCACAGCCTCCTCCTCCACCAAACCCCCCACCAACCTAGATGACTCCGTGCCATCTTCCTCCGTCGGGCCCTGTGGGGTCTCAGCTGCCCCTTCGGCTGCCGAGGAGTCCAACTCCAACCTCCGCCTCTTGGACCTCCCCTCATCAGCTGCGACCTGAGACGTGGCACTGGACTCCTCACTCCCCGACGAGATGACAACCTGAGAGGGGAGCCGGGCCTTGCGTCTCCGGCTGCCGGTGCGATCCCTGCCGCTGTGCTCCACAGCACCCTCTCCGCCCTCTTCATCAGTCGACGCGGCAGACAGGGAGAGATAGGACACAGGCATCAGGGCACTGTACAATGGACTCATACACACATGACAGTTGCACACGAGTGTCATTGTCAAACTTCAGACATGGCATCACAATCCCCAACACACATGTCATTTCAAATCACACACATGAGCTATTCCACAGCCATATCTCAACAGCCAGCACCATCCATACACATACAACAGCATGAGCAGGCAAAGGTGAGCCAGACATCACATGAGACACAGGGAGTGCACTAGACATGCACACACGCCACCACACTTACATGCATGTGTACACCTCCACCAAGTGTCGCAGTGATGAGATCAGCATCCATGTCACATCTGGCAATCAGTCTTCTACATATCAGTCTCACATGCATCCATGTTGCATGACAGTTGCACACTTGTCAGATACACATACATGCACATGTACACAGTGCAGATACATGCAGCTGGAACTAACATCCATGTGTGACACCACAACCTTGACAACTGACCTACACAGTCATTCAAACATGTGTTCTCACACATCTGCATTTGGCCTGCATGCTTACCCACAAATACACCATCCATGCGTCTCACACATGAAAGGACTTGCATGTGTCAGCCTCACGGCCCTGTACATACACATCCATGCATGGCCCTACAAAACCACATGTGCAACCTGCACACTACTGGCACACCACCACACGCACAGCTTCCAATCAGTATGCATGTACACTTATCGCTCGACTCCAGACGGGTCTGCTTCTCAAGGACCTGTATGTGGAGCGCTGGGCATACGCGTTCCAGGACCCTCATTTGGTCTTCCGACAGGTGGCCCCGGCGCCCCTTAGCATCCGCTGCCTTCAAGAGGCGCCGGGCCTTGTTGAGGGTCCTGGACCTGAAGTCCTCCCAGCGCTTCTTGACATGATGGAATTCGCGGATGCCACCCCCTCTACGTTGATGGCAGTCACGATGTCCGTCCAGATCCTGGTCCGTCCTTCCTTGTGGGTGCGCGACCTTCCAAAGAGGGCATCATACTGCCCCAGGACTTGCTCCACCAGGACACCAACTTCGGTGGCAGTGAAGCTAGTGGCCCTCTGCCTCTTTGGCTGGGGGTTGCCAGTGGTCTCAGATGGTGGTGTGCCCGACATCGCAACCCCAGAGGCAGGAGTGGGTGGGCAACTGGGTCCTGGGGCTGGGCTGTGGAGCTATGGAATCCCAGTCAGAGGTTTTTGGTTCCAGCAGGGGTGGTCACAGCAACAGCACCCCTGGCTGACGTGCAGGCAGCAAATGGCAGGGCACGTGGGCAGCAGGCAATCAGGCAGCAGCAGATGGCAGGTGGGAGCATGCTCGTGGCTCTGGGGGGCAGTAATTCGGCCTTCTGGGCAGGAGCATGGTCTTCCGTGTGCGAACGCGTGGCCAGCTTGATACGGAGTGATTTGCATGCCATTTCCTTGTACGTGCTTTTTGTGGAGAGCGAGTGGGTGGATTCTGTACTTCTTGTCGGTTCACACGCGATTACTTCAGAGCGTTTCAAGTTTGTACTCCCTGTTACCTCTGACAGCTTTCATTTTTCTACTTTTTTTTGGCCTGTTTCCTCAAACAGTGTTCACTTCACCTTTTGTCCTGTCTCCTCAGACAGTGTACAATTCTTCTTTTGGCGGGGGTGTTGCCAACGCGCACAAGCGCATATTTTTCACGTTCTTTTTCCAGCAGACGTTGAGTTGTGCACATACTTAGCAACTGTGGTTGCCCCGTGTGTCGCGTACCCCTTCAGAGGTCATTGTAGGCTGCGTGTATTACGCGTACGCTTATTTTTGTGTTTCTGGGTGCCACAGCGTAGTGCAGGTTCATTTTTCCACACACATGGTCTATGAGGGGTTGCGTGCACGTTTATTTTTGTTTTTGGGCTGCCTGTGCATTGCGTGACCCGTCATCTTCCCCCAGGGGTCACAGACAGCCTTGTTCGAGCACTATGGTACGAATTCCATCTAGTACCCTACCCCTTTGACCCCCAATTGCCCAGAACAATAGTTTACTGCTCCTCCCATACGCCCAACAACATCAGTGCCATGGTTGGGAGGCGACCAAGCGGTAAGGGAGGCAAAGGGGGCCGACCTTCAAAAGGTGGACGTGGTGATCGTGGTAGGGGACGTGGCCAGGATTTGCAGGGTGCCCGTAGACCCTCATGTGTGGAGGAACAATCAGGGACACCCATGCCCCCCACCCCATGGTTGAGGTAAACGTGGCTGAGACCATCCCCGCTCAGCCCCTATTGGACCAGCCCATTGCGGCACCTGACCTGCAACAGGATGACTCCCTGGCTGACTTACAGGTCAGCAAGTCTAGGCCACGTGTGGCGGTGCAAGTTCTCACCAAGGCACGTGGATCTGGGGCAGCTATGTCATCTGCTGCCCCAACTATGCAGGGTGGTGAAGCTGCAGGTGCAGCTGCAGCTCCATCCGCCCCAGCTCTGACTCTCCCAGCCAGGACAGTGTCGGTCTTGGTCCATCATACTGATGTTGCCCCTGCCAACATCACACTTCAGACAATGCCTGCACCAAGTCCTACGGTCAATGTGCATTTGCACACTCAAACAACCCAGTCCACCGGTGATTCTGCCCCTACTGACCAGAGTGGCGTTAGCCACTCTGGCTCCGCTCCACCTTCTAAAAAGAGGAAGAAGGGTGCTCTGGCATGACAGGCTGAGACCCCAGGCATGGCTACACACTCCGGCACGTCAAGGAAGCCTTGCTTTAATGACGCGGAGCTTAATGCACTTGTGAGCTATGTGTCGCAACATAGCCACGAAATGGTGGTGACTGCAGGGTCCAAGACCACACCTGGTCAACGTAAGGAACACTGGCAGACCATCGCCAACGACATAAGTGCCCTTGGATTTGTGAGGCACTCAGCTGATGATTGCTACAAGCGGTGGAACAACCTGAAACGCAGAGCAAAGGACAAGCTGGCCTCAAGTCATGCCGCTACTCTGGTGACTGGCGGTGGGTCTCCACAAGAGGACAACAAACTCACTGAACATGAGTCTGTTGCTGGGACCTTCGTCACAGAGGAACAGATCTGAGGTGTGGGAGAACTACCCGGTTATGAAACATTGTCTCCGGTGAGTGCCCATGCGTGTGTGTAATGCATGTGTATGTTGTTCGGGTGACGGGTTCTGATTGAGTGGCAGGTGAGGGTGTGTGTGACTGAGTAGTATGGGTCACCCATGTGCTTCATCCAAAACATTCTGCACCCTTGAATTTGGGTGTGACACTATCCCTTCTGCCCACAGTAGTAATTTAGCGCAACATTACGGCAGTTGCCCTTGAGGTGGCATCATGCAACAACATTGTTTGTATTTTTCAGTGTTCTTTCAGGCTGATTGTTTCAATTTTCCCACTTTTGCAACACATTCCTCAGCTCTATTATGACATATGTGACATGCTTCTGTCAGTGAAGAACCCCACATAGGCCCACATGTGTCACCTTGGTAGTTGAAAGATTTAACCATTCAGGCTGAATGAGTATTGTCCTGATCACATGATGTTTTTCGGCCTGTTTGAATGTGGAACATGCTAGTTGTTTCCTGTCACGTTGAAGTGCACAACCATTGATGTGTACATGGCCCTGCAATCACTGTATTTTTGTACACTGGATGTGTTGCAGTGTGTGGCACATGGCGTATCTTTCCACACTATGTGGCATTTTTCATCTCTTCATGTCCATCTCACATGGATGGGTGACAGTTCTCATTCACTGACATATGGATGTACTTGTGGAATGTACCATGGCTACGGTACATGCAATCTGTTTGATGGCATGTGTCATTTATGTGTATAGGTCATGCCACTCACAGGCCAATGTGTGATGGCAGTGCTACCCAGCATGCAGCAATTGTGTTGCTCTTCCATCTTGGTGTCATCAGTGTCTGCCATTTGCTTCCCCTTCCAACTCTGTGACAGTGCATGCATGGGAGGGTTATAGTCATGTGGGACATGTGTAAATCATGAACTGGTTCTGTAGCTTGTCAGGCCTATTTGTGGGCTATGGTGCTAATGCCTGTTTCCATTTTTTGTCTTTCATGTTTTTGCAGGGGATGACACACTTGATGCTGGTGAGGTTGAGGAGATGGTGCAGACCCAGGAGGAACCTGAGGCACAACCAGCCACTAGTGGGGAACGTGGTGTGGTGGTGGGTGAGAACCCACTCTTGCTGCCGACGATACTGTCAAGGGGTGTCTCTGGGTGCACCTCCCCAGACCTCTATTCAGGTGTTGATTCGGATGATGAGACCTATGTGGCGTCGCAGGTAAGTGTTTCTGGAAGGGGTTCTGTTCTGTCCAACCCACGTGCACCAGGGATAGAACCCTCTATGGGGATGTCAGTGTTGGTTAGTCAGCCTTTGGCGGTTACGGGTGCAGGGTCACACTCCACAACATCTGATCCTGTTCCTGGGCTAGCAGATCATAGGGGGAATGCAGTCCTGCAGCCTCAGGCAGTGCCGGCACAGCAAGGCGCAGATCGCCTTGCCCCAAACAGGTGTGGTGCCCGCCGACGCAGTGGCCGTACGCCACCAGGCAATATCGCATGGGAACAATCCATTTACGGTATGTCAAACCAATAGGCACAATCAGTTGAGATGATAACTCAAGCAATGGAGAGGGTGGCCACTTCCATTGTCCCCCTGAAAGGCAGATGGAGCTACTGGAGCAGGCAACAGACACCATTTGCCAATCACACAGGGAGGACATGTTGGCGTCCAACAGGGACAGACGGGCGTCACTGGAGACTCTACGCCAATCGATTTCAATAGAGTCCCAGGGCCACAGGGAAGCCCTGTGGGTAGAACTCCATCACCTCAGGGAGACTCTTGTTGACCTTGAGACTTCCACTAACTTGAGGACAGAACAGCAGCTGGAGCAGCTCACACGTTCGCTCTCAGCTGAGATGCAGGCAACTCGGGAGGAGATCCGGGCATCACGTCAGGTGCTGCATGGGGATCTCCGCACTATAATCCTCCAGAACGAGACCTTCCACACCCGCATGCTTGCTGCCATGGAGGACCATACCAGGGCTTTGGGTGGGCTGCTTCCTATAGCACCACCACCTCCTGTGGCAGCAGCAGAGGGTGTTCACAGCGACAGCAGCAGTTCTCCCACATTGGCATAGCGGTGCAGGCCATGAGCCCATGGAGGTGTTTTTTTTCCCAACATCCACACAGGCAGCTGTTGGTGCGCACCCTGTCCTCGGACCTCCTGGGTGCCCCCCCGCCGGCACCCACATGGCCATTTTTGATTTTTGATTATTGCTTTTTTGATTTTTGATTTTTGATTTTGGATTATTTTTTGACAGTGTGTTGTCTTGTGTGGTCCCCGTGGGCATCCACTGGATTCCGGCTGGGCACATGCAGGCTTGTCCTGAGTTTGGGTTTGATGCTTGAGTTCGTGAGACACACACCACTCCTGCTTACCATTTCCATGCGCTTGCAAAGGGTGTGACCAAGTGACAGTGATGTACACAGTGATGTTGGGCTCCCATGAGCTGTGTGGGCAGTCTGTAGTCAATACTGTGTAGACATTCCTTGTGTATATTGTAGTTGTATTGTACACTGCATGTTGGAATTATCTATGCTTCTGCTTCCATGTCTCCCTCTGAATTTGCAGGTTCATTCCTCATGTCTTCACAAGGCCATCTACTTTGGAGATGAAGTTCATGTTGTATGCAGTACACAGACAAGTTTTGAAGCCTGCAAGACTACAGTTGGAAGGGGGCAATGTGGTGGCATATTCAGGTTGTAAGACTACGACTACTTTAACTTAGTACTGTCATGTTTTAGTTATGTTTGAGCTTGTGTAGCTGCATTGTATTGTTGGTAAGTTTTTGGTCATGTGTGTTGTTAGTTCAACATTACTGGGAGCATATTGTTTGTGGCCAGTTTCCATTAGGGACACTGTACTTTGTGACACGTGTGTCAGGTTTTCGGGATTGCTTTGTTTGCTCTCACATAGCATGACATGCCATGGTGTGTTGGGTGGTGGTGCTGGGGAGGGGTTGGGTGACATGGCACTGTTCTCATGTTGTATTTTGCAAGGGGGTAATGCATTTAGCAGCATATGTGTCTTTTGATGACACAGCATTGGTAGTGTTTCTGTAGGTAGGTATGCACACATTGTGACACTTCCAGGTGACCAATCTCAGGCTGGTATGGTAGTGACAGTTGACTGTCCCTTGAGTCATCATCATTGATTGTCAGATGGTATGTGCCAGGGCTGTGTGCACTCCACAGGGGTGTGATTCTAATTCCGGCAGGCCCCGGCGTGTTGCAACGTTGTGCAGGACACATGCTGCCACTATGATCCTGCACACTACTAGGGGAGCGTATAACAGCTGCCCGCCAGAACGGTCAATGGAGCGAAAGCGTGACTTGAGCAATCTGAATGTGCGCTTCACTATGCCCCGGGTTTCAATATGGGCTGTGTTGTATCTTACCTCGGGTGGCGTGGTGGGGTTCCGAATTGGCGTCATCATGTGGGTGCTCAGAGGATAGGCACTGTCCTCTGGGGAGGTGGTGATGGGTATCATTAGTGGGGTTGTGACATTACTCAGTATCTGGCATGCATGCATGTGCTGTGGCATTTATACTCACCAAGCAGCCATGGATCGCCATGCCGCCCAGCTTCTATGTCCCGGTTTAGGGTTCACATTCTGTAAAAGAAACTGTCGTGGGTGGACCCTGGATAGTTGGCATATACTGAGGTGATGATTCCCTTGGCATCACATATTACCTGGACGTTGATGAAATGCCAGTGCTTGCGGTTTCTATAGATGTGCTCTGATGCCCTGGGGGGACGTAGAGCCACATGGGTGCAATCAATGGCACCTAGGACTTTGGGGAATTGTGCCACCCTGTAGAAATCCTGGACAGCAGCCTGCCTTTCTGCAGGTGTTCTGGGCAGGTATATGTGCCTGCGGACTGATGGGCGTGCAGTCATGATGGCCAAGACCTGGTGTAGGCAGCGTGACTGCGTGGCCTGTGACACCCCCCCCCACTATGGCACTTGTCTGCTGAAATGATCCAGTGGCCAAAAAGTGCAGTACATTGAGGACCTTCTCCAGGGGGCTGAGTGCTTGGGAGCAGAGGCTGGGTGATGTGAGGTCATCCTCCCACTCACTGACCAGGTCGAGTATTATGTGAGGTGGAAACCTGTACCTCCCATACACCTGGTCATCAGGCATGCC
This sequence comes from Ambystoma mexicanum, assembly GCF_040938575.1. Taxonomy (NCBI): domain Eukaryota; kingdom Metazoa; phylum Chordata; class Amphibia; order Caudata; family Ambystomatidae; genus Ambystoma; species Ambystoma mexicanum. Next base: position 1,447,325,658 of record NC_090934.1, on the reverse strand, counting down.
AAAAAGGCTGGTTCTGGGTGTGAAAATTCTGGGCCTGACTATCCTCCTCCTCCTCCTCCGCCTGCGGTATCCCACGACCACTGCTGCTAGGAACGGTATGTTCACCCTGGCGTCTGAGCTTGCTTGTTGTTTGCGCGCACTTTTATGCTGCGCGGGTCCACGTATGCCTGCTTCCTGCTGGCGTACGTGTTTCCGGATTAGCGCATCTTTTTTCGCGTGTGGCACATATGCGTGTGGCCGTTCCGCGCATTTGCCTCCTGTACTTCCCCGCCCACCCCAGTAATACACGTACTGCGCTCGCCCAGGCCCAATCGCGTGTAAAACTTCATGCGAGCCCCTGAAGTACACGTACCCCACTCACCCAGGCACAATCGCGTGTAAAACTTCCCACGAGCCCCTGAAGTACACGTACCCCGCTCACTCAGGCACAATCCCGTGTGAAACTTCCTGCGCACCCCCGCAATACACACTTTTTTTGACACAGCTTGTGTCCATGTTTGTCCCGTAACCCTTTGCACGTCATTTGTCCTAGAAGGCCACAGTATGGGACATTCATCAGAGATTTATATACAGGCTTTTTCTTAGCGCATGGACGCTACCGCCTGCCTTCGTGTGGCGGACATGTGTTGATGTACATAGTTGACCTTTGGTTTGTGTCATGAGGTCGCCATTTCGCTGCTGGGGGGTGGGGGTGCAAGGGGACATGAGTGGGGGCCTGCTGGCAGGAGCCCTGCACTGCTGGGGGTGGGGGTGCAAGGGGACATGAGAGGGACATGAGTGGGGGCCTGCTGGCAGGTGCCCTGCACTGCTGGGGGGTGGGGGTGCAAGGGGACATGGGTGGGGGCCTGCTGGCAGGTGCCCCTCAGTGCTGGGGGTTGGGGGTGCAAGGGGACATGAGTGGGATATGAGTGGGGGCCTGCTGGCAGGTGCCCTGCACTGCTGGGGGGTGGGGGTGCAAGGGGACATGAGTGGGGGCCTGCTGACAGGTGCTCCTCAGTGCTGGGGCTTGGGGGTGCAAGGGGACATGAGTGGGGGCCTGCTGGCAGGTGCCCCTCAGTGCTGGGGGGTGGGGGTGCAAGGGGACATGAGTGGGGGCCTGCTGACAGGTGCCCTGCACTGCTTGGGGGTGAGGGTGCAAGGGGACTTGAGTGGGACATGAGTGGGGGCCTGCTGGCAGGTGCCCCTCAGTGCTGGGGGATGGGGGTGCAAGGGGACATGAGTGGGGACCTGCTGGCAGGTGCCCCTGACTGCTGGGGGGTGGGGGTGCTGGGGGACATGAGTGGGGGCCTTCTGGCAGGTGCCCTGCACTGCTTGGGGGGGTGCAAGGGGACATGACTGGGACATGAGTGGAGGCCTGCTGGCAGGTGCCTTGCACTGCTGGGGGGTGAGGGTGCAAGGGGGTAATGCGTTGGTGATCACTAGTGCAAGGTGACATGTGGCTTGGCTGGGGGGGCATGCCCATGGTGGATGGGCTGCCTGCGGGACATGACCAGGGGTGCAGGGTAGTCCCCTGTGGTGTGGGCTGCCTGCAGGGGCTGTGGAGGGTGTAGAGGGAACACCTGGGATGACCCACACTGGCAATTCACGTGTAGGACTCTTCTGCCCCCCGAAATACACGTACCACACTCGCACAGGACCTATCGTATGTGAAACTTCACGCGCACCCCAGTAATACACGTACCCTGCTGAAATTGCGTGTTAAACTTCCCCGCACCCCAGAAATACACAAACCCTGCTGAAATTGCGTGTGGAACTTCCCGCACACCCCAGTAATACACGTACCCTGCTGAAATTGCGTGTTAAACTTCCCCGCACCCATAAATACACGTACCCTGCTGAAATCGCGAGTGGAACTTCCAGCGCATCCCACTAATACACGTACCCTGCTGAAATCGCGTCTTAAACTTCACCGCACCCCAGAAATACACGTACCCTGCTGAAATCCTGTGTGGAACTTCCCACGCACCCCAGTAATACACGTACCCTGCTGAAATCGCTTGTTAAACTTCCCTGCACCCCAGAAATACACGTACCCTGCTGAAATTGCGTGTGGAACTTCCCGCGCACCCCAGTAATACACGTACCCTGATGAAATTGCGTGTGGAATTTCCCACGCACCCCAGTAATACACATTGCCCGCTCGGCGTTTGCTGTTTGGCAGCCCTGTATACTGGTCCAGGGTTAGCGCAGCCCTTTGCGCTGAATTGGGAATTTTGATGGCTTTTCCTTGCGCAAGGGCGTTCTTGGGGGCGTAAATGGCGCTGCTGCAGGGTCGCTGTGCCACTATGCGCCGCGGCTGGTTTTGGAGGCTAAAATCCATGAATGCGCTGTGCGCGGATATCGATTTTAGCGCACGCGGCTGGCGCAGTCATTCGCACGCGCACACTGTGCGCCAGGCGCATGCGCCACTTTTGTGTGAAATTCTATGAATTACCCTGTCTGTCTGAAAACTTCTCAGTATTGATCGACTTTATTCATGAAATGACAGAATCTGGGACTTTGCAAAAAGAATACTGCAAGAGGTCAATCAACATCATTATCACCAGGTTAGTGTAGAGCAATCACTCAGTCATGCAGACTGTGATAGTTCTGTCAATGCTCAAATGCCTATTTATTGGGTATTTATAATAAGCCTATACAGCAAATTGTGTTTCAATGTGCAATAAGACAAAGAGGGAGGGGGAACATGGATGAAGAAAACAAAAAACCGTCCTTTTAGGCCTTGTGACATTTGGGTTGTGCAAGTGCAGTAACAAGAAGTGTGGGGCGAGAGGATATGGGGGAAGTGACGGTTAAAGAGGAATGCGCTAATGCTAAGGAGAGAAGGAAGTGCCGGTCGGAGTGGCAAGTGCATAATAGCAGGGGGAGGGGGATGTATAGGGGAAAGGCCCAAGGGTTAGGCAAGTGCTAAGGGGAGGCCAGGAGGACAAGTGCTCAGGGGGTGCAGGCCCAGCAAGGCTAGTGCAGGGGGAGGGATCCTGGTAGGGCAGGTGCAAGTAAGGGGGGGTCAGGGGAGACCAAGTGCAGGGGTCGACTGGTCGTGTAGGGCATGGTGCACTGTAGGAATCTGAAGGAACCGGACAGCCAGTCAAAAAGAGGCAGAGGGGAACATTAGCAGGAGAGGGTGAGGGGGAAGGAGGAAGAGAATAGGAGGGTCTTGTGAAGCTTCTGGAACTTAAGGAGTTCCAGGTTAAGTCTGAGAGGGACAGGGAAGCTATTGCAGAAGGCGGCACCTGTGGAAGTGAGAGCTCTTCCCCACACTCTCAGCTTGGAAAGCATCTGATCTGCAGAGAGCTGAAGCTAGAAGACCGAATGTCTCTAGCAGAGAGGTATTAAGGGACGATGCAGAGGGTCTTGAACTTGATCCTTGCCACAACCCGGAGCCAGTGGAGAGATTATAGGGCTGGGGAGATGCGGTCCCTGGGCTTAAGGGCAAGGATAAATCTTGCAGTCCTTTTCTGGATTATTTGAAGGGGGAAAGGGAGGATTTAGGCAGATTGAGGAAGAGGCTGTTGCAGTAGTCCTATACAGAGAGGACCAGAGCTGTGGAGACATTGAGTTTCTGGGGGAAGCTTCACAAAGGGATAATGACTCTGGGGAGGTGCAGCTGCAAGTGGGTCTTCTTGGCAAGGTCTAAGATGTGTGGAGATAAAGAGAGAGAGGACTCAAAGATGACACTAAGGTTTTCTGCCTCACAGGAGGGTGGGCATAGAGTAGGATGGAAGGAGGGAGCTGGGGCCCCAACGAGAAGAATCTCAGTCTTAGTGGCATTAAGGCAGAGATGGTTAGCAGTACACCATGCCTTTATATCAGTCAGACAGTCGTGAATGAGGAGTCAGTGGAGGGAAGCTTGAAGGAGAGCTGCATACCGTCTGCATAACAATGGAAGTGATGGGAGAAGTCAGAGATCAAATGGGCTAGATGGGCAAAGAAGATGTTGAAGAGCCAGTGCGAGAGGATAGAGCCCTGGGGGACGTCACAGGTGTAGAGTGTGACAGAGGAGAGAAAAGGGCCCAGTTGAACCTGGGATGGTCAGTCGGATAGGAAGGAGGTCATCCAGTCTATTGCCAGGACCGTGATGCCAAGGGTATCATAAGAACTGGAATTTAGGGGAAGAATAACTGAAGGGAGAAGAGTTGGGGCTCAGTGTCTGGAAAAATGTGACCACATTAATAGTGTTTTTCGGGGGTGACAATAAAGCCTATCAATGTAGTTGTATATTTATTTATGTATTGCTTTATTTATTTAAGATATTTGATATAGGGCCTCATCACAAGTCTGGCGGTAACCCTTAAATGCGGCGGTAGGGCTATTACCGCTGCATTTAAGGGTCCACCAGATCATGGCTTTGGTGGATTTCCCCCAGCTCTGAGCTGGGAGGAAATCTGCAGCAAAATTGCCGATTTTCGGCACGATTACCGCCGGTGGGAAATACACCGGCGGTAATAGCGCAAATGTTCCCCATTGGGCCCAATGGGGAATGAGCAATAACCCTTCCGCCAAACCCGTGATCCGGCGCTAATTGCGCCGGGGGATTTGGCGGTAGGGCTAGCGCCGGCGTTACCGCCCAACTTGTGATGAGGCCCATAGTATGGACTTGCCCAAAGGGATTCAAGGCACTGTACAAAAATAATTATAGATAAAAACTATATAAAACAGAAAATTCAAACCATAAACACATTTCAAAATACAGGTTACATCTGTGACAAAAGTTTCAAATTCCTTCTGGAATGAATGAAGGGTATACGCAGGATGCAAAGAAACTGGGTTGGAATTCCAGATTCAGGGGAGAATTCAGGAGAAAGCTAGGTTGGCTGTAAGGGAGTGTTGTACGGTAGCCTAGAGGTCTGTACATCTAACACATGTGCATGTAGTCGAATCATGTAGCACTGCTAATATTCTGTATCAAAGTTGGTCTCAGGCTTCTCCAGCAAACAGTTTTCCCACACACAGTGCATGTGGTGAGACATTTTTGATCTTTCTCCTGGTTGAAATAAGACTACATTTTGGATTTTCGTGGTGGGTTAAGACATGGCCCATTACACACATTTCATCATCGATCAAAGTTTATTTGGGAACAAGAATTCCATAAAAACACAGGAACCATTCACAAAGCATTAATGTTAATGTTAAAGGTTGTTATACCGTGCACAGGTGGGGGAGAGGGTAGGTTAGTGACAGGAGCGGGAGAACGTGCAAGGGAACTGTGATGTGCTGTTGGCACCTTCAGTTCGGATGAAGCGTTCAGTGAACTTGAGGGCGAGATTCGGGAGGCGGGCGTCCTGTGGTGTTGTGCAAGGCTGTGTGTGCTGTTTTGTTGTGGTGTTGTAAAGTGTGTTCAGTTTGCATTGCTGAGGACCTCTGGTTGTTTTAGTGCAGTATGTGAGAGGTGTATGCAAAGGGTTGATTGTGAGTAACAGTTTGTGTTGTTAGTGGCATGTGGCTGATCTTCTTCAGCTTTTGCAGTTTATTAGTTGTATCCTACCTTCTTTGATATGATATGATATGATATGGCATTTGTAACGCGCCTATACACAAGTGTTTCAAGGCACGACGAGGCAGGGAGGGGGGAACAAGGGGAAGACGGACAACGATCCTACTAGGCCAGGTGATATTCAGACTGCGCAAGTCCAGGGGTAGGGGGAAGGGAAAAAGTGCAAGGGGAGGGGGAAGTGCAGTACAAAGTAAGTAGAATAAAAAATAAATAAATAGGGCCAGCTGGTGGCAGGTGCAAGGTAAGTGCAGACAAGTGCTGGGAAGGGGGGGCTGTAGAGATACAGAGACAGTCCCACAGTGCAGGGGTTGCCAGGGAGGCAGTGCAAGTGGAGAGTGGCTGGGCCCAGGACCGAGGTCGGTGAGGGTGGCCCAGTTGCAGATTCAGTGCAGTTTCAGTGAAGAATTTAGCAGGGGAGAGGTAGAGAGAAAGCAGAAGCAAAGAGCAAGGTTTTGAGGTGCTTCCGGAACCGGAGATGGTTCTCCTCAAGTTTCAGGGAGGCAGGAAGGCTGTTCCAGAGGGAAACCCCTGCCACGGAGAGAGATCTACCCCCAGCTCATTGCTTCGAGAAGCGGCTGACCCTGAGGGAGTTGGAGACGGATGAGCGAAGGGCTCGGGAAGGAAGATATTTAGGAAGAGAGAGTTGAAGGTATTTAGGCCCCAGGCCCCAGAAGGCCTTGTGGACAATGCAGAGGGTTTTGAACTTAATCCTCGCAGCCACTGGGAGCCAACGTAGAGATTTCAGTCCTGGAGAGATACGGTCCCTGGGCTTGAGGCCAAGGACAAGTCTCGCAGTTCTGTTCTGGATGAGTTGCAGAGGGCGGAGAGTGGAGGCAGGCAGATTTAGATAGAGGCTGTTACAGTAGTCCAGCTTCGAGAGAACCAGGGCTCGGGAGACAGTAAGCTTCTGGGGGAAGGAGAGGAAGGGAAGAATACCTCTGAGGAGGTGCGGCTGGTAGTGTGACTTCTTAGAGACGTCAGATATATGAAGAGAGAAGGAGAGTGTGGAGTCGAAGATGACGCCAAGGTTTTTTGCCTTGCAGGTAGGAGCAGGAAGAGGGCCAAGCAAGAGAGGCTGGCCAGAGAGCTGCAGAGAAGGTGGGAGTGGGTCTGCCGATGAGTAGAATCTCAGTCTTACTGGCATTAAGGCAGAGGTCATTGGCGGAACACCATTCCTGGATAGCAGACAGACAGTCAGAGATGAGGGAAGGAGAGGAGGAGGCCGAGGGTAGCCTGAAAATGAGCTGGGTATCGTCCGCATAGCACTGAAAGTTGGGGCAGAGGCCGGCGATGCGGTGGGCAAGGAGTGCCAGATACTGGTTGAACAGCCAGGGAGAGAGATTAGATCCCTGGGGAACACCACATGAAAAAGATGTCAGAGTGGAAGCACCCAAGTTTGACCTGGGAGGGTCGATTGGAAAGGAAAGAGGTCAGCCATGCCAGAGCCTGACCAGTGATACCCAGGTTATCACGGAGACGGTTGAGCAGGATGGCATGGTTGACAGTGTCAAAGGCAGAAGAGAGATCGAGCAGAATGAGAACACATGGAGTGTTGGAGTCGAGGTTCGAGAGCAGGTCCTCACGGATGTTCAGGAGAGCAGTTTCCGTGCTTCTGGCCGCTCTGAAGCCAGATTGATGGTCATGAAGACTACCAACAGATTCAGCATGGAGGATAAGCTGGGAGATGGCCAGTTTCTCCAGGAGCTTGCCCAGGAAGGGAGTGATGGAGATTGGGCGATAGATAGCCAGGCAGGAGGGGTCGGAAGAGGGTTTCTTGAGAAGAGGGTGCACAAGGGAGTGCTTGAGGGGGGATGGGAAGACTCCAGAGGCGAAGGAGTGGCTGCAAAAGTCAGCCAGGGCAGGAGCCAGGGAGTCAATGTGCTCCTTGATAGTTTTGGAGGAACAGGGGTGAACCTGTTTAGACAAGACTTTCATAGATCGGACTTGTCTGGAAACCTCGTCAGCAGTAAAAAGGGGAAAGGCAGCGAAGGAGGGAGGCGGGGTGGCTGCAGAAGGGCCAGAGGAAGAGCCGGGAAGAGAGGGAGGGAGGTGATAGGAGGAGAGTGAGGACAGGATGTCCTGAGTTTTAGAGATGAAGTGAGAGGCCAGTGCAGTGCAGAGGGTCTGGGAGGGGACAGGAGAGGTAGAGACTGCAGCATGGTTGGCAAGCTCCTTGCAGATTTTAAAGAGTTCGGCCGAGTTGTTAGATGCCGCAGAGATGCGGGCTTGGATAAGGGCTCTCTTCTTGGTGAGAACGGAGAGACGGTATTGCCTTTGGAGCAGGCGGCAGGCCAGTTTGTCAGAGGATGAACATGAAGCACGCCATTTCCTCTCTGCCACCCTGCACTTGCGTTTTGGGGTGACGAGATCCGAGTCATACCAGGAGTTACATTTGGCTTTGGGCTTCAGGCAGATTCTCATGACAGGGGCAAGGATATCAAGAGTATCAGATATAGCAGAGTGGAGCATGGAGAGGGCTGTGTCAGGGTGGGAGTCAGCTGAAGGGGGAGGGAGGGGCGAGAAGGTGGCAGCGAAATCCTCAACTGACACGCGCTTCATGGGTCAGATGACCGAGAAGGTGGGTGGCAGTGATGAGGGTGGCTTTGCCTGTGGGGTAGGGAGGGTGAGGTGGGAGGATAGGAGAAAGTGATCACTCCAGGAGAGAGGAGTAGAGAGAGGGACGGAGAGGGGAAGGTCAGTAGAGATCAGAGCATCAAGAGTGTGCCCTGCAGAATGAGTAGGCCCAGACGGGAGAATAGAGAGTGAGAGAGAGTCGCAGAGGTCACGAAAGAGTCCAGTCGGGGGACAGGAGGCATCCAGGTGGATGTTGAAGTCACCAAGAAGGAGGAGTTGAGTGGTAGAGGACAGGAGTGAGGAGGAGAGGTCAGCCCACTCAGAGAGTAAGGAGGAAATTTGACCAGGTGGCCGATAGATAGTAGCCACGGTAAGGGAATGGCTAGGAGAGAGAGAGAGTCGGCAGACAAGACATTCAAAAGAGGAGTAGTTCTGCGTAGGAGTGACAGTGGCAGGAATCCACTCAGGGAAGATAAGGGCAACACCTCCCCCTGCACGGTTGGCCCTGGGCACGGAGAGGATCTTGTAACAGTCAGGTAGGAGTGTGTCAAAGCTGGTGACAGAGCTGGCCGTGAACCATGTCTCAGTGAGACCGAGGACGTCAAGGTTCAGTTCCTTAAGAAGGTGACAGATGTCAGAGGAATGCTTGATGGCAGAGCGAGAGTTAAGAGTGGCAATGTGGAGAAGGTTGCCATCCTTGAAGGACTTCCGGGGAGGGGTACAGATTAGAGGTACGCCCTGCGGAGGTGTAGCAGAAGGAGGTGAAGAAGGAGCACGAGAGGGGGCAGGGAGGGAGGGTAGAGGCAAGGTAGCCGAGGACAGAGGAGGGGGGACAGCAGGAGAGGAAAGGAAGTTGATGAGGCGTGGGAAGCGTCTATCAAAGAGGTGAAGGTTGGCCTGAGGGCCTTGGACCAAGACGGTCCCATTAGCGTAGACATTAATGATGGCCTTAGAGGAGCGGAAGGGGGCCAAGAGGACATCCCAACGGGTGCCACCATTAATGGGAGAAGAGGAAAAAGGAGAGAGCACAGAGACCATATGAAGGGTCCATAGGTCAGGCGAAGGCACGAAAAAGAGGATGTCAGTGAGAGTTTCCTTAGAGCAGGCACTAGTGTAGGTGTCAGCGATAGGGAGGCCTGGGCTGGAGACCAGGATGTCCTTTTTAAACTTTTTCCTACCAGATTTAGTGAGGAGAGCAGGATAGTCAATAGAGAAGCAGTTTGCGAAGATAGGCGAGATAGAGAGCACCATGGAGTAGGAGGGAGTGGGGGCGGGGGAGACAGACAATGCGAGAGCACGCAGACAGGAAGAGAGCGGCAAGTACAAGTTTGCCACATTTCAGAACAACAACAGTAATGCGTATTAGGTGCACAGTGAAGAGGCCACCTAAGTTTGAGAATCCTGCGAGGGGAGAAAAACCCTAGTTTACCACAGCTGTTGAACACAGTGAGGTGAAGACACCATGCGAATGCAGTGGCCAGGTGTAGGGGGGGGGGCAGGAGAAGGAGGAGATAGCAATTGACCTTGCGCCTTACGTCCCCTGCGGATACTTGCAGACACAGTGGGAGCCGCAGCTGTAGGAGCCGCCCTTTGCCTGAGGAGCCCTTAGCCGTGGGGGCTGCTGGGCAGTGGGGCTGCCCAGGAGGGACAGTAGATAAGGGGGGGTGGTGGGCAGGGAGGCGGGCTGGAGGAGGACACCAGGAAGAGGCTGCAAGGGGAGGGTGGAGGGAGAACACACCAAACACGCGCTCGGAGCACAATCAAAAACGAAACAACAACAGGGATAATCTTACTTCTGGCCCAGATGGACTGGCAGGATATCAATCCTGCAGCTGGGCTGCCCGGCGAGCTGCTCTCACCCCAGGAACTGCGCAAAGAGGCCTTTTGTGTGCCCTTTGTAGTTACATCAGTAAAGGCGCCTCTGGGTGAAGGGTTCTTGTGCTTCTTTGCTACTCTGTCTGTTGCCTGAATTCTGAGTGCAGTCCCAATTTGTGACTAAATGCCCGTTCCTAGCCCAGAGAGTGATCAACTGGGTGGTATTTCTTAACTGGATACCCTTGGCGGGTTAAGTTCCAGTAGGGGCCTAGTTAGTGTTGGGTCCAGTTCCCTCTTGTTGTCCTTATGTGTCTGGGGGTGACCCTCCCTTTCCCATTTCCACCCCTGGAAAAGAAAAACAAATGATTAGAGATAAACCATTTTATCATTCTCGCTCAAAGTAATTATAAAATACATACTATGTCGTATTAGTACCGGCAAGGGGGGCAGCAACCTCTGATACAATGAGGATGCTTGGAACGGGGTCCTTCTCACACAGCAAAAGACCCAGCTCTAAGCCTCCTCGAAGTCACCAGGACCAAAGATAAGTGCGCTCCCTGCATTCCCTGCCCCTTCCCACCGCTCCACCCCCTTTTTCCACATATACAACCCCCCTACCCAAATCCCACTTAACTGCACTCCTCTGTCCATCGATGGTGCTAGGAAAAGGACTGTTTCCAGCGCATCACTAGCGTGCGATTAGCCACCATGGAAAGTGAAGGGACTACTTGTAGTCCCTTCTCCACTTTCCATGGCGGCTATGCTGTTTGTTTATTTTTTTCATTAATTTCAATGGCCGCCATGGAAAGGTGGCTTTTTTTTAACTTCATTTTTCTCGTGTCAAGAATAGAATTTCAATGCTGTTTCTCAGCTCGAGAAAAAAATGCTATTAGTACACCATGCCCGGGTACCAATAGCAATGGAACCCTTGGAGGGGGGTATTACCGCTTCTCTCAGGCTTGTAACTATCGCCGCAGGGGCATTACCAGACCGGTAATGCCCCCCCTCCTCGGGTTCTATTAGTTCATTAAAGCATGGAAAGCAAACTAAATTTGTCTTGCAGGACAAAAATGACCTGATACTTATTCAATAAAAACACAGAATTTGTAGAGCAGAATCAATGGTTAAAAGATTAGTTGTTCTGCTAGCGTTGCATTGAGCACACACCCCCGAGACCATGTATAAACATACATTGTATGTATGACTGTTGATTTGTCTGTGTTTACTTGCAGGCTCAGGTTGTTCATAAAATTGGTGTACGCTGTGATTAATTGTTCAAGTGCCTGAGGCCTACAGGCTATGAGCACCATATCACCGGAGTAAGGTAAAACAGCCAAGGACATGTTCCCCAATTTTAGTGTGTTGGTGCTGATATGCAGCAAGGACAAAAAGCCCATTTATGTATTGGGAAAACTGTAAGGGGGCCAGGATGCACCCCTGTCGTACGCCTGCGCTGACAGGAAAATACTAAATGTGATGTCCTTTTGCCCCGCTCCTAACACAAGACTTTGTGTCCTCAAGTGAATCAGAAGATTTACTATTTACAATGGGCACTTTAAGGACCTGGGCATGAGCCCCAGACTTTGCTGATTAACCTTGTCAAGCGCTATTTGCATTTGACTGCAAAGGGGTGGATAGGTATTTGTTTTGGTGATGCTGGTAATTGTGCTATGTGCAATGTGTGATAATTGTCTTGGATTTCTAGTGGAGGATATTATCAGATCCCCTCTTCTCCCACAGAGAGAGTGAACAGCACTTCTCCCTCTTCCTCCAACTGCAATATCAGAGAATGTACTACTATTGGCTGTGCACCAGGTGTAGCTGAATGCAAGATTGATACCTTCAATTAGCCATGAACAATTCTGGCCATATCACTGCAGACAGCATCTACAGTAGCTCTTGAAAATCACTCCTGAGCTGCCTGCCTCTGCAAACTACCTTGCACGGATCGGTGCTCCATACGTACGCGTGGGAACCCAAGGTGGTTGGAACATAATCTCCCTTTGACCTCCAAGAATTATCATGCTTTTTTATGCGACCCTCAAGTATGTGCACTGTCCAAAGGACAAAAACACATTTGCTAACAAGATTTAGAAGGGTTTTCATTGGTAAAAGAAAATGAAAATACTTTTCATTTGCAAAAAAGCGTTAAAATAATTTTGAATGACAGATTTATTTCTAGGAATTTTGATTGCCCAAGGGAATTTAAAGATATTTCTATGCAAGCAATGAGTATGTCACAAAACGAAGGCACACTTAGTTGGGTACACAATATCATCTCCTACCTGCCGCTACCTCCAAATCATTTTGTCATCTTATTCTTCCCAATTGGACAAGCAATGCAACATGTTTTTTAATGTAATGTAAGGTTCTCTCCTCCATTATACTGAAATCACACACTCAAATAGAGCCACTGAAAATGATAGACATGTTATGCAGGCAACAAATGTGTGGATTGATCACAAAAAGGAAACGGTCTCAGAAAATCAATTGAATGCACTCTCTTGCCTTAAAGGGTTTCTATGACTTTTCACTCATAAAACGATGTGTAAGATGTTTCATGGGCAAGGACAGTTCAAAGAAGTTTCATTCACAAGAAGATCATAAAGACTTTTCAGTTGATATGATATGATATGATATGGTATGATATGGTATTTGTAACGCGCCTAAACACAAGTGTTTCAAGGCGCGACGAGGCAGGGAGGGAGGGAAACAAGGGGAAGACAGACAAACGATCCTACTAGGCCAGGTGTCATTCAGATCGCGCAAGTGCAGAGGTAAGGGGAAAAGGAGAAAGTGCAGGGGGAGGAGGTGGGGGGGAAAGTGCAGTACAAGGTAAGTAGCGTAAAAAAATAAAAAAAAATAAAAAATAATAATAAATAAAAAGGGCCAGCTGGTGGCAAGTGCGAGGTAAGTGCAGAGCAAGTGCTGGGAAGGGGGCTGTAGGGATACAGTGACAGTCCCACAGTGCAGGGGGAGCCAGGGAGGCAGTGCAGGTGGAGAGTGGCTGGGCCCTGGACCGAGGTCGCTGAGAGTGGCCCAGATGCAGGTTTAGTGCAGAATTCAGTGGGGAGTTAAGCAGGTTTAGCAGGGGAGAGGGAGAGAGAAGGCAGAAGCGAAGAGGAAGGTTTTGAGGTGCTTCCGGAGCCGGAGATGGTTCTCCTCAAGTTTCAGGGAGGCAGGAAGGCTGTTCCAGAGGGAGGCCCCTGCTGCGGAGAGAGATCTACCCCCAGCTCGTTGCTTCGAGAAGCGACTGACCATGAGGGAGTTGGAGACGGATGAGCGAAGGGCTCGTGAAGGAAGATATTTAGGAAGAGAGAGTTGAAGGTATTTAGGCCCCAGGCCCCAGAAGGCCTTGTGGACAATGCAGAGGGTTTTGAACTTAATCCTCGCAGCCACTGGGAGCCAATGAAGAGATTTCAGTCCTGGAGAGATACGGTCCCTGGGCTTGAGGCCAAGGACAAGTCTCGCAGTTCTGTTCTGGATAAGTTGCAGAGGGCGGAGAGTGGAGGCAGGCAGATTAAGATAGAGGCTGTTACAGTAGTCCAGCCTTGAGAGAACCAGGGATAGGGAGACAGTGAGCTTCTGGGGGAAGGAGAGGAAGGGAAGAATACCTCTGAGGAGGTGCAGCTGGTAGTGTGACTTCTTAGAGACGTCAGATATATGAGGAGAGAAGGAGAGTGTGGAGTCGAAGATGACCCCGAGGTTTTTAGCCTTGCAGGTAAGGGGCAGGAAGGGGGCCAAGGGAGGCCGGCCAGAGAGCTGCAGGGAAGGAGGGAGTGGGTGTGCCGATGAGTAGAATCTCAGTCTTACTGGCGTTAAGGCAGAGGTCATTGGCGGCACACCATTCCTGGATAGCAGACAGACAGTCGGAGATGAGGGAAGGAGAGGAGGAGGCTGAGGGTAGCCTGAAAATGAGCTGGGTATCGTCCGCATAGCACTGGAAGTAGGGGCAGAGAGCGGCGATGCGGTGGGCAAGGAGTGCCAGATACTGGTTGAAAAGCCAGGGAGAGAGGTTGGATCCCTGGGGGACACCACAGGTGGAGAAAAAGATGTCAGAGAGGAAGGAGCCCATTTGGACCTGGGAGGGTCGACCGGAAAGGAAAGAGGTCAGCCATGCCAGAGCCTGACCAGTGATACCCAGGTTATCACGGAGACGGTTGAGCAGGATGGCATGGTTGACAGTGTCAAAGGCAGAGGAGAGATCGAGCAGAATGAGAACACAGGGAGTGTTGGAATCGAGGTTCAGCAGCAGGTCCTCACGGATGTTCAGGAGAGCAGTTTCCGTGCTTCTGGCCGCTCTGAAGCCGGATTGATGGTCATGAAGATTACCAACAGATTCAGCATGGAGGTTAAGCTGGGAGATGGCCAGTTTCTCCAGGAGCTTGCCCAGGAAGGGAGTAATGGAGATTGGGCGATAGTTGGCCGGGCAGGAGGGGTCGGAAGAGGGTTTCTTGAGGAGGGGGTGCACAAGGGAGTGCTTGAGGGGGGATGGGAAGACTCCAGAGGCGAATGAGTGGTTGCAAAAGTCAGCCAGGGCAGGAGCCAGGGAGTCGATGTGGTCCTTGATGGTTTTGGAGGAACAGGGGTGAACCTGTTTAGACGAGGCTTTCATAGATCGGACTTGTCTGGAAACCTCATCACGAGAAAAAGGTGGAAAAGCAGAGAAGGAGGGCGGAGGGGCGGCTGCAAGAGAGCAAGAGGAAGAGCCGTGAAGAGAGGGAGGGAGGAGAGAGGAGGAGAGCGAGGACAGGATGTCGTGAGTTTTTGAGATGAAGTGCGAGGCCAGTGCAGTGCAGAGGGCCTGGGAGGGGACAGGAGAGGTAGAGACTGCAGCAGGGTTGGCCAGCTCCTTGCAGATTTTAAAGAGTTCGGCCGAGTTGTTAGATGCCTCAGAGATGCGGGCTTGGATAAGGGCTCTCTTCTTGGTGAGAACGGAGAGCCGGTATTGCCTTTGGAGCAGGCGGCAGGCCAGTTTGTCAGAGGATGAACATGAAGCACGCCATTTCCTCTCTGCCACCCTGCACTTGCGTTTTAGGGTGACGAGATCCGAGTCATACCAGGAGTTACATTTGGCTTTGGGCTTCAGGCGGATTCTCATGACGGGGGCAAGGATATCGAGAGTATCAGATATAGCGGAATAGAGCATGGAGAGGGCTGTGTCAGGGTGGGAGTCAGCCGAGGGGGGAGGAGGGGGCGAGAAGGTAGCAGCGAAAGCCTCAACTGACACGCGCTTCATGGGTCGGATGACCGAGAAGGTGGGTGGCAGTGAAGAGGGTGGCTTTGCCTGTGGGGTAGGGAGGGAGAGGTGGGAGGATAGGAGAAAGTGATCGCTCCAGGAGAGAGGAGTGGAGAGAGGGAGGGAGAGGGGAAGGTCAGAAGAGATCAGAGCATCAAGAATGTGCCCTGCAGAGTGAGTAGGCCCAGACGGGAGAATAGAGAGTGAGAGAGAGTTGCAGAGTTCGCGAAAGAGACCAGTGGGGGGACAGGAGGCATCGAGGTGGATGTTGAAGTCACCGAGAAAGAGGAGTTGGGTGGTTGAGGACAGGAGTGAGGAGGAGAGGTCAGCCCACTCAGAGAGGAAGGAGGAAATTTGACCAGGTGGCCGATAGATAGTAGCCACGGTAAGGGAATGGCTAGGAGAGAGAGAGAGTCGGCAGACAAGACATTCAAAAGAGGAGTAGGTCTGCGTAGGAGTGACAGTGGCAGGAATCCACTCAGGGAAGATAAGGGCAACACCACCCCCTGAACGGTTGGGCCTGGGCACGGAGAGGATCTTGTAGCCGTCAGGTAGGAGTGTGTCGAAGCTGGTGGCAGAGCTGGCAGTGAACCATGTCTCAGTGAGACCGAGGACGTCGAGGTCCAGTTCCTCAAGAAGGCGACAGATATCAGAGGAGTGCTTGATGGCAGAGCGAGAATTTAGAGTGGCAATGTGGAGAAGGTTGCCACCCTTGAAAAACTTCCGGGGAGGAGTACAGATCAGAGGTACGCCCTGCGGAGGTGTTAGAGAAGGAGTTGAAGAGGGAACAAGAGAAGGGGCAGGGAGGGAGGGGAGAGGCAAGGTAGCCGAGGACAGAGGAGGGGGGACAGCGGGAGCGGAGAGGAAGTTGATGAGGCGTGGGAAGCGTCTATCAAAGAGGTGAAGGTTGGCCTGAGGGCCTTGGACCAAGACGGTCCCATTAGCATAGACATTAATGATGGCCTTAGAGGAGTGGAAAGGGGCCAAGAGGACATCCCAACGGGTGCCACCATTAATGGGAGAGGAGGAGAAAGGAGAGAGCACAGCGACCATGTGAAGGGTCCATAGGTCAGGTGAAGGCACGAAAAAGAGAATGTCAGTGAGAGTTTCCTTGGAGCAGGCGCTCGTGTAGGTGTCAGCGATAGGGAGGCCTGGGTTGGAGACCAGGATGTCCTTTTTAAACTTTTTCCTACCGGATTTAGTGAGGATAGCAGGATAGTCAATAGAGAAGCAGTTAGAGTAGATAGGCGAGATAGAGAGCACCATGGAGTAGGAGGGGAGGCGGACGACACGAGTATGCAGACAGGAAGTGAGTGGAGGGCACTAGTTTACCACAATACAGAGCAAACAGTAATGCGTAGTAGGTCAGGGCCACCTAAGTTAGAGAATCCTGCGAGGGGAGAAAAACACCCTAGTTTAACACAATGCAGAGCAAACAGTAATGCGTAGTAGGTCAGGGCCACCTAAGTTTGAGAATCCTGCGAGGGGAGAAAAACACCCTAGTTTAACACAATGCAGAGCAAACAGTAATGCGTAGTAGGTCAGGGACACCTAAGTTTGAGAATCCTGCGAGGGGAGAAAAACACCCAAGTTTAACACAATGCAGAGCAAACAGTAATGCGTAGTAGGTCAGGGCCACCTAAGTTTGAGAATCCTGCGAGGGGAGAAAAGCACCCTAGTTTACCAATAAATTGGAATAGGGGGGCGAGGCATCATGCGGATGAGGTGAGCAAGGTGAGGAGGGGTGGGCCGGAGAGCGGAGGAGCTGGCGCCTGGCGTCCCCTGCTGACACCTGCAGACACACAGGGAGCCGCAACTGTAAGAGTCGCCCTTGGCCTTGGGGCCCTTAGCCGCAGGGGCTGCCGGGCAGAGGGCTGCCCAGGAAGGGGGAGGTTATAGGAAGAGGGAGGAGAGGAAGGGGAGGCGGGGTGTGCGGGCAGGGAGGCGGGAGGGAAGAGGAGAACCAGGAAGTGGGAGGGGAGGGTGATCAGGCAACAACAACGCGCTCGGAGCGTAGAAGACAAATGATACTTTAAATTTTGAACAACAACACACTTTCCTCACGGATGGACACGGGCAGGGCTTCCTCTGATACTTTAAATTTTGAACAACAACACACTTTCCTCACGGATGGACACGGGCAGGGCTTCCAGGGCCTGCAGTTCCCTCTGGGCTGCTGGCGACCGCTCGACCCACGCTCGGCTGGAACAAGAAGCGAGCAGGGGAGCGAGCGTCGAGTAGCCCAGGAGGAAGGCAGCCAGGCAGCCAATCAGAGGGGGGGGTGGGCGGGCAGGGAGGCGGGAGGGAAGAGGAGAACCAGGAAGTGGGAGGGGAGGGGGGGGTTTCTTATTGGAAAAATGTTCTAATACATTTCTACGCAAGTAGCAAGGATGTTGACTTGCCAAACAGAGACTGGATTTGGTTATAGTCACCGAATGCAATCCCCTGCCTGCCACTATCTCAAACATATTTGAAGATCCTTTTCACCACCATCTGGCAAGCCATGGAACCTGCATTGATGTCATATGGTGACAGGGGTGCTCTCCTTTCAGACACTGAGGTGGTGCCCTCTATTACAGCCAATTAATGAAAACCCCTCCGGTCTCCCAATCATATGACTTTTCTACTCAAGAGTCATGTATGTGGATTGACCACAAAATGAAATCATTCTAATCTACAGCCAATACGTATATTTGATCTAACACTCAACTTAATCCTAATTGTATGTTCACCTCTCCCCCAACTAATGACTTTTATTCATTTTCCATTTTTGCCTCAACTACGTATTAAAATTGGTGGTAGCCTGCCCTCAACTAAGTTCTATCCATTCTCTAACCACTACTCAACAATAGTTTATTCCCTCAGTTGCTATGCAACCTCCATTCTTGGCCTTCACAAGTCTAGTGTTTGAGTTGGTACATAATCGGACATCACAGAGGACATATATGGTGGAGCAAGACCATGGATACACTTGGTCTCGGGCGGATAGCTCAGGGCCAATGCACTCGCCTTGGAAACTAGATGACACGGTGCAACACAGGTTTGATCCCTGGGTCTGTGCTTTGAAACCTTTGGGTATTAAGCGAGTAATAAATAACAAATTACATTTACACTTAAATATGGTGCAGCTGAAACACAACTGGAGTACACCAATGAAGTGTGTCAAGAGAAGGGGCAATGAACACATGGGGGAAGGCATATCATTTGAATAGTAGGATTAAAGACAGGTGAGAGCAAGAACATAGGCAGGCCGTCCCACATAAAAGATAACAGTAGTTGAGGCAAAGACTGTGAATTTTAGGATTTGAGAAGCTGAGAAAATGTTCAATTCTATGAATAATATTGCGCTGATAGCAGCAGGACCAAGCGAGAATAGAAACACGATGAGAGAAGGAAAGAGAAGATAGGTCAGGAAAAACCATCTTGGTAAAAAGAAATGGATGAAGAACAAGAGCAGCAAAGAAGAGTGTGAGAAAGCAAACAAATCCTAATAATTGAATTAAAGACATGAAGTGAACCAGAAAAGAAATAAAAATAGAAATAAATGTGACAATTTTCAGCATTGAAGTGACACCGAAAGCCAAAAGTCTTAATAATAGAAGAAGGGACAGTGGGGTGTAAAGAAAAAAGAGAAAGACCAAAGACATAGTTTGATACTAACACTTAGAAGAATTGTTAATGTAAAATGTGTTATTCTACATGTGTGTTATGATAAATGTTTTATTGTGTTTTGCACTCATGCTCAACAAGTGAAATAATAGAGTGGAACACTTATTGAACTTTTAAAGTGACTAACTGTGAAAGGTTATGGTAGACTTTATTGTGACCAATAAGTAAATGAGCATAATTGGCCAAAAGTGCAGTGCTAAACCAGATTATGCATAGCTAAGATTACGAAGTATAATCAAATTAGCAAAATGGTAGAGTCAGGCAATTTCTTCCTACAGTGAATGGGATGAAATTCAGATCACAAATTTGGAAGCAGAGAGTTGGATTCCAGCAATGAATAAAGCTTATAGTGAAAATGTCTAGGTAGAAAAGGAATAAGAGAGATGTCAAGATAGTTTGAGGGAAGGGATCAGAGGATGTAGTTTTAGGAATATAAAGAATAGTAGTCTTCTTGAAAGAAGAAGCACAAACCAAAGTGCACAATGAAAAATTAAAAGGGAGGTTAAGTAAGGAAGGAAGAATGGGCACATCAATGAGATAAGAGTTTCGAGTAGGGGATCAGGAGAGGCAGCGGTAGTAGTTGCTTGTTGAAGCAGAAGAGATAGAGAATTCTCTGAAGGTGGGGTAAATCAAGAAAAGGAGGATGAAACAAAAAATGGTGAAAGGAGAGATAATGAAGCAGTAGGTGAGGAATATGGGGAGAACCAAAAGAAACTTTAAGCTGTAAGGTGGGCAATTTTGAAGCAATAGATCTACTAGCAAACAGGCGAGCAAACTGTGGGAGTAGATTGCCCAGTCCAAGGTCATGTCAGGAGTGGAGGGGATGTGGACCTAGAGAAGGGAAGCCATTCCTTTAAGAAGAGGGTTTAGAGCTCCTTCTTGAAATGTAGAAGCAAAGGGGTGAGTATGAAGGTGATGGTGAGGAGTCTAGGGGCATGGGGAGAGAAGGTCTTTCTTCTGGTTTCATCCTTCCTCCACCAGCAGAGTTCAAGTCTGAGTATGTCCTTGATTCTGGTAGTTACTAGGTTTCCAGAAATGTTGAGCTTCTCAGCAAGGTCTTTTTGGGGGCTTGAGGAGGATGGCCTTATAGATGATGCTGCAAGATTAGAAGGGGATATGTCCCTGTAGCGTGCGCCGGTACAGCTTGATCATGTTCAAGGTGATTTGCTAGAACTGGGGGAGTTGTTTGATGAGTCATCCTGCACCATGTAGAACACATGTCAGGGCTGCCAGTGTGATCACCAGAAGGGCTTTGGGGAAAGCATTGTCAGCATTCAGGTGGGAAAGGATCCAGCCTTGGACAACAGCTCTGAGGCTGTTTGCTGGGGTGTAGGTCTTGATTTTCCACAGTTGGGAAAGTTTGTAAAAGGCTGTTTGTCTGGTCCTTAATATACTCTCCTTGAAGGAGAGATGGCTGTCGATATAGAACCCAAGGGATTTATCACAGGTAGTCAGCTGGGTTATAAAACCCTTGATGTTCATAATTGAGAGCTAGCTCTGCATCTTATTGTTGAGAGAGATTTGGTGATTGACAGTTAAGAGAAGAGTGCTTCAGTGAGCAGGGTCTTAAGTATAGAGGGAGGGAGAATATTTTCTGAGTGTATTGTAACCTTAAGTGATGCTAGGTTGGCGGTCAGTTCTTCAATGGTGAGTAACTTGAAAGTTGTGTAGGTAGTAGTATTTTTGTGAGATGGGATGTGTGCTGTGCTGTCAATTGGGGCATTGGCGCTCTGTTCTGGTAGTTCAGGCTGATCTTGTGAATGAAGAAGGAGTTACAGGCAGTGGATTTTGCAGTACAGGTGGTTTAGAAAGGGGGTGTATGCAATGAATGATGATTTTCTAAAAGAGCTTTGCTTTCAGGGTTGGCCTTTGCTATGGTGTTCTGGTAGTAGTTGGTCTTGGGAGTGGTGATCAGCCATCTGCATGTAGCACATGGTTCCTTGAGCAGGGCAAGTTTAGATGCACTGATAGATTATTGCAAAGTATTTTCTAGTTTTCTGATGCTTCAGTTCTTGACAGTACCAGTTTGCAGAATGTTTAATTGAGAGAGTATTGTTTCATCAAAGCATGGAGGTTGATGATGGTTGCAATAGTGGGGTTCACTTCTTGGAAAAGCATGCCACAGTCTGGGTTCACCTGAGGCTGCTTAGCACATGTGAGGTGGCCGTTGGTATGGTCTTCTGTGAGAAATTCAACTTGGAAGTTCTTGAATAATCTGAAAGCTTGTTTAATGGGCTTCCAATGAACCTGCTTGACTAAGGTGATGTGACTAAAGTCAAAGAGGATTGTCATATAGTCTGACCAGTTGAGCAAGATTATAGAGCTATATCAGAGGGTAGTGTGGTGTGATGAGTTTAAGGATTATCTTTACTGTGAGTTGGGTCTTCCATGTGCTGAGTGAGGTTCAGAGTTTTAAGAAGGCAGTGGAAATCTTCCTGTATGTACTTGGTTGATGGGTTTCCAGGGATGGTCCATTTGCAGAGGAAGATGTTGGTGTGGAATATTCATTTATCTACTCACAATCCTCTTCATTGATGTGGAATAGAACCTCCCAATAAGTAGTGAAGACTGATAGAATTTAGATGAAGGAGATTTACTTCAGTAGCTGTACAATTGGGATAATCAGTGTTTTGTAGAATCTTGCTGACAATAACATCAGCTGCACATTGACAACCAAAACCACCACACTAAACTGCACTTATGAAAACACTAATGCTCATTGTTCGATCTCGCTTGTTGTATTTTTATGTATCTCATGTGTGCATTCTCTCTGCCTATCTTTTATCTAAATATAAAAATATCCTCTATTTGGTTTCCTATAATCAACGGTGCACAAATCATCCTTTGCAATTCGCCTCTAGTATAGAATGTGCTACACTATTGTGTATAGAGAGTTTGACTGACAGATTGTGGCATACATTCTGTAATTAGGTAGGTCCTTTGCCTGGTGCTTGGAACGAGGGGGAAGTCTCATGGGCTGGTGATCCATCGCAAAGCTAGGGGATGATCAGCCTGGGGAGGATCTCAGAAGTGACTGTTCCCTGCCCCCACCACGAGCCAGGCAATGATTACATGATACCCTTCACTGAGCCCCACTTCCCAACACGGGGCCTGAGAGTGAAACAGTAGATGAGCACGTCTTGTAAAGACCCATCGGATATGATGTGGATTCCAATCGGGTGTCAGTGGGTCACACACCGGACCAGGACTGTTGCCCTTAGCCTAGGATGTAGCGCTCAATTAGAATACCTTTTCTTTATTTCCTAGAATTCAGATTAGGCTGGCACCCAACCCATCTCACACCTCCTTTTACAAATACCCTGGGTCACAATGGACCATGAATCAGGCCGGTTGGTGGGAATACAATATTTATTTATTTGAAATTCAAAGAAAATCACACAATTTTAATATTGGTCAATAATCACCAGTGGGGTGATAATTACAATGTAAATTGATGAAATACACTTGGTTGACCTTCTACTAGAACATATCCAAAGCACATATGAATAGGAGCAATTTTACTGTCCGGGTAGATAGCACCTGAGTTAAGATTTCCCCCTGCAATGCTACCGCAAAGCCCTTATTAATCGAATTTTGATAGAAAGGAGCAGTATGAAGTCAGGGATACTAGGCAGCAAACAGAATTAAAATCCGACCTTCCCTCACAAAATGGGAGGCAAAATCGGGTTTGAAAACCTTTGCAATTGCATAAATTTACATGTGCGGTTGAATAAATGAGATAAATATGAGTTCAAGCATGAGTTCTAATAGTATCTAACAGTATCAGGGATGGAAGAACACTAGCAACTACAAGGCAAGGTATCAAAAAAGGGCATACAGTTCAAAAATCAACTTGAAAGTAAGAACACAGTGCAGCCAAAATCACACGTTGGAAAGTTGCATTTTCCTCTTTTTACAGTTT
Organism: Ambystoma mexicanum; assembly: GCF_040938575.1. Lineage (NCBI taxonomy): Eukaryota > Metazoa > Chordata > Amphibia > Caudata > Ambystomatidae > Ambystoma > Ambystoma mexicanum. Next base: position 1,447,302,945 of record NC_090934.1, on the reverse strand, counting down.
TAAATGTCAAATCGGTTTGGAAAAAAAACGGGTTATATACACAGAATCAGAATGAGGTTTTTAGGCTGGGTGATAGATGCACATCACAGGGATAGTAAGAAAGTGAAAGAGGCACTCTAGCTGAATAACTGGATGAGATTTTCAATGTGAAAGGAAATTCGGTTTTGGGAAAAATAAAAGCAGTTGACAGAGAAAATCAGTTTGGAAAGCAAGGGCAAGTGCTACTACAACTATATCTTTGTAACTAGATTAGCAAGAAGATAATGCTGCCCATGAAATAGGTTAAACGGCCATCTTAACCCCCTTCACGCTGCATGTCTCTTTATGTGCAAATTAATTATTTTACTCCAAAGATGACCAAGGACTTATGCCATGGACTGAAGTTGTGGAAAAAATGGCGCCAACACATGAAATTAAGAAACAGGATACACAGAGAATTCAGACAAATCTTAAACAAGTTATCAGGGTATGGATGTGATTACTTAGAGGGCGGAACCAAGACAAGGTATCAATATAGGTTAGGCTATGTGTTGTTATGGGATGGGGAGATACTCACAATCTGCGATGGCGCTGGGGATTTGGTACAGCCAACCGGGTTTCTGGACTCAAGGGATCTGGTCATGGCACCTTGGCGGGATTCTCCTAGCAGAAAACAGCTGGGTCTGTCTGGTCAAGGCACATCAGCATGCAGGTAGTGGGGCAAAAAGCCGGTCTGGTCACAGGATACTCTCCAAAAGGGTACCACAGCTTTTCCCCCTTTCTCCCTGAGTTAGTGGGATTTTGGTATGGTGTTTAGTTCTGAAGGGTGGTTCTGCTTGGATAGGATCAGCTATGCTCTGGCCTGGCAGTGGATCTGGAATCTGCAGGATGAATATGAAATATCTCTATACACAGCTGGAAAATTCAGAAGAGTGTCTCTTGTCTCTGTGAGCTTCCCCCTTTTATCAGGCGGGTGACATCACAGGATTTACTGTGGGGCAGAACTAAGCTAGACCTACCCTTAAAAATCGGATAGGTCAGCCTATGTCATGTCGCCTCCTTCCTGGAAGCAGATTGGGCTGGAGGAAGGTACTGAGTTTTATACGATGTGTTTTTTTGAGGTACAGAGCCGTCCCCCAGTCATTTTTGACAAAAATCAGTTATGCCATAAATCACACATTTTTACAGTTGTGGCACTTTTGAAAATCACATAGGCAAATGACATATTCCACCCAGACCATGGCCGTCCAATTCCCAGGTTTGTACGACATTATTTCATCCTTCTAATAATTTTTCACACTTTTTGGTGGGAACTATTTCATTTACAATTTGATAACTTTATACATGTGTACATATTGTCATAAGGCCTGTTTATATTGAATTTCAAAGTGGCACCATATACATTTTCCTCAGAATATACAATTCTGAATCATTTCCGTCCCCAACATGCAAGTGAAGGCTACCAAGTCTTAATTTAAAGCCACATAAATTGCAATTAAACTGTAAAACTCTTGCATTACTGTGCTGTCCAGTTGCATCAATAACAGCCTTAAAGTTTATTAATGAAAATAGTCTTTTGAGCCAGATGGCAGGCATTGTCTCCCAGATAAGGGCATAACTTCCAAAGTTGCTCTGGAGTTGGCTTTGAAGCCCGCCAGTTGAAGTTGAGGGGAGGTGTTATTTGCAATTTCACACCTAAGTGACCTGGAACTCAATATGCACCAGGCTCAAGCCCAGTCACATTGTCTGACAAATGTGTGAGATGCTTCCTCTTGGTCCATTCATAGTTTTCAAGGGGCTGGTCCCTTTGTGGGAAGGCGAATCCTGTTTCCAGCAAGCAAATGCAATTTGAAGCCTAGCAGGAAAACCTGTTCTGTGGCTTCCACAGTAAATTCACTTATTTATTTACTTATTCATTTTTTTCTGAATCAGAAGCAGGTCTGTTGAAATAAAACATCCCATATATGTTTTCAAACAACCCTCCCCCCAAGGACAGGGCCTTTTTCAACATTACACTTTTAAAACAGACATTCTTTTTGTTTGCAAAAGCAACCATTTTTACACATGGAGAATTTTCCTTTTTCTGTCACCTCCCAATGCGGTTTTCTCTTCCATCTAGATTCTAAACATTGTTTGCAGCCCTAGTCAGTTTCTCTTACACAGCAATCTGTTCAAGGCAACGGTCCACTGACACTAACATAGCACAGAGGAAAAGGTCTTCTTTTGAGGGTTCAGCTGTGATATTTTGTTGCAAAGTGAAGCCTTTTTCCCGTACGGCTCTGAGTAAGGTTGTTTGTGATTTCACAGATTTTGCCTGACACAGCCTGTAATTTAGAGGGAAATGCTTTCTTTTTCTGAAGCACAACCTGAATATGGCTGGCATAGCTGGGTCTTGCTGGATCAGAACGGTGTATTGTTGAACAGATGAAAAGGGGCATCAGGCTCCATCATTTTAATGCAAAATATTTCCTTTTTTTGTGGAAAATTTTGAGCTAGCAGTAAAGGAGCGTTGCTTTTCAATTCTCTTCTTTGGTGGGCATAAGGAAACACACTGGCAGCATTTCTCATTGTGTTTTCTGTTCCATCTTGCCCAATAAGTGCTTGGCAAAGACAGCGCAGCCATCATTTTTGTAGCTGAAAACGCAGTTTTGATGCAAGGGAATGGCGCTGAAAGGAGCCAGCACCACCATTCTGCTTGTAACTGCTGAAGTGCAGATTGGTGATGAAGGGGAATTCTGCTGGGCAGGTAAATGTACCCGACACCAGGCATAGGAGCTAACTAACCTTGAAAGCCTATTCATTTTCACAAGCTTCCCTGAAATGTGGCAATTCTGAGTGTACTGAGGTTAAAGCTGTGAAGGGAAATCAAAATCAGGGAGGGATCATCTCCTTTGAGGAGCCGGCACTGGATAAAAAGCTTTTCTCCAGTAGGGCCTCCACACACATGAGACTTGAGTATGACACATCATTTTCTTCTGGTTGGTATTTTACTTAGCAAGGGTAACACGTGTCACACAAACCTGAGTGTTACGTTGGTGTCAGAGGCAAAATAGGGAGGAGTTGGAGGAGGTTTTATTACCAGGTGGCAGGGAAGGTTATTAATAGGAGGTGGTGACATCAAGTGGTGTAGAAGGTTAGCAGGAGGAGACGATAATATCAGGAGGAAGGGGAGGTTATCAGAAAAGGGTGGTGACTTCAGGTGTTGGCAGGGGTTATTAGTAGGAGGCAATAGCAGGTGGAGCAGATTATCTGGGGGAAAGGGTGACACCAGGTTGCAGATGTGGTTATCAGGAGATGTTGACATCAGGTGTTGTAGCAGATTATTAGGAGGTGGTGACATCATGTGGTGTAGATGGTTAGCAAGAGGAAGTGATGACGTCAGGTGGAAGACGAGGTTATCAGGATGACATGGTGATATCAGTTAGATTAGAGTATCGCGGGGTGATTGTGACACCATGTGGCAAAGGTGGATATCAGGAGGAGGTGGTGGTATCTGGTGGTGGAGATTATCAGGAGGAGGTGGTGATATGAAGTGGTGGGGGAGATTATTAGGAGGTGGTGACATCAGGTGGTGTAGAAGCTTAGAAGGAGGAGGTGGTAACATCAGGAGGCAGAGGAGGTTATCAGATAATAGCTGTGACTTCAGGAGGTGCCAGAGGTTATCAGGAGGGGGCGGTATCAGGTGCAGCCAATAATCTGGGGGAGATGTTGACACCAGGTTGCAGAGGTGATTATCAGGAGATGTTTGCATCAGGTGGTGGAGGAGATTATTCGGAGGAGGTGGTGGTGACATCATATGGTGTAGACGGTCAGCAGGAGGAAGTGATGAAGTCAGGTGGCAGTGGCAGTTATCAGGAGGACATGGTGATATCAGGTGGAGTAGAGAATCTGAGGGAGATGGTGACACCAGGTGGCAGAGGGGATTATCCGGAGATGTCAGGAGATGTTGGCATCAGGTGGTGGATGAGATTATTAGGAGGAGGTGGTGACATCACATGGTGTAGATGGTTAGCAGGAGGAAGTGATGAAGGCAGGTGGCAGAGGTGATTATCAGGAGATGTTGGCATCAGGTGGTGGAGGACAGTATTAGGAGGAGGTGGTGGTGACATCACATGGTGTAGACGGTTAGCAGGAGGAAGTGATGAAGTCAGGTGGCAATGGCGGTTATCAGGAGGACATGGTGATATCAGGTGGAGAAGAGCATCTGCGGGAGATGGTGACACCAGGTGGCAAAGGTGGATATCAGGAGGGGGCATGGCATCTGGTGGGGGAGATTATTAGGAGGTGGTGACATCAGTCGGTGTAGAAGCTTAGAAGGAGGAGGTGGTAACATCAGGAGGCAGAGGAGGTTATCAGATAACGGTGGTGACTTCAGGAGGTGGCAGAGGTTATCAGGAGGGGGCGATATCAGGTGGAGCAGATTATCTGGGGGAGATTGGTGACAGCAGGCGGCAGAGGGGATTATCAGGAGTTTGCTGGTGGCATCTGCTGGAGGAAAGGAGGAGCATAAGTTGGGAGTGGAGGATGGAGTTAGATAGAGCCAGAAAAGGTTGGAGAGAGAACCAGCTAATTCCAAGGCAGGTAAAGAATATGGGTGGTGGTATGAGCTTGTGGCAAGGATGGCAAAAATTAGTCAGACCAGCTGGCAGATGTGAGATTGATCTAGGAGAGGTAAGTACAAACAAGGTCAGTAGAGGTGAGGGTGGTGATATCGGTCTCTAACTCTTGCCAGCTGTAAAGCAACCGCTATAGCTACTACTGGGAAATGCATTAAAGACAGAAGAGTTATCAGGAGTTCCCTGGATGGCAACAGATATGGATAAGGGATTGGGAATGCCTTAAAAATCAGCAGCAGTCCGGAAAGGGGTACTGGGCCCTAGAAGCCTTGCAGACGTCTGTCGGCCTTTATAATGAATGGAAGGGTTCGGAAAACACAGCGAAACCCCAAAAGGGCACCGGCAGGCGAGATATTATAATGCACAGGGCCTCATTATGACCCTGGTGCTAATGGGTTAACAGCGCCGTAAAAGGCTGCGGCCCGTGAACCCATTAGTACCTTACTACGATGTCCCTTTTCGGGACCCAACCTGAACGGCTGGTCTAGACCAGCCGTTAAAGTAGGGACCCGCAAAGGGGCCTTGGTGCTAAGTACGGTACTGCAGTTTGCGGTACCGTACTTAGCACCTTCCACAGTCCCATTGAGCCCTATGGGGCAAAAATGGGAATGGGGGAGGGCCAGTGTTCAATGGGGAATTACCGCCCCGCCAGCCTTGGAATGGGGTGGTAATTCCCCATTGAACATTGGCAGACTCGTTACGATACCGGCACCAACCATGGTGCTAATAGCGCCATGGTTTAGCGCCAGTATCGTAAGGAGGGCCACAGTTTGAGAGACTCCTGTATGTTGGAACTCTGTACATTACTAATCCTTGTATTATGTTTGGGGCAAATAAAACCAGTGTGTTGTAGCATAATCCAGTGGCGAGTCATGTGTGCATTCCACCAGTCCTGTGTGATAATAGAGGGAACATGAAGTACTTCTGAACATCTGAACACACGTCTTTTCATTATAAATGTATATTTTCAATATCATGCCCAGTGTACTACACGAGGGGACCTCGCCTCCTAGCAGTACTTCCCTACTTTGTAAATGCGCGCGCCGGTTGCCAAAGGTGAGGGAGGGCAAGTGGTCTCCAGATGCGGTGGCTGTCAGTTGCCATGCAGCAGGGAAAGTCAAGTGACTGAGGAGCAAGGGCTGTGAACGCAGAGATCATTCCGAGGTCAGCATTCGCACACAGATATGTTCATTTCTCCTTCTAATGAAGGCCATTGCTCCCGCTAGATGGCCCCTTGGCTGCAAGGCTGTCTCGGTCTCAGCACGTGCACCCGGGTCATGGCTCAATAACGGCTGTAATGAAAGCATCATTTCATCCCTGGCCGCTAAGGGATGCAGGTGCACGCGTGCATCTACTCCTGATTCATGGGCATGTTTAGATTTTTTTATTATTTCTAACACGGGTCTGTTCTTTCTAGGCACCTCGCCACTCCTGTGTTGCAGAAAGAATGAAAGGCATAGATCGCGTGTGCATTCCATACACTGAGGCAAGAGGAGAAGGAGTGCTCATTCTGACACTTGCAGTGCTTACGTTGTTCGTTGTTTAAAATTAAGAGGGCATTTTATGTTGACCTTCTCTCCCACATCAACTCAGTCATGTTTGGAATGTGGTAAACAGTGCTAATTGGTTATACGTTATTTGCACAAACAAAACACTTTTTTTGGACGAATCCTCACCAAACTTTGCAAAAAAAAGTATATGGCCCACTCTGAATTTTTTTGTGATGTTTGGTCCAGGGGGGGAAAAGCTATAGGGGGGTACCAAAACGTCTTTTTTTCCCATAGACTGAATGGGGGAAAAACTTTGCGCACGCCTACAGCCCAAACCGCTGGACGGATTTTCACCAAATTTGCGGCAGGAGCTGGAGCTTGGTCCCGAAAGCGTGTTGGTGTCAATCCGTCCAGTAGGTTTCTGTAAAACGACCAAAAAGTATGTCTAAAAAAATTAGTGACATCTATGTCCGCTCCGCGGTCACACTTCCCTGTTCGCTCCGCGGAAAAGATAACAATTGTCTAATGGGCTGGCGTCATGACCGTGGTCACGCGACATGTCTGCCGATTGGCTGGAGTGAGGCGTGATGTGCATCAGATTTTTCGGATGCGCCCAACATCTTGGATCTGCCAACAGCGCGGTGGCGAACAGAGGCAAACTGCAGTTTTGGGGTGTGTTTTGGTGTGTCGGAGTGCTTGGGGAGGTTTAGGGAGTAAGAGATGGGTGAAATACTGTATTTGTTTAGGCGACAGGTGCTAATGATGTATTCGCCATGCCTGCGCTGTCCGGGATGTTTGTAATGACTGAAAATGAGGGGCCTCATAAGGATAGTGTTTCCGTCCATGCTGTGCTCAGGCAAGTTCGAACTGTTCTAAGGACACGCGTGGTGTCAGAGGACATTAAAATTGAGTACATGCCACAGTTCAAATTTTTGATTCTATGGGTGTGGTACTGAGGTATAAGCTGCCATGGGTGTGATATGCTGCAGTGATTTTGGCCAGGGCCTAGAGTCTTGGGTACATGGCCTTAGGCTGTAGGCCATACACCCAAGACTCTAGGCCCTGGCCACAACCACCGCAGCATATCACACCCATATTTCACACCCATAGATTCTAATATCTATGGCCATACAACCAAGACTCTAGGCCCTGGCCACAACCAACACAGCATATCACAGCAATAGATACACCCATAGTATCGAATATCTATTAGGTGGTTGTGGGGAGGGCCTAGAGTCTTGGGTGCATGGCCGAACGCCATGCACCCAAGATCACGGTTCTAAGCACTGAAGTTATAAGCCACCATGGGTTTTATATACTGCACACCCATAGATTCGAATATCTACGGCCATACACCCAAGACTATAGACCCTGGCCACAACCACCGCAGCATATCACAGCAATAGATACACCCGTAGTATCAAATATCTATCAGGTGGTTGTGGGGAGGGCCTAGAGTCTTGGGTGCATGGCCAAAGGCCATGCACCCAATACCAAATGTATAAGTAGTCAAGTTACAAGCAACAATGGGTGTGATATGCTGCGGTGGTTGTGGCCAGGACCTAGAGTCGTGCACCCAAGAACAAAGTTATAAGCACTGAAGGTATAAGCCACCATGGGTTTCCTATACTGGTTGTGGCCAGGACCTAGAGTATTGGGGGCATGGCCGAAGGCCATGCACCCAAGAACAAAGTTATAAGCACTGACCTTATAAGCCACCATGGAATTCCTATACTGCAGTGGTTGTGGCCAGGACCTGGAGTCTTGGGTGCATGGCCAAAGGCCATGCACGCAAGAACACAGTTATAAGCACTGAAGTTATAAGCCACCATGGGTTTCCTATACTGCGGTGGTTGTGGCCAGGACCTGGACATGCATCCAAGACCAAAGTTGTAAGTACTGAAGTTATAAACTACAATGGGTGTGATACGCTGCAGTGGTTGTGGCTAGGACCTAGAGTCTTGGGTGCATGGCCAAAGGCCATGCACCTAAGACTGAAGTTATAAGCACTGAAGTTATAAGTCAGCATGGGTGTGATGTGGTGTGGTGGTTGTGTGCACGACCTAGAGCCTTCGGTGCACGGCTGTAGGCCGTAGGCTATACACCCAACCCTCTAGGCCCTGGCCACAACCACCACACCATATTACAGCCATAGATCACACGTATAGATTTGAATATGTATGAAATGTTTGAAATTATACTTACTGTTTCATTTGTTGAGATTCTATATATTTTTTACATGGCTTTAGTACTTGGAGGAAATATTCTTTTTCAATTTCTGTGATAAAAGAAAAAAAGCATGTTAGTGTATGTATTTCATAAAGACTTATTACATTGCATAATAGACATTTTAGCTATTTTTTACCCTCATGTTTAGTTTACAAACCAGTGTACTGTGCATGTTGCTCATTTTCTGTGTTTGTTTTTCAAATCATTGGGTCTGGGGGCAAAAGATCCTTGTCGGATTAAAAAAACCCTTTTTTTGCTATGCTACAAACTATTTTTTTGTTTCCTTTCAGTGTTCACTTGTTGTTTCTGGTTAATGTCCTATCTGTTGGCTTGTTGCAGATTTTCGAAGCAGTTAGATACCTGTTGGCGTATTCTAACTGTGTATTTTTTGTTACAATTCAGTGTTCTACATTTATCTGTGTGGTTGTTATACAATCTTGGGCAGTTAGATATCTGTTGGCGTATTCTAACTGTTTATGGACTTTTAATTGCATTTTTGTAAATGTTGAAGTACATATTAGTTATTAAATTTTGGCTTTAAGAACATTAAATAAGCGTTTGTAAAATTTGCTGGTAATCTCTGCTTTAGAGTAATGGTACTATCATTACATTCGAACCATCCACATTTCTTTTTAATATATGCAGTGTAGTGACCTGCATTGGTTGTGGCTCCTGCATGGTAGATTATACCTATTGTTGTGAATCCAGTCAGCTTGCAGTTGTTTTTGGTACCATCTGCATTGTAACGTAGAAGCATTAGTGTTACATAGTTACTATGTGTTTGTATTAGTAAGGCGAAGCGATTATCTGAATTGCAGATAGTACACAATCTTGCACGGTTTGCATTTTGTTCAAGTTGTTGAAATGGAATGGAATGGATTCACAATTAGGTATGGATACATACACACAGTGCTCATTAGGGATTTGTTCCTCTGTCACATTGTTGCAGAGAGTGCATCTATGTTTACACATGTATGAAATCTGGAAGATTCCATTTATAGGTATGCTTTTGTTTTCCAGTACTTGTAGTAAGTACATTAGACATTCTTGTGGATCTTCTTGTGACTTTATAGTGAACCTCACCATTCCAGCACAGTAGTGCAATTCTTGTCTTAGTCCGGGAACACTATATGTGTTGTCAGGATTGTTTGTTGCGTTTCTATGAAGGACTAACAATTGCAAACACAATTGGTCTGTATGTGTAAGTAAATATTGTTAACAATTGGTGGAAATTGAAATAGAATATTCATGGCTACATTTGCATAGCAACTTACACCAGTTACATTTGAAAATTTGAATGGACCAGATAGTTCTGTGTCTGAGTCATTTTTTCAGAGTGTGTGTTGCTTCTTTGAAGAAGTACCTGAGTTACTTTCAATAATAGGTTCTTCTTTGGTTGTGGTAATTGATGAAGTATTAGCTTCTTTTACTCTCTTTGAAGGATTGGCAGTCAGATCCTGTTGCATTTCTGTGTGAATTACTTTTCTTTTACAATGTTTTCCTTTTTGTGGAACAGGATATGATTTCAGATGGGGGTGTACATTGAACGTAGTCTATTGTATTCTAAAATGCAAGGAATATCAACGTTTACTTTACTTGCATCAAAGTTCATTAGAAATACCCTGTCAAGTGTACATAAGCGTGATAGTGCTACGTAGCTCATGCCTTCTTTAAAGACTGTGTTTCCAATATCTATCAATGCTTTGTCTAGGGTAAGACCTTGGGATTTATGAATGGTGACTGCATATGCAAAAGTTAGAGAAAATTGTTCTCTACGTACATACATGTCTTTGAAAAGAAGGAATCAAGCTGTTGAGCACCCTATCCTTTTTACTTCTGAAAGTTTGTCAAAGAGAATATTGACAAACTGAATGTTGTTGTCATGTGGGTATGTTTGAAAGCCAACAACTGTACCCAGTGCTCAATTAACTAGACTTTACTCCACGTCAAGGTTACGTTGAAGCATTACTCTACAATTTTAAGATGATTTTAATATTTTTTCCCACCCAGCAGTGTTGGAGATTGAATTTTCTAAGGTATTTAGTCTTGTTGTGGCTTGTTGACACATGGGTAGTGTCATACCATGTACGTCCAGTTTGTCTGTGTGGAACATTTCAATTATTGGTTGCATTTCTTTTTTTAACATTGTTTCATTGAATTTGGAACAGCTTGCTAGAGTTGGCATTAAGGCCATACAATTAACATTTTTGTGCACTAATTGTTCCATAACATCAGTAGCACATGCGTTATCGCCATAAAGTGAATGGATGTGACGGGTTTTCACTATTGCTTGTGCTTCTTGAGATAGTACACCAACTCTAATACTTTTTAAAATCTTGGCGTAAGTGAGGTCTGCAGATTGACGCATGTTTTCTGTTAATTCTCTGTATTGGAAATGTTGCCAAAGGTTGACATTTCCTATGCTGCCAACAGTTTTACGGCAGAGTTTGTGTCCTAAGATTTTAAAAATAGGTTCACCTTTACTGGTGTCAATTGCAGAAGATCTCTGAAAACAATAATGTGGTTTCCTCCAAAGAGTCCTTCGTAGTTTGTTTTAAGTACTTCTTGGAATCTGAGGTGAATCAAAACCAGCATTAGGTTGGAGACCATGATCACTTCATCTATTATTAGCATTTTCATTTGTTGTAATACTGTGCGTAGTTCCATTGCAGCTTCTGTAGAAAGTTTGTAATAGTCTAATTTGTTTTGGTGTTCTACTGGAAGGAGTAGTAATCGGTGTAAAGTGACACTACCTATGTTGTAGGCAGCTAAACCTGTGGGGGCATTACAACAGCTGACAGTTTGTTGTTTGTCAATTGTTGAAGGAACTTGCTTATGATTTTGATTAAGAATGATTTGCCTGAACCCCTACTGCCTTTGTTCTTCCCTTTGTATTTTTTCCCCCTTTTTTTTCCTTTTTATTTTGTTTGTTTCTTTTACTCATTCATGCCTGTACTATGAAGTTGTAGCTGTGTTATGTATCTTTGCGACCACTAATAAAATAAAGTGTAAAAAAAAAAAAGAATGTTTTTCCTGACCCAGCTTCACCACTGATGTACAGCAGTATAGGTTTGTAATTTTGGCAGGTACATTCTTTATTTTCGTGTTGTACACCATGTGCAATTTGTTTTGTTACTTCTTCAAAAATGGTGCGCTGATCGTTGTTAAGTTTTGCTTGTAGTACAGTTAAGTCTTCTATATCTTCTTCATAGTGACACATGGTGTTTTCCACTTCTGTCATAGCTAATTCTGCCTCATTTGCTATTAGTGGCTGTCCTAGTGGTTCTTGGCTTCCTGTTACAGAAGGTTGACTACTGTCGGAAGTGTCCTTATCTAGTTGGGCCTGGAGTTCTTCTTCATGTTGCTGTTCATTGTGCAACATTGTTTTGTACTGCGTAAAGTTCACATCGGTGATAGTGCTTTCATTTGCTTTGAAAGCATCTTCATAGCAGTCATAGTTATCTAGTATCTCTTCTTCTTTTCTCCATGGCTTAAAAAGTTATAGCAGGGACATGTAACATAGTTCTTTCTGTTGAGGAGTTTTTAATGACAATTTGACATGATTAATTAAGCTTCATTTGGTAAGTTTCACTAAGCTGCCTTCACAATCTGTCACTCTATATCTACCTTTGCTTTCACCAGGGTTTATATTATGTTTGCATGCAAAGTTTTGGGCTATGTGGTATAGACACATGGTTTCCAAAGTGGTACTCCTGTTCGGGTAGTATGTGTCTAGTAAATTGTTTTATCGAAATGTCTTGGCTGTTAGATCATTTATTTTTGGCTATTGTTTCTATGTCCTCGTATGATTTGAGAACTCTTTTTCTAGATTTAGCAGGACCAAGACTTAGCCATACTATATTTTCAGATTTTCCATACAAAGCAGTACCGGTTAAATGATCTGCAGCTTCGTAGGTGCCACATTCTCTATGAGAGAGCATTTTTATGCCTAGGCTATACAATATCCGAGATAGTGTTTTGTCTGATGATAGGTCATTCCAGAGTTCCTGCAGCTCTGTTTTTTCTGCTTTTGTTAAGTAGGCTGTAACATATTGTGCAACTGCAGTGGAATTGTCTGCAATGTACTGCACATCTATGTTTGCATTCCAAAAGAGGGCAATGATTGCATTGTAATCATTGATATATTTTGATTCTTCTCTTCTTTCCATGTAATATGTGTTCTTAGGTGATTTACCTTTAACACTATGTCGAACTGAAGACATGAAGTTGTTCACTTCACCTGTTTCTGTAACTGGTCTAGGGAAACCAAAGCGGCATTTGGTGTAGTATTTCCCTTTGTTTTTGTATTTGCAATGACAATATTTGCCACATTTGAGTCTTTGAAATTGTACAATTTGCCTATGAAGGTCACTATGTCTCATTTGTGAAGGGATTTCACAAGTGACATATTTTTGGATGAACTGCAAAACAGTGGCATCACTGTCCTGACCAAATTTAGGCGCAACTTTAATCCATAAAAGCATGTGGATATGTGGTGCTCCTCTGGCTTGGTATTCTTTTCTCCAAAAGAAGTGTTGCACTTCTCCGTGGGGAGGAACAGTTTTATTACAAATAAAATGTAGCATAGCAATGAAGCGATGGTGAAAATATCTTGAAAAATTAACAGGATCTAGAGAGCAAAGTTCTCCAGGTGTTAGTATATCTATATTGGTTTTGTTTTTGTTTGCTATTTGTAGGAAATTATGTAAATCTTCCCATGCATATTCTGTACAACTTAATGTAACAAACCAAGTGGGTGGTCCAAGGTTTCTGATCCTGCAACGTACATCTCTGTGACGGTGGAACCAGTACTCTTTCATACAACGCATGTTTGCAAACAGATCTGTTATGCTTGATTGTAAAACATCATATTTTTCTTGCACTTTTTGTATTAATTGCGTAGCTGACATATTTTGAAAGTGAGTTCCCGATTTCAATATGTGTGCAGCTCCGTAACATAGGGTTGCTAGTTCACTTTCAAAGAGTAGGTGGAATATGTACTCCACATTTTGTCTAAATCTAGGATCTTCAGAATACATTCGTAATGAGCAATATTCCGATGCTGTTATCTGACTGGGTCTATCATCGTATCTTCCTCCTTTGCCAGTAGGAAATAGTGGAGGAAAAGCAGATGCTTCTATACTTTTTTCCCATATACTTATTGGTGCACCTTTGGTTTGTCACATTTGTTATTGGTGCACCTTTGGTTTGTCACATTTGTTAAGTTTCTAGTGCATCATCTATGCTGTCATTAGAGTGCAATGGATGAATTGTATAATGGTCCAAAAGAGTGGATACTGCAGCAGGATCCAGAAGTTCAAATTGACCAGTTTCTGATGACTCTTCAGTTGTTTCCCTTAAGCTTTCTTCAATATTTATTTTTTTGTAGTATTCATTATTGTCTTTCAGATATCGCAAGGCTTGTCTAAATTTATGTAAGTCCACAAGTTGTAGCCACATATTTTTATCTTTTGTTGGTACACCATTTACTAAGACAATTAAAGATTAGTCTATTGGACGTTGCACTCCTAGAGTACGCACATTTTCTGTCAGATCTAATGGTAAATAAACTACTTTGCCACAAATGCCTTTCAACAATTCAGAGGGAGGTAATTGTGCTGTTTTTGGCTGAAGGCGTATTATTGCTTGAAATGGGTGTACTGTTTGAATTATGATGCTCTCATACAAATTGAGTTGTTGCAGGAGTTTTGGCAGGGGGAATAATTCCAAGTTATTTGTGATAGCACGTGAAGGAGTTTGGTTGTTGTCAAGTTTTGTAGTGCAGTAACAGCAACATATTAAGGGTTTACTTATTTCATATTTGTTTTCTGCTAAAAGGTAGAGAGCTAATTCAAACCACTTGGATTCTTCATTGTCTTCTTTTTTGTATGTTACGTCTATAGTTGTTGTGTTACTTTTGTAACAAGTTCTGCGGAAACACACACACACATGGTTTGGTACTTCAGCGGATGTACTTTTAAATTTTAGTTTTTCATTTTTGTATGTGTGTAATAGAAGGTTGCCATGTGCAGAATTGTTGCTAGTCTGTTCTAAAGCTATTGCATTTTGTAAGTGGCTTTCACTTCCAAAATATTTTCTCTGGATACAGTCAATTTCTTCTTGTAGGTATTTGGGTGTACAATGCAGAAGAGTGTTATTTAAATTGGCTAGTTCTAAAGCAGGACTTTTAGCATAGTACAGTTTATACACTAGATTTCTGACATTTGAATGATGTGTTCATATCATTTTGATGTCATGGAAGGTTCTTTTGCAAATATGTCCTGAAATGCAGGCTAATGAATGTCCTTGTAGTCCTGTGTATTTGTGCACTGGACAGGTATCCATATTTTGCAGCACTTTCATTTTGATTTTGTCTTTTCTTTTCACATACTAAATGAGGAACTGACATAAGGATTTGAAAGATTTGTTGGGAATGTTACACATTGACGTGCACAGCCATTTGTATACTGAACGTTCTGGTCAGTCGAATGAAGAGGTCATTCTGAGTTTTTTGGGGATACTTTTGTGAGCAGTGTTTCTTGTTCCTTGATGGTATTATTAATTTTTTCATATCCTCGTCCACTGCTATAGATGGCAATTGTTTTTGTTTGGTTTTGTTTGTATGCTTCTTCATTAACATATGGTTCTGTGGTCATCGTGTGACTCCATTCAGCTCCACAGATATTTAAGAAGTTATTTTTGTTGACATTCTGTTTATTGAGAAGTTTGTCTTTTAGTTTAGTACTTAGTTTTGTTAGTGGTTTCATCCTGTTTAAAACTAAAATAAATAACTGCCTTTTGAGAAGGATTGCACTGTCTGCGAGAGCTTCTAGGATTAATTTTCTACGTTAGGTTTTAAGGGTTGTGGATGATTTCGCTCCTGTTCTTATCAGCTTCTGAAGGACTCTGTGGCGGAAAATTTTTGCTAAAATACTTTTTTTACCATGGTTTCTTGCTAGTATATGAGGATTTATAGGAGCAGTACTAGCAGTAGTGGAAGCCGAATTCTTGGTAAGCATTTTTGGTTTTGTGGCACATTTTGATAGAGGAGGCAAAGTTTCTGTAGTTGAAGCTTCTTTTGTTTTGCTAAATGACTGCATTACCTGTTTTGTTTGAACATTTTGTTCAAACTCTGGTAGATATGAATGCTTATTTTGGACACTTTTATTTTCGTTTGCTCTATTTCTGTGTTGCTTCCTATGGACTTGCTTTTTGGTAGGCATTCTTTGGGGTCTGTTGAAAAATAAAGAAGGTATGGGTTGGTCTGTTTTACAATGTATGTGTGCTGTGTGCATGCGTGTATGAGTTTGATGGGGAAGATGTTTGTGGTGGTGTGTGAATGTGCATTGGGCAGTTACAATGAGTTGGTAAGGCTATTTTTCTGTTTGTATGTTACTACACTGTGCTTTAGATGAGTTTAGAAAGTATGCTAGTGGTGAGGAGAAGCATTAATAATAAATGTAATGGTATAAACTTAAAAAGTTGTTTGTTTTGTAGTACTAACATTCTAAGGCTTGAGTATATTATTTGTGTTTGAGAAAAACAGGGAT
Organism: Ambystoma mexicanum; assembly: GCF_040938575.1. Classification (NCBI taxonomy): domain Eukaryota; kingdom Metazoa; phylum Chordata; class Amphibia; order Caudata; family Ambystomatidae; genus Ambystoma; species Ambystoma mexicanum. Next base: position 1,447,287,081 of record NC_090934.1, on the reverse strand, counting down.
TTGTGTGCCATTCTGCCTGTTAATCTTTGTTTAATAAATGGGGATTTGTAGGCAGAAGGGTTCAGGAATCAATGTTTTTTTGGTTTGCAAATTACATGAATGAACCACACATTCTCTTTGAGGAACAGTAAGAATATAAAGGTAATATTGTACCTACTTTTTTTGTGGAATGAGCAGGTTTCTTCGGATATGTTTGTAGTTTAGATGTTGTTGATTTTCAGGAGAGTGGTCTTCACTGTAATTGTAAAAGGAAGAAGTTAGTAATTTTGTGTGTTTATAGCACTGATGTTAATGCACATGTTGATTTTTATACTTTTGTGGTAGTACTCTCATTTTATATCTGAACATAGTGGATGCATGCATTTCATTTGACTATGTGCAGCCTTTATATCTTATTTGCAGTATGTTACTTCAACCTGCTTTGCAAATGAGTAGAATTTTTAGTTCATGAAATTCCCTTGTTTTTTTTTCAGCTGTGTTGTAGATAGCAGAGAGATTTGGAAGTGTTAGTTCATTATAGTAGATGGGAAAAATTTGAATAATTTGATATTATAACTAGACATCCGAACAATCAGGAGCGCCTGAGAGGGAGATTTCGCCACAACAATCGGGAACATTTATTTTTCTCATACAATCGCATTGGGATTAGCATTATTTAGGCGGGAGACAGTAAAAAATGGTGACATTCTTTAATGAAAAATCGAGTTTCGCACGTAAATCGGGAAGGTTGACATGTATGTATAGGTTATGGGGGAGATAGTAAAAATTAGTGTGATTTTTCAATGAAAAATCAGGAGTCTCACGCTTAAAGCGGGAGCGTTGGCATGTATGCATTGACTATGCAGATTTAGTAGCATTCCTTTGTTTATATGGAATCATAAGAGTTGTACATGTACTCTGAATAAACTATGCATACCTGTACTTTGTAATCCTGAATGTGGATATGCATGGAGCTGTAAGTAGAAATCTTCGAGACTTGCACAGTAGTTTTTGTAGCAGGTGATTTCCAATGATATGCGACTTGTACTCAGAGTGATCAACAGTACATTTGAAGTGCGGAACTGTGATGATGGAGTTAGATGTAGAGGTCTTGGATGTGATTGGTGGATGGTTGTGTGACTGCTTAGCTGTGTCCAATGAGGAAATGGATTCGCGAGTGATGTGGAAAGGGTGGAAGGGCCGGCTAAGAGTAGGGCATGCCACATACAGGGTTTTACAGCAAATCCATCATGGAAAGGGGACTGTCGGGATCAGCCAATCAGATGTTGATGTTGTTCATTTGTTTAGAAAGACAGTGTGTGTAGTGAAGATGGCAGAGGTGGAGACAGTCAGGGTGTTGGTGCTCGGAGATATGTTTGTCCATGGTTTACAGCACTATTCTCAAGGCAGGCATGTGGCAAACAATTTCAATGTCAGAGGGGTGGAGGTTGTGTGGAGCGCTGCGACTGACTGCAATGTAGAAGCGATTCTCCAAATTTGCAGAGATATGCATGGGATGAACAGTCCCCATGTGGTAGTATTGCACTATGGTGCTTTCCATTTGGGCTACATGAGTTCCCCTACTTTGTTGGGAGATTTGGAACAGTTGGTTCAAGCAGTAATCAACCTCCTTCCAAATGCGAAAATAATTTTTCTTGATTACTACCTAGAGCAAAATGGGACAAAAGTTCTGTTTTTTGTCCTGATCAAAGCTACACCAGGTGTGCAATCAATTGCAGCATGCATGCTTTCATGCTAAGAGCTGGTATGTTTTTCTGTAGCCACGAGAACATTGTTTCGAGTAATGCGGCTTATTTTGAAGCAGATGGTGTGTCTTTATCTTTTTTGGGAACCGCCTTCTTCTTTTGGAATGTAAGGCTTGCTTTGGAACAGGTTATGTGATGATTTTAGGAGTAAACTAAGAAGAAAACAAAATACAAAATAACAGGTGTCTATCAGGCATCTGCAAAAAAAACAAAAAAAAGCCTCTTTTCAGAGCCCAACTTAAAGGGGAAATGGGGAACACTGTATAAATGTACATGCGCCACGCTCAGATCTTCTACATGTCCACGGACATGGCAGTAGTCTGCGGGCAGCGTGTATTACATATGGGGATTCTGGCGTGGAAAGGGATGCAAATGAGAATGAGCGAAGCTAGGGATTGGTCAGTAAAGTTTAGTGGGTGTGTTGTGTACGGAGAGATTTAGTGTGGACGTCTTTTTCCTGAGAGGAAAATAGACAGCTGTGCTGTGTGTGCTCAAAAACAGATTATCTGGATTTCGGGGGAATCATGGATACATTGGTTGAATGTGCATGCAGAACGTTGTGTTATATCTGCAGACCTTGGATTCCCTCATGTGGAAGTGCACTGGCATGGAGTGTTTGGAATGAAGTGGCTGGACCTGGTACCTCTCTCTGCTACTTTACAGACAGAGCGTCATTCAGACATAATTATAGTTCATTGTGGAAGGAACAATTTAGGACATATGTCTGGAATTTCTTTGCAATTTGCAATGAAGGAAGGACTTGGGAAGATCATGGACATGTTATAAAAATTCCCAAGTAATTTTTTCTTGTATTGCGTAAAGACAAATGTGGCTGCAGTCTTCTTCATTTGGTCCACAAATGGAGAAAGCGAGGTGCAATGTCAATAAGGCTGTTTGTGCCTTTCTAGGAGATGTTGGCATGTCCTCTTTCCACAATGGAAATATTATGTTTCGTAGCACATTCATTTTTCGCAGAGATGGAGTCCATCTTACATATGCTGGCAATCAGATTTCTATTCGAAATATCCAGAATGCATTGCGACCTTTTTTGGAAGCATAGTCATCTATTTTGCATTACATGCTGACGAATCCCAGTTTTTGAAACATACAAAACACCAACGAAAGGCTATTTTCAGAGCCACCACTTACTCTTAGAGAAAAGTGCATTGGTTTTGCTAGGGTTGCACCCCAAAATTGTATCTGTCTGTTTTACTTTTTAAACTCAGAAAGGTGGCTCTGAGAAGAGCCTTTTTTTTTAAACTTGTTGTTTTTTATATTTTTTTGGCTTTTTCTATACCCGACACACTACGAGAGGAGGGGAAAGGAGGGTAAGGAAGGGACACCAACCACGGGGATAAGAAAGGGCAGGTGGAGAGAGGAAGATGTAGGGTGGGCCTTATTTAGATAGGTAGCAGCTCTTCTGGTGCTCTGTGACCGTAGTCTCGAAAGCACTTTGAAGACTCTCCCCCTGCAAAGTACTGCGTCGCAGTACATACACAATATTTTGACCCTCGAAAGGTAAGGGTCAACAGCATCGCAAATGGCCTGTGAAGCAGCTGGAGGGATGCGCTCTCCCACAGGAGTGTCTCTTGTGCTGACAGAATCGGAAACAGAGGATGCTGCGGAGGAACTTAACCTACTACGTTCTTTACATCGTACAACCTTGCAAATGTCCGCACCGTGGAACAAAGTTAGGTGTTGCTTCATGGATGTCGTACCAAAGCTGTACGAACCACGTCTCCCATGACTCAGCACCAATTTGCACTGGTTACAGGTGACCTTGTTTGCACGTGCTTTTGGTACGTTACCATCAACGGTAAACAACCGCCACACCCACGACTCCCGGCGATTGCTGGTAGTGGGGAGTTCCTCCACCTCATTCTCTTCATCTTCTTCATCCTCGTTCTCTACATACTCACGCATATTCCCCTCTGCAGGCCCTTGGGGAGGTGGTGGTGGTGGAGGGTTTGGGGGTGGTGCTGAGGCTGTTGTAGCAACAGCAGCCATGGATGCCACTAGGGTTGGTGAGGTAATCTTGCTACAACACTAAAAGGCAGCAAAAGTCAATTTCTAATAGCCAGAAGTACAATGAAGATGAGCTCTGGGGTGTGGCCTTTTATAGGGGTGGTCGGGTGAGCCTCAAGACCATATCGCTCACTCAAAAGCATTCAAAAAGTTCCAAAAAATGTGTGGAAGGCTAGGCCCATTGTCTGGGACATGTGCAATGCAGACTTTTTACTGTAAAATAATTTGAATTGTCTGGATAAGTTCTTTTAAAATGTTGGGGAAGCGGACAAAGTGTGCAATTTAGGACACACACTCAGCGTGAGTGCGGTCACATGATGACGTCGTGAACACACCCATGAAGGAAATGGGTGTCCATAGGACACCAAATGCAAAAGAATGGTTGTGCGCGTGTGCGCGGGTGTTCTACGGACAGTGTTCGGGTCCTGAAACTAATTAAAAGTGCGACACAAGTGAAACCCACAGTTACGGACAGGCAGATGTTTGCAGGACTTACGGGTGTGGTGCACATGTGCGTAGATGTTCTGCAGACTGTACGGCCAGGTATAGTGTCTTTAGGACACCTCAATTTTGTTTGACTACGGACATCGTGGCCACCGCGCCTGTTCTACGGACAGTTACATCTTGGTTGCGAACAGTACAGACAGGTAGTGTGTCCTTAGGACACCCCCATTTTGTTAATTTACGGACATCTGTTGTGTTCTAAGAACAGCTTCATCTTGGTTGCGAACGCTACGGAGAGGTAGAATGTTCTTAGGACACCCCCATTTTGTTGATTTACAGACATCCCACACACTGGGGTGTTCTAAGAACACTTTCATCTTGGTTGTGAATGGCACGGATAGCTGCAGTTTCTTTAAGACATCCATATTTTGTTAATTACAGACAGGCTGGACAGGCACGCTGTCTGCGGCCATTTTACCTGTTTTAAAAAAAAAAAATTAGACACGAACAATTTCATTAAACCTAACATAACATTTATTTCATTATACACATATACAGCAATTAAGAAAGAGAGGGGGAAGCAAAAATGGAAACAAATATAGGGGATTAGGGGTTTGCAAAGGACGGTTGTGAGGGGATGAAGGGATGGAAGTTTCGTCGAAACGTTTTTGTTGTTCGTGTGGGTTTGGAGATACTTCACTTGGACATGGAGAGGCGGGACAGGTACAGGTAGTACAGTGGTATCTAATTTTTCCTTTTACGTGTTCCTCCACAAATTGCCTTAAACCATTGAAATTATCTTTCAGCATGTCCACTTTCTGTTCTATGCGCTGCAAGGTGTCTTGCATTGTGTCTTTTGGTGGAATTTCTTCAATTTTTGCATGGTCTGTTAAACATAAATATATAGATGTTAAGTACACATAAAGAACTGACTATTAATTTGCTTAAGCAGAGAAGTGTGTACCATTATTATCGCCATCTTCCGACATTTCGTCACGCGGAAAATTCTCCTCGAGCCACACCAAAATACTGCACATTTCTGTGTGAAAAACACAAATACATTAATTGTTCTGTAGCTCATACAAAAAGTATACAAATATCTAAGAAAAATGAAGTTTACTTACTAGTTTCTGGTAATTTGTATTCGTTGTGTTTTGTTTGTCTACTGTCGCTCCTAGCTCTGCAGTTTCTGTGAGGTAATTATGTTGGAGGCATATCTTTTTTGTTATGGTATAATCCATTTCATTACATATGGTATTTAAATGGATGGTTGATGAGTTAGAAGTGTTGCTTCCACTGCTCATTTATTATTACTTATAATGTGTTTATGTGCTGCTTTTTAAACTTGTACAGTTTTTATATGGTATGATAGAACAATTTCAGATACCCCCTGAGTGTTTGGGTAGTGTTGATGTCGTCCGAGACCGTCCGCAGACATACGCACAGTCCGTGGCCTTCAAAAATCATTAGCGGGGGGGTTAAGTATGTTCTATGTTAGATGTATTTAAAGTAAGGGAATTCTAGTAAACGTCTCCCAAATTCACACAATGAAAGTGTATATTCAGTAAAAAAAAACTTTGTTAAAGGCATGTTATGGTTAAGTTGCGTTACTAAAAACCTATGAAATTCAGTAAAAAAACTTTGTTAAGGGGACGTTATGGTTGAGTTGCGCTACTAAAAACCTATGAAATTCAGTAAAAAAACTTTGGCAAAGGAACGTTATGGTTCAGTTGCAATACTAAAAACCTGTGAAATTCAGTAAAAAAACTTTGTTTAAGGGACATTATGGTTCCAAGTAAAACCAAAAAACCCTTGAAATTCACCAGTTATGGTCAGCTAAGCACCCATAACTCGCGCCACGACTATGCACTGTTAAGACTAACACCAAGGACATCAAAGATGACATCACACATGTCATTGATGACATCACTGATGACATCACATGTGCATTTACTTTTCATTCAGAGCCTCCACAAGGGATTTTCATTATAATATTGGCAGAAAAGTATCAGAGATGATTGAAGAACTAAGATATGCCAGGACTTCATTAAGCAATGCAATGCTGAAAAAAAAACATTGCATTACTGAGCTCTTTCAGTACATGAACAAACTCATGATGAAATGTAAGGATGCACTACAGAGGTGCAATATTTGCAATCATCTCATGTTGCATACTAAATTGATAAATGCCTCCATTAGAGATTTTTACATACTGTGGAACATAAGTATCTACGTATGCTTCCCTTACTGCATAATTACACTATTACTCACAAAATCATAAAGAGACCTCAATGCATACAAATATAAGCACATACAGGGAACGTAAAGCAAGCACCAAAAACTGCAGTATTAACACAAAATGTTCACACCCGACCTAACTAACTTCATGGACTGAAAAGATTCTTGTGTTTTGTTATTCCTTCTTCTTCTATACATATGTATGATATGATGTAACCGTCACCTAAGGAAAGTATTGTAAGAATATATGAGATGGGTAAGGACTACAAATATAGTACTTTTAACTTCTTAAACTCCTGACTGACAGTGAGGAAAGCCATGTGGCTTTCATATGTCAGTGAACAAAAAAAAGAAGAGCTAGACATGTAATGTCATCTGTGCTGTCATCATAGCACTTTGTACTATGGTATAGTGACTTTTTAGTTCCTGCCTGTTACTGCCCTACATATATCAGTGAAGGAAAAAAGAGTGAGCCAGACATGTGATGCCATCAGTGATGTCATCAATGACATGTGTGATGTCATCTTTGATGTTCTGGTTGTTAGTCTTTGCAGCGCACAGTGGTGGCACGAGTTATGGTTGCTTAGCAGACCATTACTGGTGAATTTCAAGGGTTTTTCGGTTTTAATTGGAACCATAATGTCCCTTAAACAAAGTTTTTTTACTGAATTTCCCAGGTTTTTAGCAGCGCAACTGAACCATAACGTTCTTTTAACAAAGTTTTTTTACTGAATATTATATATGTACATGAGAAAATCCTTACAACCTAATATGTGTATTGCCAAATCTTTGTATATTTGGCATTCCCTGTACCAGCAATATGCCCCGGAGCAGATACCCGATGTTGCGTAGTGATACGCCACTGTGCGCATGCGCGAGCGGCAACGAGGCTCACGCATGCGCTGTAGAAAATAAATACGGCCCGCCGACAGTTGGCGCCGGGGACCTGACTGGCCACACGTCTCTGGCGTGTCTCCTTGTGTGAGTGCGGCGTGCATGAGTGCATGACAGTGTGGGGCCCACCAACGCCCCCACGCCTCCCAACACTGGCGACGAGGATGGGATGAGAGCAGTCCTCCGCTCTGACAGCGTTCGAAGAGGCGAACGGTGCTCCGTGTCGACACGGACCTACGCGTCTGGTCGGCGGCCATTTTAGGTCGAACGTGAAGTGCAGTGGTTTCGGCCTGTGAGGGTGCTCGTGCGCCACCTGCAAAGCCTGACATAAATTTTTGGACCCCACAGCCCGTGCAGCTGCAGGACTGTGAAAAAGGGTGCAGGGAGAAAGCACCACGTCACAAGTGGACCCGGCTGACCAGATCACCCGCTGCAGAGGGGTCGAGCAGTCTCCTGTGAGTAAAATACGCCAGGATGGGGGAGGAGGATGAGCTAGAAGGTGCCATTGCCCCTATCCCACGCAGGATGAACAGTACACTAGCTCCCATGCCCGAATTTGATACCACGGGCCCTCCATCTAAGTTGGGACCAAAATGGCTCCTGTGGGAGAAAAGGCTAGAAATGTTCTTCATGGCCACAGGAGTCACGGATGATACAGAGAAGATCGCCATCATGGTGTACTCGGCAGGGGTGGAGGTCCACAAGATCTATGACTCTCTGAACATCCAAATTGCCACATATGACGCAGTGAAACAAGCGCTCAAGGACTATTTTCTTCCCATGGCAAACGTAGACTTTGACAGGTTTGTCATGTGCGCGGAGAAGCAATGTGAGATGAGTCACTGGACAAGTTTTGTGCGCGACTCCAACATCTAGCAAGCTCCTGTAGATGGAGAAACGAAGAGGAGATGGTTTGGAACCAGTTGTTGCAAGGGTGCAGCTCCGGGAAACTACAGAGACAAGTCCTGAGAGAACCTGGACTGACCCTGCAACAGATATTGGACACGGGAAGAGCGTACGAACTGGCTGATGCCAGAGGGGCAAAAATGGACGCGGCTACGCTTGTGAAAAAGGAGGAAGAGGCTTTTGCAGTCGGACGCTCCGTGACAGGGAAGGCAAGATGGGTGCCAAGAAGTGGAGACAACCCCACAGTGCGCGGCGATGCCCCAGCATGCCAGTACTGCGGGTATGACCTGCCTCACGTGGGTGAGTCTCCCGCCAAATAAAGAGTCTGTGGCCGGTGTGGCACACCGGGACATTATGCCAGGATGTGCAGAGCAACGACACCAATTACGGCATCGAGAGGACCGGAGAGGGTTGGCAGAGGCAACACTCGGAGAATAAGGGGAGTGTCATCCGTCGAACAAGGCATGCAAGATTTGAACATTGCGGAGGAATAGGAAGACAACATTTTCTTTATCTCCAGCATCACCAAGGGCCCAGGGAAAAGATGACAGCCCACGTGCACTGTCAACATTGGGGAAACACCTAGGCTAGTCCTAATAGACACTGGGGCATCCGTCTGCGTGCTAGCGACTGAACACTACAATGCACTGCCCGGTCCACCAGGATTGGCAGAGTCCAGGGCACGCATATACGTCTTTGGAGGACACACACCTCTCCCCATCCAAGGTGTGTTCGTAGCCCCAGTGACTCATGGACAGAGTAAAATGAAAGCAAGATTCTTTGTCACCAGCGTGAGTCCGCATTCCCTTCTAAGTTGCGCTGCGGCGGAAGCGCTAAGCCTCGTGCACTTCTCATTTGCGGTCTACTGCGCTGACCTGGAGAGTCTACTACAACGGTTCGAGATCATCTTTAGAGGCATTGGAAAACTGAAATGGGATCCGATACGTCTTCACATAGACGGGTCAGTGAGACCCACAGCGCTCAAACACCGCCGCATCACGTTCCACTTGAGAGCGCAGGTGGAGAAAGAGTTGCAGTCCTTGATTGACCGAGACATCATTGAAAGGGTGGAGGGCCCCACCCCGTGGGTTTCCCCAATTGTTGTGGCCCCAAAGCCTAAACAACCAGGTGCTGTACGTATCTGCGTGGACATGAGGCTACCCAATGTGGCAATCAAGAGGGAACGCCACATCAAGCCCACCTTGGATGATATTGTTGGGGAACTCCAGGGAGCGAAAGTGTTCTCAAAACTGGACCTAAGGTCTGGATATCACCAGTTAGAGCTCCACCCCGAGTCAAGATACATTACGACCTTTACGACCCACGAGGGGTTATATCAATACAAAAGGCTCAGTTTTGGGGTCTCATCCGCGGCAGAGGTCTTCCAAAATGCCATCAGATGGGCCCTTGTCAGGACTCAAGGGGGTGATCAACATGTCGGACGACATCCTGGTCTTTGCCAGATCGGAGGCGGAACATCTAAAGCGCCTAGAGAACACCCTTGAAAGGCTGCGCGATCTCGGTCTAACACTACACAAAGAAAAGTGTGAGTTCCTGAAGGACATACTGGAATTTTTTGGTTTTGTTTTCCATGCTGGGGGTATCTCCACCGATCCAGAGAAAGTGAAAGACATCCGAGAAGCCGCCCCACCGACATCTCCAGCGGAAAGTAGAAGGTTCCTGGGGATGGTAAATTATTGTGGTCGTTTCATCCGCGACCTAGCTTCGGTGTCAGAACCCTTAAGAGCGCTCACCAGGAACGACGTTGCGTGGAACTGGAGCGGCAAAGAACAGAGGGCGTTCGATGACATCAAAAACACCCTATTAGGACAGGAGACTATGGCGTATTTCAGCCCTGACCGTGAGTCTGAAATTGTGCTCGACGCCAGCCCAGTGGGCCTGGGAGCGGTCCTCAAGCAGGCGGACAATCAAGGGACCCTGAGACCCATTGCCTATGCAAGTAAAGCCCTCACCGAGACAGAGAGGCGATACTCCCAGATTGAGCGGGAAGCCTTGGCCATTCTATGTGGGTGCAAGCACTTCTGGATTTACATTCTGGGGAAACCAGTCGTCGTAGTGACAGACCACAAACCACTCATCCCGATTCTATCAGGGACCTCGTCCAAACCACCACCTCGCATAGAGCGATGGATGCTTTCACTAATGGAGTACGGGGTCGAACTACTGTATCGGCCAGGTACACTTAACCCTGCAGACTATCTGTCCCGTCACCCGGGTGCCGGGAGGCCAGAGACTCCTCAGAAGTTGCAGACTGCGTGGAGGCCGTACACCTGGCAGTCAAATCAGCGCAAGGAAATAGCAGAGGAATCCAACATGGATGAGACATTCATTAAGATCCGACAGGCGATAGCCAGCGGGGAGTGGCGTGAGGTCCTCCAAGATAACTCCCGGAGGAACATGGGGGCTCAGAAAGACCTGCAAGATCTCTGGAAGGAGCGTCATGAGTTGAGGGTAGCTGAAGACGGCCTCCTGCTGAGGGGTCACCAGATCGTGGTTCCGAGAACATTGGTTGACAAGGTCTTACATCTCGCCCACAATGGCCACCAGGAAATGGCCAAAATGAAAGCACGTCTGAGATTGAAAGTCTGGTTTCCAGAGTTGGAAAGCAGAGTGGAAGAGTTTGTAAGAAAATGTGTTCCCTGCCAAGCCGCAAGTCCGGTGGAGAGAGGACCGCCGATCCAGACCATGGTAAGAAGTGACCAGCCATAGGGGATGGTAAATGCTGACTTTGGGTCCACAGGCCGTGGAATTTACTTTCTGGTGGTGACAGACCAGTGGTCACGCTATCCGGAAGTGGAGCTAGTGGAGTCCAATGCCAGTGACCACACCATCATGGCCTTGGAGAAGATGTTCGCTACTCATGGGTTTCCCCTGGAGATATGCTCAGACAACGGTGCCCCATTCCAAGGACAACAATTTGTGCGCTATTTATTTATTTATTAATAATGTGTTACAGTTTATATTTAAACTTTTCACATATTTAATGTGAAATTGTGCGCCATTGCAAAGAAAGAGGGATAAAGCATCGTAAAGTCACCCCCCTCTGGCCGCGAGCAAATGGCGAAGTAGAGCGTTTTATGCGAACGCTCAACAAAATATTCCACATCTCAATGAATGGGGGTGAAGATCTCCGACGCAACCTATTTGGCTTTTATGCGAGAATATCGCTCGACCCCGCATCGGTCAACCGGGGTCGCTGCGGCAGAGGCGCTCTTCAAACGGGTGCCGAGGGGGTTGCTACCGGAGATTGAAGGTCGACATCCAAGAGAAATCGATGACGAACAGGTACGAGGAGAGAGAGCCACTCAGAATGAGAGAGAGAGCTCCCGGAAGAGACTCCCAGAGAGGGAGATTGCCGTGGGAGACAACGTGCTGGTGAGAAACAGGAGACCGGAAGGAAAGCTGTCGCTACCATACGAAACGCAGCCACTGGGAGTGAGACATGTCAAAGGATCCATGGTCACGGCCGCCAATGCACGAGGAACAGTCACGAGGAACGTCTCCTTCTTCAAGTGCATCGGAACTGCTAGCTCGGAAGAGACCGTCTCCCAAGGCCGAGAACAGGATGCAGGACCACCACTGAGACACGATGAACCGCCAGAGACGCAAGGGACCCACGAGGTGCTGCAGGCCGAAGCACGCAGGTACCCGAGCCGGGCGGGGCGCAAGCCGCCGCAGAGGTTCCAAGACTTTATTATGGACCCTGCCTCATAATAAGTGCCGCATTGACAGTTAAAGTTGTAATAGAGCACTGTTAGTTCTAATGTTTGTTCATGTTCACTGTTTGGGGAAAAAGGAGGGATGTTGCGTAGTGATACGCCACTGTGCGCATGCGCGAGCGGCAACTAGGCTCACGCATGCGCTGTAGAAAATAAATACGCCCCGCCGGCAGTTGGCGCCGGGGACCTGACTGGCCACACGTCTCCGGCGTGTCTCCTTGTGTGAGTGCGGCGTGCATGAGTGCATGACAGCGTGGGGCCCACCAACGCCCCCACGCCTCCCAAAACCCGCTACCTACTATATGGAACATGGCTTTATGCTTAAGCCTATCTGTGGCAATACAGGAGTCGTGTTGTGTAATAGTTTATTTTAAGATTTTTAAAATGTTTGTATTTTATTTTAATGTCTTTAGTTCCTCAAACGTTCATCTTATTAGACATCAATCGTTTTCAAAAGACATAGATGCACAACCAAGTATATTTACAAGCCATTTCAAATTAAAAATGAGCCATTTCTAAAACGCTTGAAAGTGCATCATAAAAGAAATATTGAAATCACATAAAATGTCTATTAGATAAAATATCTACATAGAAGTAAAAGTTAATATTCTAGAGACCTGTATACATATACGGTAAAGAGCAATGTGCAGTGACGTTGATCTAGTGTTTAGACAATCATTCCATGTATAAGAGGAAATGGGATGACTGTGGAATTGCACTGTACTATGTTTGCTTTTAGAATTATGGCTCTATGGGTTAACAGGGCGTTCCACCACCAATATGCAGCGGCCCCAGTGCCTGGGATGCCGGTTGAAACAATTCACTGGGAATTAGTGGTTTTCATTTCTGCAATATGAAGGGTTTATAACGGGGAAGTTGGTCTTTTTCTGGATATGAAATGTAAAAGCGAATTTGCAATACTTCAGGAAACAATGAAGAGTAAAGGCTCTGGGAGTAAACACAACAGGCAGCAGGCTTCTCTGGAAACCCTGATCCCCCTCTACCCTGGGTGGGGGCTGGGGGCTGGATAGTTGGGCTATTATCCCGTGGAATAGATCACCCACTGTCAAAATCGATGCTCCGTTTAACAATGAGTGGCAGAAATCTATACCCAGTCTGTCACACAATGAGATTTTAAGATGCCTGCAAACAATGAGAGCAGGAGAGGCTGCTGGGCCTAATGACCTCAGATCAGACATGGTTTCTTAGTTTCCAGAGAAGTTGGGAAACACTTGGCCCTGATTCACAGAGCGTTTTTAAATGGGGGTTTGCCATTATAAAACGTTTCTGTGAATTAGGCCCTTAGAGCAGGTTTTCACAGTGAGAGCTATTACATGAAATCTTCCTAGATGCTCTCTCCATAGCTCGATAGTTCCCCGCTCCAGAAAGGTCTCACACCACACCCTCACTGATACCAACCTATTTATCTTATAGATGTTGCTGGAAAGGTTTTTTTTTTTAACAAAATGTCTCCTCTAAAAGTTGGAAGACTGGGCTGAATTCCACAATTGTATTCAAGTAAACAAATCCTGTTTCCAGGAATGCTTTGGGATATCTGATCTACGTCTAGAAGAATCTCATCACAGGTCATTCAACAAGATGAGGAATGGCCATGTGTGTGTGACCTCTCTGGACTTGGCAAACACCTTTAACTTCATTAATAGAAGCTCTTATGGGCCAAGCTGCACAAAATGTGCTGCCCGCTGGGACACTACAACTGATCCACAACAGCCGCACAATGTACAATGCACCATGTACTGTGGTGATCAGGCACACCTTCCACTAACACCGGAGTCAATCATGGATGCACCTTAGATCCTGTGCTGTTTATTTTTTTATTTAAAATTTCGGTTTATTGAAATGTCCGCTAGTAAGTCATAACAGGAGCTGTGCCGTTAGCACGAGAGGGCCCCCCACAAAAAAATAACACCTTTATGCAATCACGCCTCAAAATAACACTGGGGCTACGCTGGCTGCCCTACTACAAAACAGAAAAAGATGTCTGCGAAGCCAAAGACGGTTCCCCTACTATGCAAGGTTTAAAAATGTTACCTGAATCAACATCATGTGGCCATTACTCTTACCATCTCATCTATAACCCTTTCCTGGTATCTAGATGTAAATTCCCTTTATACGCTAGGCCATCCACAAGCTAGACATCACTCCATGCTGCCCACCTCCTCCCTCAGTAGAACAGGACCATTGTCTGTGTTCTGCTAAGTGTGATGTGCCATACAATTTTCAGACTTTTAAAGTAATGCACTAGACAAATGTCCCCAGCACCAACGACTATTCCAAGTGAGTAAGACTCTGACCAGTTCCCACAGCCACAATGCCTCGAAACCAGTAGTAGCCACAGATATGAGAGGTATTTATAATGCGCTTAATACCCAGAGGTTTCTAAGCGCAAACACGGGGATCGAACCCATGTTGCTACGTGTCACGTTGCCCCTGTGCTATCCTACCGAGACACACAGAAACACAGAGAAACCCGCCTCCCGTTTACATTGACTGGAGCGTGGAGCCCGATAAGTGCTTCCAACCCTTAACTATATCAGCTCCGTCCGCTTCAGGCATCAACTTTAGTAAATTCTCCAAGTGTTCTGCATCCCAGCAATATTCACTGTGTGTCCAGGTGACTCGCAATGTAGCCTGCTGCAGAAGTCCTGCTTTCACTCTTCTCGACAGGAAGGGTTTTTTCAGAGTGCTCATTTCCTTCCTCCTCTTCTCCATTGCAGGCCCAACATCCAGAAAGGGCAGAACTCTGTGGCCTTGGAATTCAAGTGTTATTTGTGCACTTGAGGCTTTCAAAATCCTCTCCCTATCGGGAGCATTTGAGACTTTAATGATTAGTGTTGGCCTCACTGTTGAATTTCTGACCTTTTCCAGGGAGCGCATCTTAATCCTATCACATGAATACATGTATGTAGGGTACTCCTCTGTATCTATGGCAAGCAGGTCTATAAGCCAGGTGCAGGCAAAGGAAATCAGGCTGTTACCCTGCACGCTTGTTGGGAGGACAATAATACTTATTTGTTTCACTCTAACCAGATTTTCAATACAATTCCAGCCTGGTTTCCATGGCCCTATTTTTTCTGATCATTGACTCCACCTCTTTCCTCAGCCTCTTCACTGCACTAATTGTTTGGTGTCAATCTTTGTCAAGCTACATGTTTTTTTTTTGCACCAGCGTGGATTTTCTAGTCTCCAGTTGGGCCACATTAACATTCAGTTTTTAAAATGTGGCCATCACAGGGTCTCTCGCAGATGAGGTGGGTCTGGAAGCATCTTGCCTGACGTTGCCTGCTCGCCGACCAACATGGTTTAATGAAGTCAGTTTCTCCAGTTTTGTCCTTTTTTTTGTTTTTCTCAGATGTCATTCATTATTGGGTTATTAGTCACTAGAGAATGTAGAGTGACAAAGAGAACTTTGGTCTCCCACACTGTGAGTGAGATTTCACACAGTGGTAATTGCGATGAACTTCAGGGCATACTTTTCGTGTACGGCATCAAGGCCACACTAATGATTGGAAATGTTCCTGGCTTTAATGAACCTCTGCTTACTTAACTTCTCAATTATATGTTTAAATTTGGCATGCGTTGGGAGTAAAGCATCTACTGAGCACAGATTGGCTCTGCTATACCTCTTTTGTCTGCAGGCAGCTAGAATCCATCCTGCGTATCCCAGCACAGTGGGTGTTAGATGCTTGAAAATGGGGACCCTGCTGCCCAGATTAAAGATGGCCGCTTCCAGCATGCTTCATCTCTTCACCAGAACCTTTTGCTGCCACAACTCCACTGTTATTATTGAAAGCTCTTCTAGTATATCAGCTCATACTGATAACATAACTTTGAAAGATTTAGCACTGGATAGACTGCAACCAAGCCTGGCACAGCAACGACTAGCATATGCTAAGAAGGGCTTCAAATACCATGAATTTGGATTTCGCTAAAACAAATTATTTGTGGTGCTCCATGGATGTCATAATACACACTCTCAGCTTCTGGTTGAACCAAAAAGTGAGGTGTTAAATACATATGCCAACTTAGGGTTATTATTTGGAAAAAGTGGGAGTTTAATACCCACATCCATAGAATTGCTAAGAGTGTCTGCACACATCTCTGTGGGCTGGTTAGGTTTTATCATGACTTCATTGGAAGTACGTTGGACCAATGAAACGTCTTTTACATCAAATTTCGATCAGTGGTGCTTTTGCGGAAGTGACATTTGGGAGCATGCTAACAGTGCAACACTCGAGGCTTCTTAGAGGCACTCTGGTGTGTGTGCTTTGCCTGGAACTAGATGTATCCAGTATCAAGATGCCGGCCAAAATATCATCAGCACCAGGTCCCCGAACCACTTATTCCGGAAAACCTTGCACCTATCATACATCAGACAGAAGGGGATTAAACCCACAGCACCGTCGATTAAACGTGTGCAGTCTATGTACTAAGCCATTTCATTCATGCCCCCAGGGGGAGGACAATCAGACGTCCAGCTGTAATGATTATCCTGCGGTTGGGAAACCTGACATCTTTCAAGAATGTCCATATTTGGAAAAAGCTTTTTGCCCTGACATAGTAGACCAGAGAAAGCATGTTTGATTGCTGTTAACCAGGCTGCAGTCTTCTCGCAAGTAAAAGCTTCGTAATGAGTCATGATGTTATTTGGCTGTAAGAGTTATCTCAGTTCTCTGCTATTTAGGGGCTGAAGAGGAGAAAATGGACTCAGGAATATAGGCATACAAGAAAGATGCTTTGTGCCGATATTTGAGTTTAGTTGATCTCTTTAGGAAGATGAGATAACAGTATGCATGATATCTATTTAATATCTGAAGAAACAAGGTGATAAAACCTATTGCTTATTTTATATAATTGATCGTACAGAGCCTTTCAAGCTGAAAGTACATTTTTCGGCATATTCATTAATTTGTTTAGAAATTTTTATTGCATGTTATTTTTAATAAGCTTAACTTTGACTGAAACATGAACAACTACTTGAAGAACAAGAGCTGTGAGACTAAATATATATATATTTTTTTTTAATTGACTTTTACATGGTTATACATAAAACAACCTTTAGTCACATTAAAATTCTTACAAATTTAAGAAACAAAATGAGAAATGAAAACAAACATATTAATTGGATCTACGAGTGGGGCCAAATGGGCCTCATTACACGGAAGGCGGTAATCCAGGGTGCTATTAGCACCCTGGACCATGCCGGTAAATTACCGGCACCGCCTTGGCGGAAAGGGGATTTACCGCCCCATTCCAAGGTTGGAGGGGCGGTAAATCCCCTTTCCGCCATTGCCCTTCCCCATTCCCATTTCTGCCCCATAGGGCTCTATGGGAATGGGGAAGGCGCTAATTACGGCACCGCAATTTTGCGGTGCCGTAATTAGCTCCGAGGTCCCTTAGCGGGTTGGTACTTAACGCCTGCAAGAAGCAGGCGTTAATTCCTCCAACCCGCAAAGGGACCTCGTAGTACGGCGGTAAGGGTTAACGGTCACCGTTGCCATTAACGCTGACCGTTAACCCTTACCGCCGTCCGTGTAATGAGGCCCATTGTGTTCGAAGAACAGATATAATCCAAAATCTGTCCACCATATTTCCCACTTTTGGTGATGTTACCTGGGATATCTCCAGGAGTGTCACCATTAAGAATAGTGACATCCTTGAGTTCCATGATCTCTCTCAACTTTGCTCCTCTTTTTTCCATTGGTGTAGCACTTATGGAATCTGGGAGACAATACTGTTAAGAGGCAGGTGAATACGTCATCTGCAGCTTCTACCCGTTCCTGGGTCCAATACCGCACAGGTGAGAAACGTTACTCACTAAAGCAACCGTACCACCCTTATCCCAGGAAGGTACAGCGGGACATAGAGACAATTTAGACGGAAGATTGCGATAGAATGCAATTTACTGTTGTAGCAGTAGCAAGCATATGTATTAAACACAAATCAGATGTGCTCTCAACATGAAGAACATATACACTAGATTCAATATGCATTTATACATGAAGAATATTAACATGGCACCCACAAGACATGAAGAATGCTAACATGCCTAATGTATAAGGCGAATTCAACCTAAACAATACGTGAATATAGCTCACTAACATAGTAACAAGAGTCATTGGGCAGCCATCTTCTTTAAAATGGAAGCCCCAGCATGCTTTTAATTAAAAAAAGGCCTCAGGACTTTGAGAGAACTCAAAATGCTGAATCCACAAAAATACATATTGGTGCAGAGCTCAGACAGGAGTTAGCAACTATTGCCAAGATTATGAGAAAATAAGGGAGGGTCAGAGCAGAAGAACGAAGCCACAAGGTAGTAATTTTCAGGACGTCAGCCGGATACTTGCAGATAAATTAAAAGTTATAAGAGCACAACCAGCCTTTGTAGGCAAGATGCAGTAACACGGCAAGCCAAAGATTCCATGAACAATAACTCAAGAGTGTCCCGGTGGCAACAGAAAACACAGCACACACATTAGTCCCAATAAATAGGAGATACATCCATTTCATACACATGTGACCCATAATTGAAGAACACTGCTTATTGATTAGAAACAAACAGAGATAGAACACCTGCTGCACTCCCTACATGTACACAGAGACGAGTGGCGCCACACAAGGTAAAATACAAACAGATTGCCTGGTCTCATGGCCTAGGAATAATGAATGGTAACTTCTTTAACGAACAATTAACTGTCCATGGGCCTCTCTCCCCATACCACTTGCCTGGCTCATGTCATAACGACCAGTCAATTGTCTAAGGTTGGTTAGCAAGGAGCCAGCCTTTCAAAACCCTCAGTGTTATGCTGCCCATGAAGTAAGGTGCCAACTAATTACCTGTTGTATAGATGGCATAGTTTAACCTATATCAATATAGGGGTGGTATCAGGTGGAGCCACCAGACAAGAGTAACCCAATAACATGTTTTAACAATATAGAGTGTATATGTAGCCACCACCACTAACCAATCACCATACCCTGTAGGTTTTTGTAAACTAATAACATGTGATGATTCCTTTATGATGAAGATGGACTACTTAAATCAGGGTTTGTAATGGATGCACCGAGAGAAACAAGATTTGAATGCTTGCATGCAACCCCTGCTTTATTTGGATGATATATAAGCTGAATTGTGTCTTGAACTTTGTCTACTTCATCTTTGAGTCTGGTTTGGATTGACTCCATGTCCTCTATGTAATTTGGGACTTTCCTGGGCAGTCTTAACAATACTGTGCCAATTGCAACTTCTTTATGAGAGGCAAATAGAAGTGTCTGAGCTTTAGCTGAATTGAATGTTAAGCTATCTTTTGACATTCATTACATGATGGTGAATGAACAATGTTCCCAACCAAAGGATATCTTCTGCCAATGACAGAACAAGCTATATCTGAGTATTGCCGACATATTGATGTACTGATATAATTAGCAATCATACCCCTGATGGTTTCATATACCGGTTGAACAACACTGGTGAGAGAATGAAAATTAGGGGCACCACACACTCCACTGGCAATGGGAGGGGTGTGGAACAGCTTACTCAGTGGGAATGAGGAACGATTGAAAGCACTCCAAGTCTCTACCATGGACTCTCATACCAGCTGATAAAATAGGATGTCCCATTGCTGCATGGTGTTGAAAGCAACTGAGACATCCAACAACACCAATTAGAAGGCTCCACCATTGTCTCTGATGCAAAGTATATCAACATCTTCTAAGGAAATAGATTTGCTGATTTGCCTACAGCAAAAGCCAGGTTTCAAAAGGTTACTATTCTGAATATAGGTTCATCATTTTATAGCTACCTACCCTCAATCAGCTTACCAATAAAAGACAATTTCTTATATTGTAATTCAAAAATTGTGCTTACTTACATTCCGAATGCATTGTATGTGAGCATTGTGCTTTCTTACATTCCTGCTGTTTTTTATTTAGCATGCATCGATGCACATAGATAACCCACAGGCACTCATGTGGTTTTGGTCTCAAGACTCACTCTGCGGTCTAAATTATAGTGTATTATGAGATTTTAAATAAATATATATATCTTGAATTTTTCTGATTTAATCTTCACATAGTTTGTAGCATGCACCACTTACAGGCAAGGACCAGGTGTATTGCAACGTATATATCAAGAAAGCTAATTAAAGTTGCATGACATTGTTAATGGGAAAATTAGAACATTTGTTGTCTCTTATTTTTGACATCCACCTTGAAAGTTCACCAAATCTACCAAGCAACTAATCTGCTCAGATATGGACGATCATGCCAACATTGGTGAACATATTTATGTAATAAAATATGTTGCAAAATAGGTGTTACTTGCATTGAGTTTCCACAGGCCCTCCCAAAAATAACATTTAGGATTTATATCTCAAAATGATTCGTTTTGATTTTTGGGATTTCTGACACACACCAATTCTTTACCTGGAACTAGTACACACTTCAGCCATTTCTAAAATTGTATCAGCCAAATTTGAAATATTCATTTTCAATCCCAAAACAATATGTTGATTAGTCAATTCTGTAAATTAGGTCCAGAATAACACCAAAATGTTTGCAAATGAGGCATGAGTATGCAAACACACACCAAAGCCTACAAGAACACACACAGAACAAACATATGCATCTGAACACGGACAACGAGGTAACAGTATCTGAGATGGATGGGATGCAGATCTTACTCAAACATCAATAATCAAGAACCAAGAAGTTGGCAAAAGTCAAAGCTGTTTTAATAACAAGTCTTTAAAACAGGGAGTACAACGGAAATCAACGGACAACGCCGGCCAGCTCGTTCAACGAGTTCTCAACGCATCTCATAAAAAAACACACATTTATAGTAAAAACTCATCATCATCATTGACGTCTTACTATGTGGTAGATAAGAAAAACCTATGGGGGTTGTGGTTGGTGAACGGGAATCATCCAGATATACTTTCTATGGGCTACAGGGACGTGATTAGATCTCTAAAGTCAGGTGGGCAACTAAGCGCATCCCAATTGCAAGTCATCTTCTGTGTCATGAAAATATACAACATACGATTGGCTTATCAAACTATTGGGCTCCTTGCTACTGGCCCTCTATAACTGGTTGGCACGCTTGTACCCTTCTGGAAGATTCCACTTGCTATGTGACTGAAGACCACGTTTACAAGCGCTTCATTGTATTTTAATAACATTAAATGAAGGAATCTTGGCATCCTTAATAGTTTTCATTACACCTCAAACAGGAGCTGAGCTTGCTTCTAACATTTTTGTATCTTCTTGAGTTCATGGCAAGGCTCTCTGCAGCTCTGACTCTTGACACTGGGCCAGGCAAGCCTTTCTGGAATATCTTCCTTCGCCATCAGCTATTATTCTACTGTGCCACACGTCCAACTCTTCCATTCATGGTATCCGAGTTTGCTAAAGTGCGTTTGTGGAACATCCATTTTCTATATATTCCTATGTATGTACATAGGCGCATAACCGCTATCTATTCACTAAATAGCCAGCCTTATGATTATTTCATCTACTTTACTGCATCTGTACAATTGTAAAATGGTTTTACATTTTCTCTGGTGCTTCTCCGTACGTGCAATCTTCATTTTGTTCCCGAAATGTTGCATACTTCATTACTTCATTATCAGGTTCTATGAGGTCTTTATTCTTACTTCACTTATATCTCTTCTGTGTGTGTCATCTCTACTTCATGTGATGTCATCAGTTCTTTCTTTCATCCATTTTCACACTTCTTCTGGGACTTCCTTCAAAAGGGCATCATTTCTTCATGGATAGATATAGGGTTTTCTAAATGGATATCTTGTTTCAAGGACTTTTCGTGGTATTGGCATTCTCACTGGTATTGCGCATGTTGCAATTTCCGGCTGCCAACATACAGGCAAAGTAGGGGCAAAACTTCCAGTAGAGGTACTTGGCTCCTCCTCTACACATCTAAAATCCACATCAAAGATGAAAGAACACAGTAGGTACATAGAACACATGTGGAATGAATGTATGCACCCGTGATGTGCTCTGAAAATGATAGGGCAAAATAAACGAGTGCAAACTGCACGAACAACAAACATGGAATTACCATACGTGCATGACCTTACCTCCACTATGTTATGTTATGTTATGTTATTTTGCATTTTTATAGCGCCTTATATACCATTGGTATGGTCTGAAGGCGCTGGTAGGTTGAACGCCCTTGGGAACCGAAGTTCGGGTCAGTAGAGAAAGTAGAGAGAGTCCAAAAAGTGCGAGTGCGCACCAGATATGTGTGCAGCTGGTCTGGAATTGATGTGGTAGCTGCTTCTTAGCGGTAGGTGTGGTGGTTGAGAGATCAGGAGTATGTGTTCGCTCTGGCCGGAATTATCCAGACCGAGCGTGGCTGCGTTAGGCCTGAGGAGAACGCCTGGCTGGGGGGTGTGAAACCAGCAATGTTTACTTAGAGTGATGTGGAGTGAGTGGAAGATGTTGATATGAGAACAGTTATACCGAATGGTGTCATAGTATCTCTGTGTTCTAGTTGAGTGGTGGTGTAAAGGAGAAAGTAAGCGTGGGGTGGGGTATGATGTATGCTCTTTCAAATCTTCCCAGCATTCCAAAGCATATTATGTACGTCACGCAGTTCCGTGAGGACAGGTCCGTTTTATGCATTTTTGTTCATTTCAGGCGTTTAAGATCGTCCTACAACATTCATGTCTGCTCGACATACTCACGCATTCTGGTTCACCTTGCATGCTCTAGTTTATTCTCCAGTGTGCCCCACGCATGCTCTCATGTGTTCCATACGCGTGCACTCCTGTCCTTTTCGTGCATGCACTCCAGTCTACCCCGCGCATGTACTTATGTCTGCCTTTGCACTTGTCCGCTCTGTATACTCGTCCGCTCCGAATACACATCCGTTCTGTACGCTCATCTGCTCAGTACGCTCATCTGATCAACACACTCCATTCAGCATATTCATCCGCTCCACAAGTCCATCCGCTCCATGTTTTTCATCCGCTCCACACATTCATCTGCTCGGTATACTCATCCACTCCACACACTCATCAGCACCGCATACATTCATCCGCTCCATATACACTCATCTGCTCCATACACACTCATCCGTTCCACACACTCGTCTGCTCCACAAACACTCGTCAGTTCCACACATTCGTCCGCTCCACACATACGTCCTCTCCACGTACTCGTCCGCTCTATGTACTCGACCGTTGCTCTACACTCAAACGCTCTCTACGGTCAAACGCTCTCCACGCTCAAACGCTCTCCACGCTCAAACACTCTCCACGCTCAAACGCTCACCACGCTCATCCGCTCTCCACACTCATCCGCTCTCCACACTCAACCGCTCTCCACACTCAACCGCTCTCCACACTCATCCACTCTCCACACACACCCGCTCTCCGCACTCATCCCTTCTCCACACTTCACCGCTCTGCACACTCACCCGCTCTCTACATTCATCCACTCTCCACACTCATCCGCTCTCAACCCTCATCCGTTCTCCACCCTCATCCGTTCTCCACCCTCATCTGCCCTCCACTCTCATCCGCCCTCCACAGTCACCCGCTCTCCACACTCATCCGCTCTCCGCAGTCACCCGCTTTCCGCACTTATCCGCTCTCCGTACTCATCCGCTCTCCGTATTCACCCATTCTCCACACTCACCCGCTCTCCGCAGTCACCCGCTTTCCTCACTCATCCGCTCTCTGCACTCACCCGCTCTCCGCACTCACCCGCTCTCCGCACTCACACCGCTCTCCGTACTCACCCGCTCTCCGCACACACCCGCTCTCCGCACACACCTGCTCTCCGCCTACATCCCTTCTCCACACTCACCCGCTCTCTACATTCATCGGCTCTCCACACTCATCCGGTCTCCACATTCATCCGCGTTCCGCACTCATCCGCTCTCCAGGCTCATCCGCTCTCCAGGCTCATCCGCTCTCCAAGCTCATCCGCTCTCCACGCTCATCCGCTCTCCACGCTCATCTGCTCTCCACGCTCATCTGCTCTCCACGCTCATCCGCTCTCCACGTTCGTCCGAACTCCATGCTCATCCTCTCTGCATGCTCGTTCGCTCTCACACGTTCGTCTGGCCAAACGTTCATCCAGTCTATACGTTTGTCCGTTCAGTATAGTCATCAGTTTTACGCCCTCCTGTGTTCTGTTCTGTTCGCTTCTTTGTATTTGCGTACTCGTCAACACTACACAAATACATCATGCAAATGTTCCAAACACCTACCCAACAAAAACAAATCCCTCCACACATACAGGCCGCACACAAGTGTCCACCAGGCGCTGCATTTTACAAGGATATACAACATGCTCTGAACCCACATAACCTCAATCTGCACACATATGTAATCTGCAAGAAGCATGCAGGCATGGAGACAGCAGGAAACATGCATGAACATTATGTTTGTATTTCACACAAGCATGACCATTAGAATAAAGTCACAAAAACATATTTGCCCCCAACAGTCCCCTTGCAGTATGAGGGAGCACATTAGTAAACACAATGCTCAGACAATTTACAGATAATGACTATGCATACTATGAGTGTACAGGAGTAAGGCTTGAACACAAGTGTGACATTAATTTGGTTATACACATGAATTCATAAAATAAAAGGGTTGGATAAAGGTCTTTACTATCTCTAAAACTAAGAGGGGTTCTCTACCTCAAAGAAACAAAGGAAAACTGTCAGACTGTCCAAATGAAAATAGTCTGTCACTGTTGTGTCCCAAACCCCTGCTTCTGATCCTAACACTATTAACTAATGGCTAAAGTGTAAGGACACAAAAAACCAAAAGTTCTCAAAGTCTCAAGTGTTCAAAGGAAAACACATTTTTAGTTTCTTAATGAACAATATTTCAGTGACTCAGGGGCTGGCTTTTTCCCCTGGCTTCTAACTGGTTCGAATTAGGAGCTTATCTTCTCCTTTTCAGTAATGGCCAGTCTTTTCTATTCTTGGCTTTCAGACCCAATTATTTTCAGAGCTTCATATGGGTGCAGGTCCCAGACTCGCAAAGCAGTTTCACAAAATGTTGATTTATTCTCTTGACAAACATATACTTCCTTCTGGCCAGTCTCTGTTTCTCATAGGGCACCAGAAACTCTTATGTGGTCCTCATGTGGGTGCAGGTCCCAGACTCATAAGGCTGTAACATCAGGTCTTGGTTTCTCCTGCCAAGTATGCGTGTTTCGTTTAAAATGGTTGACCTGTTTAGGGTCCCAGACCCTCTTGTTGTTTTCAAAATCGATCTATTATATGAGTGCGGGTTCCAGACTCTTAATGCAGCAACAGCACGCATTGGTTTACTCTCTAGCCAGCAGGTACATGTGCCCTTTTCAAAGGTCTTAATACTCTTCAGCGTCCCAGACCCTCTCGTGGTTATTAGAATTGATCTCTTGTAAGGGTGCGGGTCCGACACTCTCAATACGTGTTCACCATGAATTGGTTCACTTCCCTGCCAAAGCCTGCCATCGTCTTTCACTCCCTATAGTTACTTTCAGGGTCCCAGGCCCTCTTGTTCTCTGTTTCTCATGGGGTCCACATCCCAGATGTGCAGGCTGCATTTAGGGTCCCTGACTCTTCCCAAATGCTTTCGACATCTCTTCCCCAGCTTCCCCAGACGTCAAGCTCTTCTCGTTATTCCTGCGCACCTATTCTCTTGGTTTGCATCTCCCAAGGAGCGGTGTCCTCCTGTGAGGCTCTGGCAGTACGTGGGAACTTGATTTAGCTGTTTGTCACTTTGCTGCCTTTGGTGTCCTTCTCAGAGTGGCTCGGAGTTGCTCCAATCCACGCTGCAGCTCTCTTGTCTGGTGGACGCCTGGAGGTTGATTTGGGTACTTGCTCACACCAGCCCTTCTTCCTGTACAACCAGTGGCATACTCTCTGTCTTCCATGCACAGTGTCTCCCCCTTCTCTACTGGGCTTGTCGGTGTGGTTCTCGCAACTGCTTGTCTGCTGCCAGCTGCTCTTGACTCTCCCACTTGGATGGAAACTTTCCTTTGGTGTCCCAGCTGACAGGGATTCAGACTCCCGCTCTTCCCTGTTGGGTTGTCATGTACCAATCAAATGCTGCAGAAGACTAGATTGTTAACTCCGGTTCTCTTGAGTGATCTGCATCCTCCTGGGCATGTTCCTCTTCACAGTACTTGTGCAATCCTTCTATGGAAAACCAATAGTGTCCCATGGTATTCTAGTCGGATCTGCTGTATTAAGTTGACTGACTGTAAAACAAAGGATGTTGGCTTGATCATAAGATCGGAAAGAAAGGTTGGTCTTCGATAAAGAGTGGGTTTGCGATAAAGTGTAATTAAACAGCTTTCTCTCGGAAGGGCCATCCCTAATCCCATAAGGGGCTTCCTCTCCCATGTGATCCTCCCCCTGTGTACCACCCCCAGTGGGACGATTGTACTGTAGAAGAGAAGGATCAACATCCTCAGATTTGTCACAATACATGCCACCTCTCTCTCTCTCTCTCTCTCTCTCTCTCTCTCTCTTGCTCTCTCTCTCTTTCTCCATGTTTCTCTCCTATCTCTCAAATCCGCGCACACACACAAAAACATTCACACCCCAACTTAA
This sequence comes from Ambystoma mexicanum, assembly GCF_040938575.1. Classification (NCBI taxonomy): domain Eukaryota; kingdom Metazoa; phylum Chordata; class Amphibia; order Caudata; family Ambystomatidae; genus Ambystoma; species Ambystoma mexicanum. Next base: position 1,447,260,484 of record NC_090934.1, on the reverse strand, counting down.
TACATTATACACACACATGCTCATACACATAAAGCTAGAAACAAACACACCCCATACTAAATCCTAACAACCCATGCACACATCAACCACAACAGACAGGCAAACAGTGCACCAAGCATACACACTATACACACTGCAGACAAATTTACTACAAACCATGTTTACACATAATGAATATGCTCCACTCATACATTACATAATCTGATATGCCAATATGCATGTAATGCCATATTAAACACTACATATAGTCAGGACAATTCTAATTTACAAGAGAATGACACACACAAACACTATGGGCCTCATCACGACTTGGGCGGTAACAGTAACGCTATTAGCGCGGGCGGTATTAGCGCGGGCGGTATTAGCCCTACCGCCAAACTCCCTGGCGCTAATAGCGCCGGATCACGAGTTCTGCGGTAATGTAATTCTCCATTCCCCATTGAGCCCATTCGGGAATGCCCCATTCCCCATTGGGCTCAATGGGGAAAATTCATGCTCTTGACGCCGGCGGATTTCCCGTCGGCGGTAATAGCGCACATTCTCTGCGGATTTCTCCCCAGCCAAGAGCTGGGGCAAAATCTGCCGATGTCCTGATTTGGTGGACCCTTAACTCCGGCGGTAATAGCGCGACCGCCGGATTTAAGGGTTACCGCCAAAGTCATGATGAGGTCCATTTTCTGGTAAAACTCATGGCACATACAGTACTCAAAATATGCCTATTAATCACAGAATCACAAGCAACATACATTGAATATACGTTCACAACATACACATAAACACAATATGTACGTAGCGTATGCACATAATGTGCATAACCATAACGTGCAATAAACACACACATTACATTGTAAATGTGTACACAGAAGGAACACACATTAAACATTAATAAACTGCACACATACACACAGACATTCTTAGGAATACACACACTCACACATACACAAATATAAAATGACTAGGAAATTAGTGGGGTTGTTTTTTAAAGAGTTAAGGTTACTACATTAAATAAATGGTGAAGGCTACAAACATTGGGAATGCCATGTTAAAGGAACAGTCACTTTTAATTAACTATTTGTCTAATAAACACAAAGTCCATCACAATACAAATTGAACCTTAACTCACACTCATGTCATAGTTAGCCTGTTTTTGTAAAGTAGTGCTATAGTGTGGGTGAAGGTTCAGTTTGTAGTGTTTAGCCTTTCTTTGGATTGGGAAAATCATTATAAGGAATGACCATTTGTGCTGTAATGTTGGTATTCACAATGTTTTTACAGTAGTCACTTTTACTTTTCTATTAAAAGAATCTCCACTGATGAATCCTCTTTATAATTTCCAAAGTATGAGGAATTCGACCATCCACACGGTGGGTGTGCTCGCCTGTTTTTAAATGAAAAACAAATGATGTAGATCTACCTCCGGAAACTGTGTGAGGCTAATCCGCACACATTTTTCTATGCTCATTGCATGACATAGGCATAGACCTGTGTACTTTGGGTGGACACAGCTCACAGGCGGAGTCCCCCCTGTCATATTTAGTTGTAGTATGACACAAGGAGTACACAGTGCATCAACAGAAGGGCGAGGGCCAAACCTTCCCTGTGCCATGGCCAGCCTATTTAACTAACAAAGGCTCCTTGATTCTGCCATGTCCTTTTGTTGGGCCCTGAAGCTGGTGGCAGCAATTAGAATACTAATCAGAAAGTAATTCAAACAGGCTCACATGGGGCCGGGCTACAGAGACTAACAAAGGAGACAGGAAACACCAACAACATTTCATATGCAACTGTGTCAACCAGATACCAGTTCTCGCTCTCAGTATCAATTGACAGTGATATGTCATGTCTGAGGCTGCGTGTTTACAGTAGTTATGTCAGCAAGGGGACCTCATTCAGAAGGTACGATTATGTGGTTTGATAGAGCCAGAAAGTCTGGTCTCGCTGCAGCTTCAAGGGAGACCCTCTGCTTTAATCAGGAAACACAGACAGAGATCTCCATTAACCAGAGGGACCCTTTAACCTGCAACAGAAAGGAAGATGGGTGGGAATTAGTATTACATGTTTTCACCCCCTTACCTTTTCTGTTGCAAAACACTATGGATATGACCTCCACCAATCCTGGAGATTGGTGGTGGGGACCCAGGATTGGTCCCTTGAGGCTTAGCCTACACCAATCCCTGTGTTCCATTTGGCTTTAAAATAGGGCCAAGCCCCTCTTTTGGCAGATCATCTTAAACCTTTGCAAGGAGTATCAAGAAGAAGTCAACATTGGACCCAGGCTGAAGGACAAGGGCAAGCTAGCCATTTTCCTGCTGCTTGACCTCTCAGCAGCTTTCAAACTCGTTGACCACCAGATCCTCATGGAACATCTGGTGGCTTCAGCTGCCTTCTCCATCCAGGCGACTGCCTGGGTCCAGTCCTTCCTCACCAACCGTACCACCCGGGTCTTTGTGCTGGGGGCTTCAACCCAACCTATCCCTATCCTTTGTGGTGTTCCTCAAGGCTCATGCGTCTCGCCAACCCTACAATATCTTCACTAAGCTATTGTTCGACTGTCTACATAATTTGGGTATCACATATACAAATTATGCTGATGATACCCAGGTTCTCATTACCTTATCAGGTTGTTAGGGAGAATTCTCTGTTTAGGCTGAATTTCCTAACCTAGTGAGTCCCCCAGCAGCCTTGCGGGATTTCTGGAGTTTGTTTTTTTTCCATCCTGCCAAGAGTGGGGCTCTTTTCTCCCGCTCTTGGACATGTATGTGTGTAATTCCTTTGAATGTCAATGTGTTCTATGGGCTATGGGGTCTTTTACTCCATAGGGTCTCATATGTTTTTCTATGTGTGTTACACCGCACCCTCCGTGCCGTAACACGGGGATGTCCTAGCAGACCTCCACCATAGACTCCAAAAACCGGGGACTGACTACTGTCTCCCCGGGCATGTAAAGTCACCAATGGCTTTACTAGACCTAAATTTACTAACAGAACTAGTACAAACCATCTTATTGTGGACGTGCTAGTAGGGGTAATTCGATTACTCCTGGATCTGTTACTCGAGGGGGCACCGTCCCGTCCCCCCTCGTCGAGTTTTGGCTGGTGGCAGTGGAAACTACTTGTTATGTTCGACCCCGAACCTAACCCTATGGGATTCGTCCCATTGTTGGAGATTGATACTTTTTCTCGTTAATCTCTAACATACCACCGATCAACTTATCTTAAATAAGTTTATCGGATGGTATTTTCTGCCAGAACTCGGTTTGTAAAATGGCGTCTGTGTTTGTCTCTGTAACTCCTAAACCAAAGGTCGAGCCCTTTGTTCCACTTTTGGCGGGCTCTGTACAGAGACCCTCCAAAGTGGTGCCATTCTGTCTGGGTTACCACAGGGGTGTGGGAGGGGGTTTAGGCACCCTGGACCGAGTTGCTTTGCCAACTCCGGTCGCACTCTGGAGTGATTGGCCCAAGTGGTGAGCCTCCCGCTCACCACTTAGCATGTGTTGATTGACAGCTAGGCTGAATGAATGGGGGTTCTCTGCATAAAATCAGGGCTTTTGGGACTGGATCTTCAGAAGTCGCCACAGGACCTAAGAATCCGACGAGGGTAACTCTGAGCCGACCTGCATGACGACACCTCCGGTGGAGCCCTGCGGAACCGACTCACCACTTTCCGACGACAGAGGAGATCTCCCGGCCGGAGAGTCTCTTCCCCTGACTGGTGGGAACAACCAGTCCCCTTTGCTTTTTATTCGCCTCAGGACGCAGTGGTCGAATTGCCCGTGCAGCGCACCTCGGCAAACGGATAGCCACCACCCCTGTACCGCGACCAAAAGGTGGTGCCTTGTGACGGAGCACTCCGCGGCTGGTCTCTTCCCTGGTGGTGCACCGGACTTCACTTTTCTTCGACGACGAGATCATCTCTACTCTTGGCAAAGACCCGATGTGCATCCACCACCAGGAACAACTGCCCCCGCCGGAGCTGCCCTCCACAACAAGGTACCGTGTCCGCCTGGCTTCCCTTTCGATCGGTTCGAGTGAGGTGTCTTAATCCTCTCCTTTCCGTTGGGTCGCCTCCAAGCTTTTCTCATTTATGGTTCTGAAACTGGTTCAATCTGCCGATAACAATTTGCTACAAAGACTGGAATGCATCTCCACTAGAGACTTTTTGGGACATATCGCCTTGCCTCTCTCCGAGTGGGCCTGGCCTCTGAACTTTACGATCTATTATGATTCTTGCCTTCCTGCCTTGCATTTTACCCGTGAAGTATTGAACTGTGTTGATTTCGTAACCTGCCTATCTTTTTCTCTCCCGTCCTAACTAATATTAGAGTGCCATCTAGGTTGAGGTATACACCTCTGTCTGTAAATAAGTGGTGCCGGTAGAACCTAGACTTGTCGAAATATTGCTAGGGGGATTGATCGTTTCTTCTCTGTAGAGTAATTGTGTTTGATTTGTTTGCCGTGAAAGTGCCATAGTGTTTTTGATCGATGTTTCGTTATAAATAAATACCTTAATATCTTTACACTAAGCCTCGTTGCGTGTTTGCTTGTCTTGCTGTGAACAATTGCCCTATTTTGTATACTCCACATACTGCTCAACTCTTCTTGAGGGAAGTCTGACTGCTCAGCCACAGCTACCAAGTGAATCTGTGTGGTACAGACTGCTACCAAGTGGGTTCACCGCCAAACACCTGTAGTCCTAAATCTTTTGCAGTGGTCCCAGAGGGAACTGCACAGGTTTCCGCCTAACACTGGTGTACAGCGGTGGTATTTGTATCGAGTATACAGTTTAGAGTGCTTTTCGACACTGTGGGATAACTAACCGCAAAACTTAGCACAAAAAGCAACTTTAAAAAAAAAAACATGTCTACGATGGAAACTTACAGTCAAGAGACCTTGTCAGGTGAAAATACTGAGAGTGTGCGAGCTCTCTGTAGGCAAGAGAATCTTTCTGTAAGAGGCAAGAAGTTAGAACTAATAGAGAGATTGCTGGCGAACCAAAGTCTGGGTACTGCTTCAGAGGAACCAATCTCTCCAGCAAATATAGATAACAGTGATGGTGTTGATCTGAATCGTGATTGTGATGATAGCGATGAAGAGGCTGACGAGGTCGTAGAGGCTAATGAAACTGTCCCCCCTGCTCCTCTACCTGCCTTACCAGCTGTGCCTACGGGGCCCATACCAGGTCCCACAAGTAACCCTGCTTATTTTGAACTTGAAAAAATTAAGCTCGAATTAGAATACAAACGGTTCTTGGCTCAATCTGAACGAAACCAAGAGCTCGAGTTCAGACGGATGAATGCCCAGGCTGAGCAGAAGCAAGCTGAGTTAAGACTCAGGGAAATAGAACTTAATCACGAGTTAGAGATGAAAAAGTTGTCTATGGAAAATGCTTCTCTCTCCTCTGGTTCCTCTAGGAGCTCCAGTCCCAAAAGGTGCCGAAGGAATTAGTGGGTATGTATGAACCGAGATTGGATGTGTTGGATTGGTTGAAACTGTTTGAATACAATCATGGGCTCCAGGACATCACCGGGAATGCTTTGCCTCCCTCGTTGTTCTCTAGGCTCCCTCCTGTTGCGACTGATGTGGTAATGGAGTTGGGGGAGGCGGATAAGACGGATTACGAAAGTGTGAAACTAGCTTTAATAGCTAGATTCGGGAAGACCCCTTCCTAGTATCTTAAGAGGTTTAGAACCCTCAAAAAGCATGATGGTACCCCTTGGGCTACCTGGGTGAGTGAAGGGATGAAAAACTTAGAGGGATGGATTAAGGGTTACAAAGTGAACACTTATGAGGGTATGAGGAATCTTTTTATGTTGGAGTCTATTTATGATGCCTGTTCTCCTGAGCTCAGACAGCACTTGGCTGATTCGAAGGAATTGGATTCCCGGAAGCTAGCTAAGGCTGCTGACTTATGGGTTGCCAACCGGGCTACTCATGAGGATTCTGGAGCAACTCAGAAAAAGGATGAGGGAAAACAGCCTAAAAAAGACTCACAAGAGAATTCTAATAACTCACATTCCAAAGAGGGCCCCAAAAAAACCAGAAGGGTAAGCTACAAGGAAAACCACAGCAGAATAGTGTGTCTTCTGGTGCCAAACCGGAAGAAGGTCAGAACCAGCCACCATTCCAGAAAGCATTCGGAAAATGCTTTCTGGCTCGACTGACCACGTGAAAGGAGATCCCAGATGTAAGGGTAAACCTTCAGGGGTCCAGCTTGTCTCCTTAGCCTTCGCTCCAGAGGAGGAAGTCTAAATGGCAAGTGGAAACTTTCTACTGCTAGCTGACGAACCCATTGGAGTCTCAGCCAGCGTTTCTTTAGTATCTCTGGGGTTGTGGGAACAACAGAATTTAGATGTCTATAATTCTATCCCCGATAATACTAAAGAGTATTATAAGGACAGTGTCCAGGTGAATGGTCAGGAGACTCCTGCCATTAGGGACACTGGGGCCAGCATAACTGTGGTGGATAAATCGTTTTTTCAGGCTGAGGATGTTGCGAAGGCACCCAAACGCCTCACCAAGTTAGCTGGAGGGCCTGTGCAGATGCTTCCCCAATTACCAGTTCTCATCCAGTGTAACAACATGACTGTGAAGATACCTGTCAGCATACAGAGTGAGGTACCAGGACGCGTACTGTTGGGTAACGATTTGAAAACTCTCGGAGTTGTATCGCATACTCCCAGACCTCCTAGTAAACGGTTACAGGAGCTAACCAGACCTGCAAGAGAGAGGACCATGCGCGGTACTCTCCAGGAGATGATGAAGAAAGAAATCACTCCTGCTCCACTGGAATTGTCGGCCGCTGTCTCCAAGAAATCAGAAGCGAAAGGGAAACCTAAGACTTCTATCCCGAAACCCGCAGCCGGCATTCCAGTGCAGTCAACACGGACTTCCACGCGGTTGTCCAAAAGTACACCCGTAACTCCACCTCCAGCCGAGGCTCAGAGGGAGGTACAACCCTGTGTGGTAGAATTAGACTCTGAGGAAGAGCTAATGGAAGGCCAGGAACTCATTGGAGATCTGGATCCTGTTGACCATCCTGAGCTGCAGTCTTTACTGGCAGAAGGTGGACCCAGCAGGGCAGACCTCAGTAAGGGACAGAGGGAATGTCCAACTCTGGAAGGTCTTCGCCACCAGGCCAAAGCTCAGGCTGAAGGGCAAGAGCCAGGGAAATACAGGTTGCACTGGGAAGATGGCCTCTTCTACAGTGAACTGACCGAGTCTGCACCTGGAGACTACAAACGACTTGTAGTACCCCAAGAGAACAGACCACAGTTCTTGCAGTTAGCCCACGAGATTCCTTTGGCTGGTCACTTGAGTTTCAAGAAGACTAAGGAAAGGCTCTCTCTCTACTTCTATTGGCCAAAGATGGGGGCGGAAGTAGAAAAACACTGCAGGAGCTGCCACACCTTCCAGACCTCTGGTAAGGTTGGCTCCAAGAATGTGGCACCTTTAGTGCCTCTCCCAGTTGTGGGAGTCCCATTTGAGAGATTAGGGATTGACATTGTTGGTCCCCTTGATCCTCCAACCTCCTCAGGCAACAGGTTTATACTTGTTGTAGTAGACCATGCTACTAGGTATCCTGAGGCAATTCCTCTGAGGACTGTTACAGCCCCGGCTGTGGCTAAGGCCCTCCTTGGTATTTTTACTAGGGTCGGGTTTCCTAAGGAAGTAATCTCTGACAGGGGGTCAAACTTTATGTCCAACTACATGAAAGCCATGTGGAAAACCTGTGGAGTTACTTACAAGTTCTCAACAGCGTACCACCCACAAACCAATGGGTTGGTAGAACGGTTCAACTGAACCATGAAGAGCATGATAGGTGCTTTAGAGGAACCCCTTAAGCGTAAGTGGGACCTTCTACTGCCATGCCTTCTCTTTGCTTATAGAGAAGTCCCTCAGGAGGGAGTAGGTTACTCGCCCTTCAAACTACTCTATGGTCATCCCGTCAGAGGTCCATTGGCCCTGATTAAGGAGGGGTTGGAGAGTGCTCCTTCCCCCAAGCCAGTCAGAGTGACTGACTACGTGATAGGTCTCCGGAGGAGAATGTCACACATGATGACGGAAGCAAGCGATAACTTGAAAGCTGGACAAGCATTGGTCAAGCACTGGCACGATCAAAAGGCTAACATGGTTGAGTTCGCTCAAGACCAGCTCGTTCTCGTTATGATCCCAACAAGGCAGAGGGCCTTGCAAGATAAGTGGATGGGACCCTTCCGAGTTGTGGGTAAACTCGGAGAGGTTAACTATCTGGTGGACTTGGGCAATCCCAAGGAGGCTCCGACAGTCTTTCACACCAACCAACTTAAAGCGTATGTCTCACGACCTGATGTAGGAGCGTTGCTACTAGCGTCATCTGAGGAAGAAGAAGAGAGTGAAGCTCTTCCGGATCTCCTCAGAGGCTTACCTTTAGATGGAAAAATTGAAGGAGTAAATCTCTCCTCCAATCTGACACCCGAGCAACAGGAAGAGTGCAAATCTATGTTGAATCAGTTTGCCTCTCTGTTCTCGCTTTCACCAGGCTTGACCCCTTGGGGCCAGCACGACATATTCACTGGTGACTGTCTGCCAGTCAAAAGCAGAGGATACCGCATGTCAGAAAACGTACGAACCCACATCAAAGGTAAGGTCAGCAAGATGCTCGATCTCGGGGTAATAGAGCCCTCTACTAGTCCATGGTCTAGCCCAGTTGTGTTAGTACCAAAGGCCGGATCTAAAGAACTTAGATTCTGCATGGATTATAGAGCTCTTAATGCAGTCACCAAGACTGATGCCCACCCTTTGCCAAGAACAGATGAGTTGGTGGATAAACTTGGCGCCGCCAAGTTCCTCAGCACATTTGACTTGACGTCAGGCTATTGGCAAATAGCCCTGACAGACCATGCCAAGGAAAAAACTGCATTTTCTACCCCCGTTGGCTTATACCAGTTTAAGGTCATGCCTTTCGGATTGAAGAATGCACCTGCTACGTTTGAACGGATGGTAAACCAGGTTCTGAATGGGATGGAGGACTTCTGCATGGCATACTTGGATGACATTGCAGTGTTCAGCAATTCCTGGGAAGAACATATAACCCACCTGAGAGATGTTTTGCAGGCTCCTGGACGAGCCAATTTGACCATAAAGGCGAGAAAATGCCAAATTGGGCAGAGTAAGGTAGTCTATCTTGGACATGAGGTAGGAGGTGGAGAAATAAGGCCTTTGCTCAGTAAAATTGAAGCTGTGAAAAAATTGGACAACACCGACTACTCAAACCCAGGTGAGAGCCTTCCTAGGCCTCACTGGGTATTACAGGAATTTCATAGAGAACTATGGGACCATAGCTTCTCCACTGAATGTCATCTCCTCGCCCAAATTTCCTAAGAAGGTTAAATGGAACGAGGAGTTCAATCAGGCTTTTGAAAACCTGAAAAAGGCTCTTTGCCAAGCCCCAGTACTCAGAGCTCCTGATTACCGCCAACACTTCATTGTGCAGACAGATGCTTCAAATGTAGGAATAGGTGCCGTACTCAGTCAACTGGATGGGAAAGGTAGGGAGCACCCTGTTTGCTTCATCAGCCGCAAGCTGAAGGATCCTGAAACAAGGTGGGCAACAATCGAAAGAGAGTGCTTTGCTATTGTGTGGGCTCTGAAGAAGTTTAGGCCGTACTTGTATGGTTCTACTTTTTTCATTCAGACTGACCACCAACCCTTGAGATGGTTAATGCAAATGAAAGGGGAAAACCCAAAACTATTGAGATGGTCGATCTGCCTGCAAGGGTTTGATTTCACCATTGAGCACAGGTCGGGGTGTCACCACCAAAATGCTGATGGTCTCTCTAGGATGTATGTCATCGACTAGAGGTAAGAGATTCATCCAGGAGTGGATTAAATCCTCCTGTCCCTTAGTCTGGGGGGGGCGAGTGTTAGGGAGAATTCTCTGTTTAGGCTGAATTTCCTAACCTAGTGAGTCCCCCAGCAGCCTTGCGGGATTTATGGAGTTTGTTTTTTTCCATCCTGCCAAGAGTGGGGCTCTTTTCTCCCGCTCTTGGACATGTATGTGTGTAATTCCTTTGAATGTCAATGTGTTCTATGGGCTATGGGGTCTTTTACTCCATAGGGTCTCATATGTTTTTCTATGTGTGTTACACCGCACCCTCCATGCCGTAGCACGGGGATGTCCTAGCGGACCTCCACCATAGACTCCATACCTGGGGACCGACTACTGTCTCCCCGGGCATGTAAAGTCACCATTGGCTTTACTAGACCTAAATTTACTAACAGAACTAGTACAAACCATCTAATTGTGGACGTGCTAGTAGGGGTAATTCGATTACTCCTGGATCTGTTACTCGAGGGGGCACCGTCCCGTCCCCACTCGTCGAGCTTTGGCTGGTGGCAGTGGAAACTACTTGTTATGTTCGACCCCGAACCTAACCCTATGGGATTCGTCCCATTGTTGGAGATTGATACTTTTTCTCGTTAATCTCTAACGTACCACCGATCTACTTATCTTAAATAAGTTTATCGGATGGTATTTTCTGCCAGAACTCGGTTTGTAAAATGGCGTCTGTGTTTGTCTCTGTAACTCCTAAACCAAAGGTCGAGCCCTTTGTTCCACTTTTGGCGGGCTCTGTACAGAGACCCTCCAAAGTGGTGCCATTCTGTCTGGGTTACCACAGGGGTGTGGGAGGGGGTTTAGGCACCTTGGACCGAGTTGCCTTGCCAACTCCGGTCGCACTCTGGAGTGATTGGCCCAAGTGGTGAGCCTCCCCGCTCACCACTTAGCGTGTGTTGATTGACAGCTAGGCTGAATGAATGGGGGTTCTCTGCATAAAAGCAGGGCTTTTGGGATTGGATCTTCAGAAGTCGCCACAGGACCTAAGAATCCGACGAGGGTAACGCTGAGCCGACCTGCACGACGACACCTCCGGTGGAGCCCTGCGGAACCCACTCACCACTTCCCGACGACAGAGGAGATCTCCCGGCCGGAGAGTCTCTTCCCCTGACTGGTGGGAACACCCAGTCCCCTTTGCTTTTTATTCGCCTCAGGACGCAGTGGTCGAATTGCCCGTGCAGTGCACCTCGGCAACCGGATAGCCACCACCCCTGTACCGCGACCAAAAGGTGGTGCCTTGTGACGGAGCACCCCGCGGCTGGTCTCTTCCCTGGTGGTGCACCGGACTTCACTTTTCTTCGACGACGAGATCATCTCTACTCTTAGCAAAGACCCGACGTGCATCCACCACCAGGAACAACTGCCCCCGCCGGAGCTGCCCTCCACAACAAGGTACCGTGTCCGCCTGGCTTCCCTTTCGATCGGTTCGAGTGAGGTGTCTTAATCCTCTCCTTTCCGTTGGGTCGCCTCCAAGCTTTTCTCATTTATTGTTCTGAAACTGGTTCAATCTGCCGATAACAATTTGCTACAAAGACTGGAATGCATCTCCACTAGAGACTTTTTGGGACATATCGCCTTGCCTCTCTCCGAGTGGGCCTGGCCTCTGAACTTTACGATCTATTGTGATTCTTGCCTTCCTGCCTTGCATTTTACCCGTGAAGTATTGAACTGTGTTGATTTCGTAACCTGCCTATCTTTTTCTCTCCCGTCCTAACTAATATTAGAGTGCCATCTAGGTTGAGGTATACACCTCTATCTGTAAATAAGTGGTGCCGGTAGAACCTAGACTTGTCGAAATATTGCTAGGGGGATTGATCGTTTCTTCTCTGTAGAGTAATTGTGTTTGATTTGTTTGCCGTGAAAGTGCCATAGTGTTTTTGATCGATGTTTCGTTATAAATAAATACCTTAATATCTTTACACTAAGCCTCGTTGCGTGTTTGCTTGTCTTGCTGTGATCAATTGCCCTATTTTGTATACTCCACATACTGCTCAACTCTTCTTGAGGGAAGTCTGACTGCTCAGCCACAGCTACCAAGTGAATCTGTGTGGTACAGACTGCTACCAAGTGGGTTCACCGCCAAACACCTGTAGTCCTAAATCTTTTGCAGTGGTCCCAGAGGGAACTGCACAGGTTTCCGCCTAACACAGGTCGATATGAAGAGACTGCACACGGATTAACAACCTCTACCTGGGGATCCAAGCCTGGGTGGCAGAACATGGCTTATGCCTTAACGATGAGAAAACTGAGCTCCTTCTCGTCGGATCCCAACCACGGCTAAACAAGCTGGATCCCCGTTACGCTTCTATCAACATAGATGGTAACCTAATCACAGTAGCCAAAGAAATCAAAAATCTCGGGGTTTATTTACATTCTACTCTCTCACTTAAAAAACAAGTAAACGCCACAGCCTCCTCCACGGCATACATAAATAAGCTTCTCAAAGCCTGCAAATCCTTCCTCTCGCCATCCAGCTGCATTACCCTAGCCAGAGCTCTTGTGCTATTTAAAATTGATTACTGCAATATGCTTTTCCTTGGCACCTCAGAACGCAACTTGAACAAATTGCAGGTGCTGCAGAATAATGCCCTTAGAGCCGCTTTGAGTATCCCTCTGCACTCTCACATCTCCAGCTTCGGTCAAACTGCCCACTGGCTCCCAGTTCAAGACAGAATTATCCTTAGATCACACGTAATCATCCACAAATGCCTCTCTAATGAAGCCCCTAAGTACCTGGCAGACAAACTTAACACACACATATCAGCCAGACCCACTAGAACGTTGTATTTTCACTGTCTAACCATCCCCAAATTCTCCCTAAAAAAAAGCTGGCGGCTCCAGCTTGCTGGTCCTAGCTGCCAAAGAGTGGAATGCTATACCTGTGAACCTTAGAGCTGAAACTTCTTTCTGGACCTTCAGAGCAAAAACTAAGTCCTGGCTTGCCAACAAGAATTCTCCTGCTGTCTTACACGCCAACCTTTGTCCTCACTATTGTATTTCTGCTGATGCCTGCCCTTGATCACTATATAACCCAGTCACTTGCACTTATTGTTATTATCTTGTATGCCTATATTATGTTGTAACCTACTCTAAGTCTCTGGTGCCCAGCTACCTCAGGGTTCGGAGCACAGTATAAATAAAGAAAGAAACAAACAAACAGTCTGCCTTATATCGTACACTAGTGAAGGAAGGCCAGGACCTCCCCTAAACATCTCCCAGGGAAGAGAGGGAGATACTGAATCCAGAGGACCCTCCAGCCGCTACAGAACTAGTACCCAGCCAGCACTCTGCATATCCTGCTAGGCTCTGAAGCAGGCTTCCTAGGTAGGAGGTGCCAGAAGGTCCCTGAACCAGACACCATGGACAAGGCGACTGCCTGCAAAAACTCCTCAGGTTTGTGCTATCCACCTTAAAGGATGACACAAGTTCATTGAAGAAGCTGGGAGAAGAGCCTCAATGAGAATCTACTGACATCCATCTTAAAGGACATTTTCGAGTCAGTCGAGTTGTTTGATCTGCAACCGACTGCAACACTTGCCGTTGCTACACTGCAGTTGCTTAAAGACATGCTAGATGTCTCGACCATTGCTTCAGAATCACAGATCAGCACTGAGGCAATGATTCCTGAACCCAAGCTGTGATGTAAGCCCACCTGCAGCCATTTGTCCAGCTTTGCTTGCCGAACCGTCTTGCCGTCTGATACCCGAAGCTGACTCCCATCTTGAACTCTTTCCCAGAAGCCTGCAAAGTGTCCCTGAAGCTGACTTGACCCTGTCGAGCACAGAGAACACCAAAAGCACAAGGTACATTGTGGTTTCTGTCCCCCTGGTCCTTCAAGAAGGCCCATAGAGACATTGAAAGATCCATTGCTCGCACTGTGTTAAAGGTACAAAACCTTAAACTGTTCTGGTTATTAACCATACCGACTACCCTCCTGTCACTATCCAGAGTTAATGCCTTTTTCTTCTTTGAAACTGTCTCTCCACTGCATTCCTTTCCAGGGTGAGTTCCATTTTGTAGTGTTGCTAGAACTGTCTGTTGTGATAATAATAAAGTAGATATTTGTATGAATAGGACAAAATGACAGAGGGCAAAAAGTCTGAAGCCCAAAATTCTGACCCCTATTTCTTTGTTTCATATATATATATATTCAGTAAAAAAAAAACGTTGTTAAAGGGACGTTATGGTTAAGTTGCGCTACTAAAAACCTATGCAATTCAATAAAAAACTTTGCTAAAGGGATGTTACGGTTCCAAGTAAAACCGAAAACCCCCTGAAATTCACCAGTTATGGTAAGTTAAACAACCATAACTCGCGTCACTAAAGTGCACTGCTAAGACTAACACTCCGGACATCAAAATGACATCACAAATGTCATTGATGACATCACTGATATTCCTTGCATTCTAGAATACAATAGACTACATTCACTATACACCCCCAATCTAAAAGCATATCCTGTTCCACAAACAATAAAATGTAAAAGAAAAGTAATTCAAACAGAAATGCAACAGAATATGACTGCAAATCCTCCAAAGAGAGTAAAATAAGCTAATACTTCATCATTCACAATAAGTAAAGAAGAACCTATTAGTCAAAGTAACTCAGGTACTTCTTCAGAAAGGGAACATACACTCTGAAAAAATGACTTGGACACAGAACTACCTGGTCCATTCAAATTTTCAAATGTAACTGGTGTAAGTTGTTACGCAAATCTAGCAATTAATATTCTCTTTCAATTGCCACTAATTGTTGACAAAATTTACTTACACAGTACAGACGAACTGTGTTTGTAAATGTTAGTCCTTAATAGAAATGCAAAAACCAATCCTGACAACACGTATAGTGTTCACGGAAAAAGAAAAAAATTGGACTACTGTGCTGGAATGGTAAAATTCACTATAAACTCACAAGAAGATCCACAAGAATTTCTAATGTACTTACTACAAGTATTAGAAAACAAAAACATACCTATAAATGAAATCTTCCAGATTTCATACATGTGGAAACATACATGCACTCTCTGTAGCAAAGTGATACAGGAAGAAATATCTAACGAGCGCTTCCTGTATGTATCCATACCAAATTGTGAATCCATTCCATTTCAGCAACTTGTAAAACATGCAAACCATGGAAGATTATGTACTAACTGCAATTCAGATAATCACTCCCCCTTACTAATACAAACAGATAGTAAATACTTAATACTAATGCTTCTACGTTACAATGCAGATGGTACCAAAAACAACTGCAAGCTGACTGGATTCAAACATGGTCAAGTATCACTTGGTAGAAAAACCTTTACAACTATAGGTATAATCTACCACGCAGGAGCCACATCCAATGCAGGTCACTACACTGCATATATAAAAAAAAATGTGTATGGTTCGAATGTAATGATAGTACTATTACTCTAAAGCAGAGATTACTAGCAAATCTTACAAACGCTAATTTAATCTTCTTAAAACCAAAATGTAATAACTAATCTGTACTTAAACATTAACAAAACTTCAATTAGAAAACTATAAACTGTTACAATATACCAACAGGTATCCTAATACCCAAAGATTCTATAACAACCAAACAGATAAATCAATACAACTAAATTAAAAAAATAATAATAATTACAGTTAGAATACGCCATCAGGTATCTAACTGCTTCAGAAATCTGCAACAAAAATGTGGATGTTATTCTAAAGTAGAGATTACCAGAAAATCTTAGAAACACTTTTTAATCTTCTTAAAACCAAAATTTAATAACAAATCTGTACTTCAATATTTTAATAAAATCAACGAAAAAACTATAAACAGTTAGAATACGCCAATAGGTATCTAACTGGCCCAAGAGTGTATAACAACTAAAAATAAACAGTTACAATACACCATTATGTATGTAACTGCTTCAGATATCTGCAACAATCCAACAGATAGAACATTAACCAGAAATAAGAAGTAAACACTGAAAGGAAACAAACAAATAGACTGTAGCAAAACAAAAAAGGGTTTTTTAATCCGAAAAGGATTTTTTTTCCCACAGTCCCAATGATTTCAAAAACAAACACAGAAACTGAGCAAAATGCACAGTACACTGGTTTGTAAACCAAATATGAGGGTAAAAAAAAAAAAGCTGAAATATCTATAATGAAATGTAATAAGTCTTTATAGAATACATAAACTAACATGCTCTTTTCTTTTATCACAGAACTTGAAAAAGAATACTTCCTCCAGGTACCAAACTCATGTAAAAAATGTATTGAATGTCAACAAATCATGCAGTAAGTATAATTGAAACAATTTGAAAGATAATCAAATCTATAGGTATGATCTATGGCTGTGATCTGGTGCAGTGGTCGTGGTCAGGACCTAGAGTATTGAGTATACAGCCTACAGCCTTCACCCATGCATCCTTCCACAACCATCACAACATATCACACCCATAATAGCTTATAACTTCAGTACTTATAACTTCGGTCTTCGGTACAGTCTGGCCACAACTCCAAAACATATCACACACACACATCACACCCATGTTTGATTCTATGGGTGTGATATATGGGTGTGATATGCTGAGGTGGTTGCCGCCAGGGCCTAGAGTCATGGGTGCATGGCCTTCGACCATCCACCAAAGACTGTAGGCCCTGGCAGCAACCACCGCAGCATATCACACCCATAGATAACACCCATAGAATCAAACATTTTTAACTATGATCACACCCATAGAATCAAACATTTTTAACCAGGCCTCATGGCATTTTTAATGTCCGCGGACACCTTGGGTGTCCTTAGAATAGTTTCTACTTGCCTGTGAACAATACGGACAATTGTAGTGTCCTCAGGACACCTCAATTTTCATTTATTTGGGGACATCCCAAACACCAAGTGTGTTCGTAGAACAATTTCAACTTGCCTGCGAACAGTACTGACATCCCGAACACACACGTGTGTTCTTAGAACAATTTTAACTTGCCTGCGAACAGTAAGGACAGATATAGTGTCCTCAGGACACCTCCATTTTGATTAAAGGCAGACATCCCGAACACCAGGTGTATTCTTAGAACAATTTCAAATTGCCTGCGAAAAGTACAGACAGGTATAGTGTCCTTACAACACCTCCATTTTGATTATTGATGGACATCCCGAAAACCAGTTGTGTTCTTAGAACAGTTTCAACTTGCCTGCAAACAGAACGGACAGGTATAGTGTCCTAAGAACACCTCCATTTTAATTTATTTGCAGACATCCCGGACACCGCGTGTGTTCTTAGAACAGTTTCAACTTGCCTGCGAACAATACGGACAGGTATACTGTCCTTAGGACACCCCCATTTTCATTTATTTTCGGACATCCCAGACACGTTGCGTGTTCTTAGAACACTTTCAACTTGCCTGCAAACAGTACGGGCAGGTATAGTGTCCTTAGGACATTCCCATATGGAACGATTACGGATACCAAGGACAGCACTACTGTCCGCAGATACAACAAACACAACAGCGGTGCCTACCACCTAAATAGATACAATATTCGAACCATCTCTTACCCCCCCACCATCCCCAAACAGTCTTACAGACCAACACACTTGCCAATATTGTATTTCCCCACCATTTGACACCGCACTGTCCGCGGACGTCCGGGATACAAGATGGCGGGCATTTCCAAAAATCTGACACACTTCATGCTCTTCACCATCCAATCAGCGAACACGTTGCATGTCCGCGGACATGACGCAAGCCGAATAACCAATTAGAACACTGTCTGTGGCCCGAACAGTGACGTGTGTCCGTGGACCGGACATAGATATCACTAATTTTTGGTGACCTACTTTTTGGTCATTTTTTAAAAAATTACTGGACGGATTTTCACCAAATTTACTAAAGCATGCTTTCGAGGCCAAGCAGCTGCTCCTGGTACAAATTTGGTGAAAATCCGTCCAGCGGTTTGGGCTGTAGGCATGAGCAAAGTTTTTTCCCCATTCAGTCTATGGGGAAAAAAGACATTTTGGGACCCCCCTATAACTTTTCCCCCCCTGGAACAAACCTCACCAAACTTTGCAAGACAATTTAGAGTGGGCTATATACTCTTTTTGCAGACTTTGGTGAGGATTCGTCTAGGGAGTGCAAAGTTATAAGCTGCCCAAAAAGTGCTCTTCCTATGGAAACATCAACTTAACCATAACTACACGGCCACTACTGTGGGCCGTGTAATATATATATATATATATATATATATATATATATATATATATATATATATATACAAACAAATAGGGGGCAGACTTTTGGAACTCAGACTTTTCCATTCAGTCATTTCACATAGATCCAATGTGTATACATCTTTGACTGCACAGTCCCTTTTATCATTGGGTAATAATCTTATTTTCACTGTGTTGAACCTAACTAACGATCCACGACTTTCCAGAGATAAACCTGCCATTCCGTCCACGTTACCAAAATTGGACAGGAAGGTTTATACATTTCATGTGTTCCCAATCTGTTTGGATCCCTTACTGTGTACTAGAAGTGTGGGGCTGATTTATAGTTTAGACACTGATATTCATCCCAGGACCACGGATGTCCCAGAAGTTTGTCACACTAGGATCTTTGTTCTTTGGGTACTGGGCATGTACATGCACAGGTGTAGTTAACCAATGCCCAGGGTAGCCTTTGAGCACCTCATCTTGTGCAATGCTCCTAGGTTAGAGCAGAGGAAACAATGGGCTCCTTTCTTTTACAGCAACAGAATGTGACAAATTGGATTCTGCTCTGCAGGAGTACAAGTATGAGTAGAGGTAAAATGCCCACTCAGCCCTCACACATCTATAGACCAAAACACAACAAAATTATAAAGGTAAAACAGGGATATGACACGCGATATAGCTCCTTTGTCCTTTGTGGTATGGTGGGCCGAAGGAAGGCTATACTTTTAATAAAGGGCTGAAGCTGAAGCAGTAGTGACACAAACAAAACAGAATCACACTCCAAAATAAAAGGAATTCCCAATCAAGGTTCGATTCAAACGTGTATATATATATATATATATATATATATATATATATATATATATATATATATATATATATATATATATATATATATTATAAATAAAAACACCATCTGCATGTAGTACAAATAGATACTATATGAAAACTTACCCTGAAGGATGAACAGAGCAGATGCAACTGACTGGGAAAAGTAGCACTCTGAGCATAGTTCCACGGGGTGACTAGTTCAAATTAGGTTTATTAATATTGGCCTCTTCTATTAACTATTAGCACTGCACATTTTGCTGCACATGGGATGTTCCCACTCACATTATCTGATCTCATTTCTCACGGTTCTCCCATGATATTATAGCACTCACGGAACTATATTCCTTGCTAAGTAGTGAACCTGTTCTAAATGGATTATGGTGCTAATCAATATTATTTGAAATTATTTCTCTTTTTCGATGACTCCTTTTGCATCATTTGCATCACCAAAACAATTGAATCATGGTATGAAACTATATGCTACTTTACTCATATTGACATTATTCATTTTTACTGTCTGATGATTTTTCATTTACAATACTTTGCTTTTGCAATGGTACTTATGTTAACATTGTTATCACTGTTGTGATTATGTTCACATTTTTATATATTTTTCTGTTTGTGACAAATTGTACAGCCTTGACAATGACATTGATGGTCGAAACACGTGTTTTCACTCAATATATGATATCAATATTAAATCTTCATTTGCTACACTACAAGAGTTGATGTGCAAGACAACATTTTTTCCAAAGATAATTGGATTGACGTTAATATCAATATCCAGGATTTGCACGTTGGATTTTCCTTTGTGTTATAATTTGCATGTCATGTGTCCTGGTACCTACTAGGGGGCACCATTGAAAGTACAATGACGCAGCAGACCTTTCAAAAGACACTTTTGTTTCAACAGTGATTGGCGGTATTAGCGAGCGCACTGTCTCCTGACAACCCATAGGTTTTCATTCTATGTTCTGTGCACTGGCATCTATTTACATTCAGCCTAAGACTCATATCATTGATTCACATATCTGGCCCTTGGCCTTACTTAACATTCAAACCCTCCCTAAAATGTGAATGTTGAAATGGAGAGCCTACATTCTTCCTACAACCCTCCTTTTTTCTGCTGCAAGACGAGTGAAATCACTGCAGGAAAAAAACAAACATTCAATAATTCAAGTAAACCACATCTTACTAGTCAAGAAACAAATAACATGAAATTGGTAATATTCATACACAAACATGTATATATCTCTAGCCTTGAGCAAAAGAAGAAAAAAACCCATCTCTTTTCATCGTTTAATCACCTATCATTTGTCTCCTTTTAATTGGTGACCTCCCATTTGTTTTTTTTGTTTTTTTTAAATTCTCATTTTTTTGTATTTTTAAAAAAAGAAAAAAAAAATATATATATATATATATATAACATAAACAATCATAAGCCCATAGAACTATGCAAGTGGCCTCAGCCTGATGTAATAATTTTAGAAAATTCAGTTTGTAAAAATAATACAAAATAGTCTTTAAAAATCAATTCAAGAATTGTTCAAGAAACAGTTCTTGGTGAAATGAACCTGCATTCTCTGTAGATGGGACTTCCTTCGGGGGTCATCATCTTCACATCTTCTGGGTTCATCATGTTCACATGTTCCGAGTTCATCATCTTCACCCTGTTCTTCAGTCCAGGAGGCTTTCCAGGGGACTCCATTCCGGTGGCATTCTCCAGGGTACTTCAAGGATCCTGCACACTACTTGGAAAACTATTATTTTTCTAGAGTAAAAAGAAAAGACAACTTAAGATCCAAGTTCATCAATCCCTTTACTTTTCTCTTTGCACTGGGATATCTGAAATCAACTTGTATCATACACAAATGCACATTGTACCAGATAACATATCATGCAGCCAAGACATCTTTTTAGGACCACCTGAAAATTATATAAATTCTGCACACTAATACCACATGGTACTTTTCAGGCAATAGTTTCAAGCCCAACACTCCTTTCTCTTAGTTACCTATTTACATTTTTGTTCACTAATTTGCTATATTTTCCCCTTTTTATCTTTTCAAATCTCATTTTGATATCTTCACACTATTTACTCATAACCACCCGCCATGGTAATTCCATTTAATAGGTAAATGCTCTATTTTTTTTTTACTCCCCACCAGTCTCAATTCGCTCTAGTCTTTTTACTTCATGTTTCGGGTCAAAGGGCTTAATTTGAATCAAGTGGACAAACTGTTCCACTGTTAATTCTCCCTCCTTTTTTAGCAATTCTTTAGTCCACAGGTGAAACCTTATCCACAATTCTATATGGCCCTTTTTTGCTTTTTTCCAAAGTTAAATTTATACATCTCGTCTCCTATTTCATATCCTCTCACAGATGTCTTCCTATCGTAATATATCTTCAAACTGTCATGGGACTTTTCCAAATTTTGTTGTGCAAATGCAAACGCATATTGCAAGTGCTTTCTCAATTCTTCCAAATATTCATGAATTGTGGACACATTCACAAGAACCTGTTCATTTGTTCTGTAAAGTAAGTGTTGTGGCACAATCATTTTTCTTCCTGTCAAGATTTCATGGAGGCTGAGATTTGTTGATTTAGAGGGCGTTGACCTGAGAGCCATTAGTACCAATGGAAGCTGCAAATCCCAACTAGATCCTGCCTCAGCTACAACATTTTTCAATATATCAACTACCGATCTGTTCCACCGTTCCACACCTTCTGAAGAGGATGGCCAGTAAAAAATGTGTAGCTTCCTCTTCACACCCAAGATATGTCACTTTTATTTCATTAATGCACTATTGAAATGACTTTCACGGTCTGATTCTATTCTTTCAGATAAACCAAATCTTGAAAAAATATGATTTACAAGTAAAGTGGCTGCTGTTTGCACACTGCAGTCTGGAGCGGGACTGCACTCCAACCATTTCGAGATTAGAAAAAAATGACCATCAGCATGTACCTGTTTCCCCTTGCTGATCTCCTCAGGGGCCCTACATAAGCAACTTGTAAATCAGACCATGGGAGTGTCAAACCCTTTTTCATTAATGGTGCTTTAGAGCTGGTTACCCAGGCTGAAACTGTGCACACACTAAACACCCTCAACATCTTGAGACTTGTGTGGCCAACAGGCATAATCTTTTAAAATGTCAAACGTTTTTCTGTGAACCTCTGTGTCCTGCAGTTATGGAATCGTGAGCATGATGTAACATCAATCCTCGAAATGAGAAAGGCACTACCCATTGGAGTTGACCTGTCATGGATTCTCTAGTCATAAGTCCATCTTGTAACCTCATTCTCTTTTTGTTTTTTAATAACACCATCAATTACTCTTTCCCTTTGCAGTCCTCTTCATTTAGAGGATTGTGTTCTGCATTCAGCAAATGGTTGTAAAATGGGCCTAGAATAAGATCTTCCTTTTGTGCCTTAATCAAGTCTTGATCTGGAGTATCACAAGTATCACAAGCAGTTCAACTGTTTTCGGAGTTTTGGAACATGTTATCACCTACCTGTATTTCACCAAGCAGGAGCTGAATAGAAAATAACTCCCCCATTACAGCTCCAATTTTGGCTAATTGATCTGCCTTATCATTTCCTTCCTTATCCTCACTTGGTGTTTTCAAATGACAACATATTTTCCTCCAATGGATATCAGGTCATTTTCTGACACAAGCTTGTGTATAGCTTGGATCATCTTTCCATGTTTAGTGGCTTCTTGTTATATGTGAGCATCCCTTTTACCTTCCAGCCAGGTAAATACTACACAAACCTATTGTGTGCATTATAAGAATCAGTGACTAGACCTATTTCATTTCTTTGAGTCTATTCTCTACAGCTGTGGATATTGCCTTATGAATAGCGGCCAGTTCTGCCACTTGACTGCTTTAGCTTACTCTTGGAATGCTGTCTCATTTAACCAACACATTTCCTATTCCTCCTACAAATTCTTTTTCCGTATCATTTTCTAGCTGGTATGCACATCCATCTACAAATAGAGTTTGTAAATCCTTGCATGTTTCTTTGTTGAAAGCCTTGTGTTGGGATTACTCAAATTAATTCAAACCTGTCTCTAGCTCTGTGTCATCAGGTGCACAGACAGCTGCACAATTATGCAACTCTGTTAGCCCTGGATGAACTGGACTCTTTTTATTTTGTCCATATATCACTTCTCTTGGGAATCCCTAAAGTGCTAATGTCCAGGAAGTTATTCTTGAGTGGGCCAAACTTTTTCTTACTTTGAAAAAACTGCAGAAGCTGGTGATTTATTTCAACAATCACCCACTGCCCTCGAACTATGGGACGGAAATGTTGTAATGCCCCAAGAGTGGTCAGAACTGCTTTTTAACATTCACTGAATTTGGTGTCTACCTGTGACAAAGCTTTGCTAGCATATTCAATGATTTTGTTATTTGCATCATGTTTTTGATATAACACTGTTGACATGCATTGATCTGTGAATCTCATTTCTACAAATCCTGTTTTTTTATTGGGTATGCCAAACATGTTACTTTCATTAGGAAACCTTTTAGCATGGCTAACGCCTTACTTACTGTTCCTTTTCCCATGTCCAGGTGTGAGGTCTTATTTGGCAAACACCTTTGACCCATGAACCTGTTCAAGACCCTGATCAATAAATGGAAGAGACTACCTTCAAACAGGTAGCTTTTTGTTTAATTCTCATAGATTTGTACACAACCACCATTGGATATTGGGTTTTAGCACACCTAATATAGGGGTATTGGATGTACTATGTACAGGCCTAATGATTCCTCTAAATTCTAATTTTTTGATTATTTCATCTAGTTATTCCAAACATGCCACAGGTAACCTACATTTTTACACAAATACAGATTCCCTACCATATCTATATTATTTATAACGTGCTTAATACCCAGAGGTTTCGAAACCCAGACCCGGGGATTGAAACCGTGTTGATCTGTGTTGTCTTGCTTCCAAGGCGAGCACGTTGACCCTGAGCTATCCTCCTAAAAGTTGTCACATGCAAGTTAGTCAGCCCACAGTCAAGGCATCTTTGGCAGAAACCTGTTTGCACTCCATAAATGTGTTTCTTAATTGGTCTTTTTCTTCTTCATTTGTGTAAGCATCTGCAGCTTCAATCTGCTCCTCTACCATTTTAGAAAACTCTAGGAAAACCTCTGTACTTTCCTCTAATCATGTGGCAGTGCCTCTTTGGAGAGTTGCTATACAAAAATATTTTGGAATATTGATCTCTATTTCAATATGTTGTTTTTCTCTTTTAGATTCACTTAATTCAAATAGAATACAATCATCATGATGACAGCATATCATTTCACATGGCTCATAAGGGTACACAGACTGAACTTTAAATATTCCTTTGGGCTTAGACTCCAATGACTTTTGTAATTCACCCTGTGCAGTCACATAGCTTTCAGGGATGTTCCCGATCACCGGGTTACTAAAATCAGCAGTGTAGTAAGATTTCTGTATTGCCATTGCAAATGCTGAATTCTCTTCCAAATGGATGTCTTGACACCCTTTATTGTCCACCAGGATTTCAATGGGTCCATCCCCAATCTCTTTCAGTGGTGTACATGAAGTGGGTGGAATGAGTGAAATGGTAGAACGGATGGAGTAGATGAATGAACAGGTGATGTGTTTGGAACAGGTGAAGTGGATGGGACGTGTGAAATGGGTGGAACCAGTTTAAGTGGATGGAACGTGTGAACATGACGTATGTGGATGATGATGCATGGAGAAAGGATAACGTGGGTAGAACGAACGAAAGGAGCAGTGCATGGGACGGGTGCAGTGCATGGGACGGGTTGCAGTGCATGGAACGGATTAGAGTGCATGGAACGGATTGGAGTGCATGGAATTGGAATGCACAGAATGGCATGACATACATGGAATGGTTTAGAGGACATGAAATGTCCAAAAGAGCATTGAAAGGAACGGTCTGAGTGCTTGAAACAGTGGTAATCTACGGAACAGTCAGAGTACATGGAACGGATGGCGTACATGGAACTATTTGGAGTGGGCTTGATCTCAAGCACCTAAAGTAAACCACCTTATTCACATCTCCACGCTTACTCTCTTCTTTACACCACCACTCAAATAGAACACAGCGATACTATGACACCATTCGGTATAGCTGTTCTCATTACATCATATGCCTCATGGTCCCCATCACTCTAACTAAACACTGCTGGTTACACACCCTCCAGCCTAGGCGTTCTCCTCAGGCCTAACGCAGCCAGAATCGATCTGGACTACAACCAGCCAGAATGAACACATACTCCTGATCTCCCAGCAACCACACCTACCGCTAAGAAGCAGCTATCACACAAATGCCACACCAGCTGCACACATATCCGGTGCTCACACGCACCTTTGACTCTCGCCTCTCTCTACTGACTTGAACTTCGGTTCCCGAGGGCGTTCAACCTACCAGCGCCTTGAGACTATACCAATGTTACATAAGGCGCTATATAATTGAAAAGTAACATAACATAACATAACATATATTCGCATTCTAACCCTTGCTGCTTTATGGATTCGTTTTGGCATACAAATGAATCAGAATCTTTTATCTGTGGTTCCTTCCTGTATTTTATTGCTACTTTAAACTGTCTGGTAAATGTGGGAATAATAATACCTCTTTTCACCTGCCGCTCAATTGCATATGACGTCATTTGGGCACAAAGGTAAGCTTGTCTTTTGCCTTGAAATTCAGGTGCGGCTGCACCCAACCTTGACCAGACGTTTTGATTTCGAAAGTCTAATACAATACACATTCTGTGTATGTTATCATTTCCCAAATAAAATTAGTTTTGTGTCTCGCTCACGATCTGCAAGTTCTGATGAATACTCTTAGAGCCAACATGCATCTTCCTACAATTCTTTGGCCCAACTCTGGGTCATCTAGGCCAAAGATGTGTTAGTTCTTTATTCGGAACTTTGGGATCTCTTCTCTGTCAAGTATTTGCCAGAACATCTTTTCATTAATGAAATTCCTTTCATGCTCAAGAGCCTAAGTGGCTTCAATCATTTCAGACTGCCCATTCACATGGATAGGGATCCATGGCTGCCCTTCTCACATGTGTATTTCTGAGATTGTTCAAATGTGTTTTTCTTGATTTACCCCTGGAGTAATATTTGGTTTGCATTTTTCTTTATTTAGATTAGAAATGCAACACGTTTTCATCTATTTTTGTTTGGCAGTTTTCTTAGGGGTCCAAATAAATCTCCAAAGACTGCTTCTCTTTTTCTCCTCACATTTCATCCTGACACATGAGAATAACAGTGACACTAGGCACACAGCCATTCTGAAGCTACACATCCACTGCAATTTCTGATTTAGCAACAGTGTTGTATTCTTCTACACTGTGGCTTTGGGTCATTATTTTCTTTGATCTCAATGGCTTTTTTTGCTATGGACCACAATATTCCATTTCCCCATCAATGAGGAGCGATAGCCTCTTCAGGCAAGTCGTTCCTATGAGAACGGGTATTTCATTAATGGATGTGATCAACACTTCCTGCCTCATCCGATGCTTCCCTATCTTTATGTCAACCTCAGTGACACCTTCGATAGGCATTTCTTCCTCACTGAACTTGTGCATGGGGCCTTCATTTTCTCTCACCTTTACATGATTTTGTGGGATCTCCCTTCATTGGATACATGTCACCATTTCTTTTGACATTATGGTTGCTTGAGCACCTGTGTCAGTCATTGCACATGCATCACATGTGTCTTCAATATTGATAGGAGCATAGTAACTATCTTCAAACTCTTCTAGTACACATACAAAATGTAAATCTTTGCTAATTTCAGGACTTACTTTTCTTAGCTCTTTTATACTCTTTGCTAGGCAAATGGGCATGTGAAATGACATATTTTCCTCTTTTTTTCCCACTTCATTATGAATTTCTTTGTCTATTCTCCTGGGCTCAGAACCGATTTGGATTGTAGCCTCTGACTGGTCCTATGGCTTGGGACCACTAGTGTTCACACCCAATTTCTCATTGTGTTTTTCTCGTTGTCTGGGTCCTCGGTACATAATTTCACATTGCACCCTATTGGCTGGGTATTTTCACAAGTGTCACGTGACAGCATTTCAGCTTCTGGCATGCAACACTTTTCTGTGTTTTGGACAGAGCCTGTCATTTCCGTCTCTTGGAATATCCATGGCTCAAAATATTCCTCAGGTGACTGACCTACACCCACCTTTTGGGCAATTGTTTCCTCTGTAGAGGTATCAACAGTATTTTGATTATCAATTGAGGATAATTTATCTGTTGATCCTAATTCTTCATTTTGTGTTTTATTTTCACATTGGATGCTCTTTTTAAATCTGCTTTTCTTTTCTTTGGGTTTTTCTTGTTCATGTTCCCCTTTCTGTTCTTCATCTTCATACTCCTGAATGATCTGGTTGAACTCTAAATTGGAACCACACTCCCTTTTTGTGTGTGTAGAACTTTCCTGTTTTACTTTCAATCTTTGTTTTCTCATTTGTCAATCAGCAAGCAATTTAATACTTTTATTCAAGGTGATTCATGTCTGTGTTCTCATCATGGCAGAGGTCATTAGCTAGTCACTTGTTGTTGTTACACACAAGATCACTCCTATGACCTTTGGCACCTTCACTTGGCTCTTGCTTTTGGATTGCACATCATTTTCCTATCTGTTCATACAACATGTTGACTTGCGCCTCTAAGCATTGAAACCTGCACATGTCTCAGAATTCCTCTCTTTGTGATCTGGGTCAGTAATGATTAAACTCACCCTCATTAGGCCTGTTCTGATATCTATCAGGAGATTGATTTCTATTTGTGTTACCTCTGAATTCACATGCCACAGGAGGTGGAGGACGTGGAGTGACCATCTTTTGACCATGGTCGACCAGTGGTGGTGACTGATTATATTAGCGAGGGACATCATTCATATTTTGTCTTTCATGTGTGGGAACTGTTCCCTATGCTGGTTTCCATTTTAAATGAATCTATCCACATACCGTGGTCTTTCTTGGTGGCCATATTCCATTATATTAGGGTCAAATCTACTCTGGGCTCCTAGTGTCTGGTATGGGCCATTGTACATTTGATTTTGATTGTTATTTAGGCCTGGCATATCATGACAAAATCCCACTCTGGGATAACTACCAAGATATCTAGGACTACTGTAAGAATTTCTATCGCTGGGATCAATGGATTAGAAAATAGGAGTCTTGGGTGATGTCCGCTGTGGAGGCACGCCCCTTTGTTTAGGTGTAATGCCATTCTTTGCCTGAGCTTGGGTGGATTCTAGCAGCATCTTTACAGATTTTACTTCCAAAATCACTGGGGTGGATTCCTTAGACTTTGGTTTTCTCTCTTTGTTCTTAGGTCCCTCCTCTTTCTGACCAAACATCACTTCATACAGTTTGCTTCCCTGTTCTATTATCCATTCTAGTGGATTTTCCAGGTTAAATTCATAATTTAACTGGGAAACAATTTCTTTTTGGAGCCCACAAAAGTATGCAGTTTTATATTCTACAGAACTAGTGTTAAAGGTCACATAAAAGCATGAACATGCTCTTTTTAAGTTGTGAAAGAATTGGCAAGGTGACTCATTCTGCTTTGCAATCATAGTACAAGCGGCTTTCTTGGCGTCTTGTACAAACTGGTAAGGTGAGAATTGGTGTCTAATCTCCTTCCTAAAGTCTGCCCATGACAAATATTCCTCCTCATTGAGACCATGAATGATACTAGCCGATGCTGCACCTAGAGTGAGGTGAAAGTACTGTCTATATTGTTCCCTAGGGTTGTGAAGGGCTTTGAATATATCATGAATGGTCTCTTAATGGACTTGCAACAATCACCTCCCTATTTCAATGGTTTAATCAAATTCTTGATAGACTTAGTAATTTTCATAGGACTACATTGTGCATTCTTGTATGCGTCATTTTGTCGCTCATTCCTATTCCACTGTGGGCAAGAATGTTTGTGAATATTTGCAAGTGGTTGGGACCCTGCCATTGGGTTATAACCACGTGTGGCCAAGGGGACAGCTGCTGGCACATTTCCTTGGTTAGGGCCATGATTGAGTTCAGCTCCAGGGAATGTTGTACCATGTCGCAGTTCCTGAGATTTGAGATTAAATATTTGTTGTTCCAGAATCTTGCACTGTCCATGATCCTGCTCTACTTCATGACAGAGATCAGAATGCTCATCCCTGACCTTATTGATTATTGTTTGCA
Source organism: Ambystoma mexicanum (assembly GCF_040938575.1). Taxonomy (NCBI): domain Eukaryota; kingdom Metazoa; phylum Chordata; class Amphibia; order Caudata; family Ambystomatidae; genus Ambystoma; species Ambystoma mexicanum. The sequence continues at coordinate 1,447,231,359 of NC_090934.1, read as the reverse complement.
ATTAATTGATTTGTGTCTGAGTATGATTAAGCGCTTTGGCTTTGTTTTGCATTTTCTTCCTGTAATTTAAATATTTTCTGTTCCATAACATGACGTTCGTTATCTTTCTCCTTGCCATCTTCTCTAAGTGGTAGCATTTCGGAAACTACAACATCTTTATCTGGCCTTATATCATCCAATATTGCTTTTAAATGGGTTAATTCTTGCTAGCTCTTATTAAGTTGTTTCTCTCTCTGAGCCAATTGAGTGGAAAGATCGCTACATTTGGCTTGCAATTCCATGTCTACCTCCTTCTGTTTTAATTCTGCTTTTAATTGCTGCATCTGATCACGTGCATTGCCCAAACTGTGCTGTTATTCACTGTAATTTTCTAATGACTTCACTGTGTTTCGCATGGATCTATGCAGCAGAAACAATGTTTTGCACACAGCCTGATGATGAAGTTCCTCTCTGTGCATTCTGTTGCTCAGAACAACTTAAGGAGGCACACCTGTGCAATGCTTCCTTCATCAAAAATATTTTCAAATGCCTCTTTCTCCACCTCTGTGGTAATCCTGCTTTTCCATTTTGTCACATTTTCCCAGGAACAATTTGCATGGGCATAAAGATTTGCCTTGAGGTAATCTGAAAAACTAGCCTGAATCTGGGACATGGCAGCACTAGTGCCAATGGCGCTATAATGAGAGTCAAGTGAGCACACAGTACTACACTATCTCACAGCACTAATTCAATTAATGAGTGCAACATATGGTTATGCTTTAGAAGGTAAGGCCACGCCCAGTAATTATTTTAAAGTGTCCTGGCCAAAGTACCAAATCTGTAGGAGATTTTTTGGGTTATATTTAGTATCCCGTGGTATTTTGTGGTATTTGTATGGCGCTATTTTGTGGTATTTCTTGCTAAAATATTGTGGTAAACTTATTGGGATATTTTATAGTGGTGAGACTAATTTCAGAATTCTGCCTAATAATTATTTCACCAGGGTCACTAACGGTAAACAAAAATTGGACTTCGTACACTCTGAATAACTGGCTCATGCTCTCCAGTGATATTTAACTACAATATCACTCTTATGCCCTTTTGGCTGTGTTAAACATTAAACATGCAAATGAAATACAATCCATTCATTCAGCCTTTCAATGGAAAACAATTTACTGTGACTAACTTTGCTTTGAGATTTCTTACCACACGTTTTATCTCCCTATGCATGCCAAATCAACGAGACTGAATGCAGAAGAAATACACTGAAAATAAGTTACCTTTTTCAAATTATTGTCCTTTATCATAAACTAGAACTATGCAAGTTACACAGAATGACATGTGTACCCACGTTGTAAATTCAAACATAAACACAGGGTTTCCTCTGCACTGCCTGTCATCGCCCTTGACTTCAGAAACAAAGTTGGCAGAATAAATACACTCTGACTTGCAGCAAAACTTAGAGAAATATAAACACAGTTGTACATGCAAGTTTGAATTCTAAATACTAATGCAGCACCTAAAAATGAACTGAATTACTTAACCTATGCTACATAGTTTCAAACAGCCACTTCACATGCCCCTAAATTAACAGTATAATTACCTAGGTCTGTTGGCAATATTCCCCGACTCTGCTTGGCAGTGACCCAAGGTCAATCACTGATAAGGTCGCTGGAGACTACGTTTCTTCTAAGGACTGCCAACCCAGGAAAGAGACAGCCTCAGCCCAGAAGACTCAGTCTGCCCAAGAAAAAGCCCTCTCTTCCATGCAGTACATCTGCCTCCTTTGTCAGTGAATGGATGGAATGCCCAGCCCTCGCTGCCTTGACTTTTTTTCATCACAAAACCCTTTGTGACTCTGAAAGCACCTCCCCTAGGGCCCAATGGGGAATTTTCAGAGTGACTACCGTAAGCGGTATTACAGTGTGGTAATTGCACCAAACATCAGCAAATTTGCAGTGGATTTACCCCCAGCATAGAGCTGGGGGTAAATCCTGCCAAACGTAATAGCATTACCGCTGCATATAAGGGTTACTGCCAAACTCGTGATGACCCCGAATGCCATGTCTTTAGCAGACCGGATCTCGCATTTCACACTTTAAAACACAGTGGATCTTCAATACTGCACGTTTAAATCATTTTTCTTTCTAGACCTCCATGCATTATCTGTCAATCTGCATTCAGTTTATATCATGGACCGATTTGCATTACGTGTTTTCACGGGATGTCATTACATGTTAAATGGGTTTGGGTCAATCAGTATATTAGTTTCATGTTTGTTTCACTTTTAATTACAACTCGGCCCATTCCAATAGCATTGTGGAGCAAAGTGATCATTTTCTAGCATGTGTTCTGTGCACTGACATCTATTTAGATTTAGCCTGAGACGCATACCCTTGATTCTCATTTATGATCCTTGGCCCTAGTTAAAATTCAAATCTTTGCTAAAATGTGAATGTTGAAATGCAGAGCCTATATTCTTTCTAACTAAAGTACCTAAAGTATCATTCTGAGCATAGAGTCTTGGGTGGTAGGTAAAGTGTTAACCACAAAAAGGTTTTCTTGGTGAAAACAGGAGCAATTGTGACCTCACTGTTTCTAGTGTCCTAGTAGGCTGATAGGGCAGTTCAGGTTCAACAGTACCTGGATTCGGTTGTTGGTGGGTCCTGCAGCAAGCCAGCATCGTGAAGGGACGAATACGGGTGCTCTGTGCGGTAGAAAGGAGGATCTCAAAAATGCTGGTCAGGGTGGTCCCGGGAATGCTTTGCAGTTGGCTAGGCCGAGCAAAAGGAACAATGTGAAGCAGTGGCCAGGCTAAAAAAATGTTTCATGAATGTGCCATGTCTGGCACATCCCATAAAGAGCCAGGATTTCTTTGTAGAGTTAGGATTCACTGATTAATGCATGTCAGCAGTGTTCTATCAAAAGCATGATGTGAATAACAAAACTATTGCATATGCCAGCAAGGCCTTGTCACTGATTGAAACTAGGTTCAGTGTATGTAGAAAGCACTGCTAGCCACTGTCTTGTCATTACAACATTTCTGTCCTGTAATTCAAGGGGAAAGAGTAATTATTGATACAAATCACCAGCCCCTGCAGTTTCTGCAAAGTAAGAGGATCAGATCAGGGTATTTGGCTCAGTCCAGAATTGCTTCCTGGACATTGGCACTACAGGGTTTTTATGTGAAATTAAGAGATGGAAAAATAAGAAGAGCCCGGTTGCCCAAGGGCTAGCAGATTTGCATGAGTGTGCAGTAGAATGTGCATCTGAGTCCACAAAAATAGAATCAAGTTTGAATGAATTAGAACAATACCCACACAAAGCATTCAATGAAGAGATATGTAGGGATTTACCAACTGTGTATGTAGATGGTTGTGCATACTATATAGAAAATATCACAGAAAAAGAGCTTGTGGCAGGAATAGGAAATATCTGGTTGAAATGTGACAACATTCCAAGAGTAAGCATGAGGATCGGGCCTAGAAGTAGTCAGGTGGCAGAATTGACTGCTATTTACAAAGCAGTTGCTACCGATTCTGGCAACTCACCTTGTACAGGCACATATATTTCAGGGATGTTCCCAATTACTGCATTACTGAAATCTGTAGTATAATAAGATATTTGTATTGCCATTCTTATCGCAGAATTCTCTTCTAAATGAATGTCCTGGCATCCTTTATTGTCCACCAACATTTAAATGGGCCCATCCCCAAACTCTATCAGTGGTTTATATTCACATTTTAGCCCTTGCTGTCTCATGGATTTATTTAGCCATACAAATGCATCGGAATCTTTTCATTGTTGTCCCCTTCTGTATGTTAACGCTATTGTAACTCGTCTGGTGAATGTGTGGATAGTAACATATGAATAACTGGGGGCTTTGTGTTACAGGGGTCTATTAGCTTAATGCACATGTCGAGTTAGTGTGAGTTTTGCACAGAAACATAGAAATACACATATTATAAGTGGAAAATGCAGGTGGCGCGTGTTTTAAATGGGAAATGCACACATCCAGGAACAGAGAGCATATGTTTAAGTTTGTTTTATACTATTTCATTTGACTGGCTTGCACTTTATCTAAATACTAATATAAACTAACATGCTCCCTTCCTAGTAACTTGTAACATATCCTTAACAAGTTAGTGCAAATTGGTCCAGATTAAATAAATTGAAAATGATTTTGGAAATGCTCTTCTGCAATGAGGTGCCAGTTAGGAGCTGTGTGGCTTCATTCAATGAGATTTTTTTAATGTGCATCATAGCAGTAGATTGTGGCAAGCTGTGAAATATGAAGTTATGCTGCTAAAGAACAACACCATTGTAAAAGTCAATAAAAAAAGGAAGGGAAATGTATCTTATTGCTGTTCAACAGTAATACCCTGTGAGGTCAGTCAGATGATCAGAGTGAGGGGAAGGTTTATCTTTTGAGTTACAGGGGAAGATTATAAGTGGAACTGCGGGTGGGTGTGCAAGTTTGGATGTTCAGAAGCTTCCTGGGAGACAATGCTGGGCAGACATTCACCGGCATCCAGGGAGTGACAATCCTGCGGAATACTCGGGCTGGGCTGAGAAATTGCAGGCAGCCTGGGATGCTTTGCTGAAACAGCGTTGGCAGGCTTGCTAGTGTCGTGACATTCCTTTTAGGTGGCCAAACCAAGTGAGAAGGTTTTCCACATTCAGCTGTGCAATGAATCTCGCCAAGTTCTGGGTAAATATGAGTCATAAGTGAAGATTTACTGCATGAACGTATGAGGGGCAGCCAGAGAGAAAGACAGGTTTCTGTGTAAAATAGTTCTCAATGTTTTGTGCATAGGCGCTTTCAAATGTTCATGAAGGAAGTCGCATTGCTGTTGTTTTTTTTTGTTCTCTCTCAAACTGCATCACCTGCAAATTTCATCGCCTACAAGGTAATTTGGTAAGATGGTGTTCTGTGGAGCCCTTTAATGTGAGTGAATATTTCCATGTAAAATATCACTTCACAATTTTATGTACTCATGGCTTGTAATGCATAATGTATTTTATCTGAACCAATTTAAACCCAATTAGTATATACAATTCGAAATTCAAAACAGCGCAGAATTCCTTATCTTTCTCCATGTTATTCTTTCTAAGTGTTTGTAATTTTGAAATGGCATAATCTTTGTCTTGTCCTATTGCATACACTGTTTACCGAGCTTGCATATGTGTCCTCTGTTGTTATATTTTCCTTCGGCAGAGCGAAGTACTGCCACACCTACGAGGGGAATATTATAGATAATGATGGGGGAGTTCACTGTCCTTTTCACTATCCTTTGACCCATTTGACAAACTTTCCATCTACCATAGGATGGGAGCCCCACCGTGTATTTATTTATTTATTGTTTGCTTATTAGGCACTTATACAGCAAGTAAAAACTCTTTTCAAAATCGCCCATAGGGCGAGGGGAGGGAACAAGGGAGTGAAATACAACACAAAACACAATATTTTATAAGAACAGTGGGGGAAACAGATGGAAGGATGAACCTACAATGCCTTCCGAGTATTCAGAATGTGCATGTGCAGCAAGGAAGAGGGTAGATGGGGTAAGTGCTGGGGAGTATGAGCTCATGGATGAGCCACAGATGAAGTGCTAAGGTTGTTAAGTGTTACAAGGCTAGGAGCCATGTTAGGAGTAAGTGCAAACCTCCAGCAAGAAGCGAGTGCAGATATCTAGAGGGAGAGTATATAGTAAGATAAAATTGGAGATAGTGTGATCCCCGGGCCCAGAAAGCCTTGTGGATCATGTAGAGAGATTTTAATTTAATCTGTGCAGCAAACAGGAGCCAGTGAAGACTTTTTAGTGCAGGAGAGATGCGGTCCCTGGCCTTAAGGCCAAGGATAGGACTTGCTGCCCCATTCTGGATTAGCTGGAGGGATCGCAGATGGAAGAAGATAGATATAGGAGGAGGATATTGCAATAGTCAAGACTAGAGAGAACCATGGCTCGGGTAACATTGAGCCTCTGGGGGAAAGTGAGAAAGGTGAGAATTTCTCTATGAAGGAAGAACTGTGAGGGAGGAAGGAGAGAGAGGATTCAAAGAAGACTCCAAGGTTTCTGGCTTCGGAAGAAGGAGCAGGGGGTGGGGGGGTGAAGAAGGATGGCCAGAGTGAAGGGAAGAACGAGGGAGAAGAGGTGCTGATGGGAAGGATATCAGTTTTACCGGTGTTGAGGCACAGACCCTGAAGCAGGATAGTGCCTGTGTCAAAGACATTAATGAAGCAATGTGAAGATGAGAAGCTGGCCAAGAGGACTACCCACTTGGTGCCACCGTTTCTGGTAGAGGATGTTGAAGGAGAGAGAATGAAGACGAGATGGGTGGTCCATAGATTGGGAGAGGGGACAGAGAAGAGGATATCAGTGGAAACCTCTCAGAGGAAGCGCTGAAAAAGGTGTCTTGGATGAGAAGTCCATGGTTTGCACTTGAGTGGTCTGTCTTTTTTGTGCTTTTTTCCTGCCAGACTTCGTTTGAGAGGGGGGACAGGTGATAGTGTAGCAGTTAGAGAAGATGGGTGAGATGAAGAGAGCCATAGAGGCGGCAGAGGTTAGTCGAGGAATGAAAGAAGAAGAGTGGCTGCACAGCACAGATCTAGTTAGACTCCCTAGCTGGCCTAGTAGAAGTAGTCACAAGGCATGAATGCAATCGAGAAAGGAATAGCGTTTCAAGAGACAAGAGCTGCACAGATGTACAAGTACACCGAACCAAAAGCTATTTTTTAAAATGGAGGCACAGATACAAACCAAGAGGGGTGCACAGATGTAGAAGTACTCCCAACCAAAAAACATTTTTAAAATGGAGGCACAGATGCAAAGCAAGAGGGGTGCACAGATGTACAAGTACACCAAAGCAAAAAACTCTTTTTTTTAATGGATGCACAGATGCAAAGCAAGAGGGTTGCACAGACGTACAAGTACTCGTAACCCAAAAACGATTTGTTTTTTAAATGGAGGCACAGATGCAAAGCAAGCAGGGTGCACAAATGTACAAGTACACCCAAACAAAAACGATTTTAAAAAATGGAGGCTGCCAGGAGAGGGGCACCATTTAATGGACTACGTACTGCCCACTGCAGGGCTGATGTTGGCCTCAGTGACTGCAGGCACCAACCATTGCGCATGCTCCTCCCGGCTGATAGGGAGGGCACTTTCTCCTCTAGCACCTCTCCTCAGGCTACCACTCATCCTCTTCCTCCTTCTGTGTTTATCCCCCCTGCTGGCATCCAAGTTCTTGTCTTCCTCTTCCTGTCCGAAATCCACTTTATGCTCCACTTGCTGTTCCTCCTTCTGACTGCCAAGCAGTTCTTCCTGTTCCTCCTCATCCTCATGTTTCACCTGCTGTCCTATGATCGCTTCCATGTATCACACCTCTTCCAGCTCTTCTTTTGTTCCATTGCTGCCCATTCATTCAACTCCTCATGTTCCTCCTACTACCCTGCCTATGCCCCTTAATGTATTACCTCCTTCTGCAGCTCCATGTGTTTTCTTTCCCCACATCTGCTCCATTTTATGTTCCTGTTGCCTGTCACATGAGCTTCCTACAGCAAAATCTCCTCAATCTCTATTGCCCCCTTGTCCTGTTCCACAGAAAAAACACATAGGCCTCCTCGATAGGCTGCTCATCCATAAAGATTGAGGGAATGGCAACCTGCCAGTGCCCTTGCTCATCATGAAGGAGCCACACCAGCTTGCTGCAACTGAGGGAGTGCTCCTGGGCTGCTTTAAACTGTCAAAAGGAAACATGTTTTCACTTTGTCAGTTTAGATCCCTAGCACTTGTCCAATTGACCATGCAAGGCTGAGGGTGTTTTGCTTCCCCACCTTACATGGCCCATTGGGGATTTCAGGCTGAGGAACTGCATGATTGAATGTGTAAGGGGGTGCTCCTATGCCTTCCTGCACATTCAAACAAATTGGAGCATTGTCAGGGATGCGCTCCGTCTCCTGCACACATGCACAGGAACCATGAGCAGAGTGGAGCAGAGTCTGGACCACATTGGTAGGGAGTATAGCAGGGCAAAAATGACATTTTTACTGTGCATCTATACTAGATGATCAGTAATAAATGTTGAGGTTTTGGTTGGATGCCCGGCTGAGATGGCGCCATCTCACCTGGGGAGCTATCCAAAACCTCAACCTTCCTCACCTCACGGAACTTTGGGAGCTTTGTCCCACAGGAACCCTGGAACGGCTGCAGGCGACATCTGACCTGCAGGCGACATCGCTCAGCATAACTCAAATCGTGTTATCACATGCATTTTGTATGTTGTATTGACCACACTCTTATTTTGTTGATTATTATTGATCCGCTGTGATTTGTATGTTTTATATTTAAATAGAAACTGTTTAATTTAATCTTCAGCCCATAGCTGTCAACACGTTTTACTGTGCATGTATTTGTAAAGTTACATGTCCAATGATATGCACTGGATACTTTGAGTCTGTTAATGTTTCCATTGATGCATAGTTGTTGCATTTTTTGCAAATTTGATTTATTTCTGTTTTTTTTCAAAAACAATTAAATCACCATGTTATTTCATGTACACACACTCTTCTGATTTCATTAACTAAAAATGTCAACCCTATGGAACAATAATACAACTTGTGTACTCGGTGGTTAAGGCCTGGGTCGTGGAGAGGCCAACTTCAAAGAGTGTCCCCAGACTGTTCTCACCTGGTGTAGTCTGTGGAATAGGGTATTGTTGTATTTAGGACTCTAGGTACTTAATGTTTGTGGAACTGGAGAACAAAATAAGACCTGTAACAATTGCACAGGGCAGACGCAGGTGAAATGTAAAAGATAAGAACATAATGGCAGCCACGGAAGTGGAAGATGTGGCTTTGTTCTGTGCCCCTCTTCTATTTCCATGAAATAGAGGAGGTGACTAATGGGCATGTAGGAAAAGGTGGTGAAAGCAAGTGGCTTGATGAGGGGGAGGGGCAGTGGGAGACCTGCGCTGCCACAAGGTAGGGAGGTGGGTTGGGTGGCGGACTGCAGTGACTGACAGAGGGAGGGTGGAAATTGAGAGAGTCCATCAGGAAAGTCTGGCATGGCTGTGCCTGGAGCATGGGACGAGGGCTTGGATAGTAGTTCCAGCCTGTAACCATTGTGCCCTGATTGCCCATCCACATTTCATGTCATTCATTACCATCGATCATGTAGTCGGCATTCTTTTATTTGTCACATTCTATATTCAGATTAAAGAAAACCTGCACACAAACAAATGTAACTCCATCATCACCCATGAAACCCATGATTTTTTTTACAAAAATCCAACAAATCTCAAAACTATGCGCGACACATTTCCCAAGATACAAACATGACTACTTTTAAAAATGCCTCCTCAATTACAATATTGAATATTAAAAACCCTGTGTCAAATATGAGCTATTACCTATTACTCTCCTAATCAAAGGGCCCTGAGGTTCATGATTTGCTTGTTAATTGTATAGACTAAACAAATCCACACACACAGAAAAATAAAGAAGCTTTAACATTATTATGCCAACCTGCCCATTAGTGCCCAGGCACAGACCAGAAAGCCTGATGCGGCCACAATGATTCTGGGGATAGTGGCCATTTTGCTGACACTTAGAGTACCCCTTGTTGATGGTACATTCATATTATTCAGTTTGGTCACAAGCCAATGTGTCCTACTTCTTCTGTGTAGAGGACACAAAAACAACACATTCACCTTCGTACCCCCATTACATTTACAACAACCCTGTCGCCCCTCTTGATCTACAAGGAAGAAAAGCTGCAAGAGGAAAAATGTCCAATCTGAACATAACACTCTCCCTTTAACTTGTTGCGCTGCCATCCCCAGGTATCCCAAGCTCTCATTCGCAGGCAATCTCCTTACAGCAATCGATCTGGTCGACCCAACCTACAGCCACCTAATTTGGTAATCCACATTTAAATTCAAAATTCTATGGGTGCACCACAGTAAGAAGGTACTGCACAAAAAGGAAGGGACGAGTATGGAGAGCAAGACAAAGACTTGGATATGCAGCTACATTTTGCATCATGTTAAACAAATATTTAATAAGAATGTCTCTTCTGTTTCATTGTTATGGTGCTTCAACATTTGGAGAGAAGAATCAGCCCTGGGTCAGGAAGTGTCAGTGACTGTACCTTAATTAACATTGACCACCCCCAATGCACCGCACATCTATTGGACATTGATCACCACAATGCACCGCCCAGCTATTAGAGAGTCAATCATTTAGAAACATTAGCCAGCTCACTATCTCTGACTGATTACGGTATTGTCATTGATAGACAAGCACACACACAAAATAGACTATGGGCCTCATTACAAGTCTTCTGGTTCGGACATAAGGGTGCCAGTAGCCATGTCCCGGCACCCTTTCTGGACCAGCAGACTACAACTCTGCTTTCTGGGGCATCTGCGCCCTAGCAGGTCTGACCTGCTGGGAGCAAATGCCCCGGGAAGCAGAGTCGTAATGGAAGCACCAGGTGCTTCCGAGCCCCCATTCATGTGGAGACCTAGGGGACTCCACGGGAATAGGGACTTACCAAATTCGCCACTTTACTTCCCGCTCTGCCGGTACTTGGACTGTCCTGGTGGCACAAGGAAGTCAGGCGGTGGGTTTGGTGCTATGAGGACGGCGGTACCCACCGGTAGCACCAGTGGGTTACCACCATCCTCATAATGAGGGCCATGTATATCACCAGTATTTCTTATAATTACCCAATATATAATGGCACACATGCAAAGACTGAACAGTGTCGGGAATGATCAGACCGGCACACGGAGACACCACATTGTTGAAACTATCCAGTGGGGTCCCTCTGGACAGATCCTGTGGCACAAGGAAAAACATTCTGGAGTGTGTCATATGCACAGCGTGTGGTTTGAATTGTTTTGTTTTCTGTCACTTTGTCCTGGGGACTTTAGAATTCAAGCCCACACGTCTCTGTTAGAGTGGAATTGCCGGCCACCGGTTGACACTAGCTGGTGATTTATGTTTCCTGCATTGATATTACTCCTCTCACTCTCAGCAGAGAGACAATATTGCCACCACTGAACGGTGGGTCAAGTGGTCAGGGTTTTATTTTGGTTTTCAGCTCATGCTGCTCATTCGTCAGCATTTAAGCAATAAGTCCCAAGCCGCGAGGGCATTACTGAGTCAGGTAATGCCCCAGGGCCCACAGTTACCCGCTGCAAGGGGCTTATTGCTATTAGTTCACCGACCCGCAAGACCGGGGTACTACTAACATTCTGGTTCTGTTCCTGTTGAGGATTCTAATCAGCCGTCACACACCAGACCAGGATGCTTGCCCTTAGCCTAGGAGGTAGTGCACAATTAAAATACTTTTTCTTTATTTCCTACAAATTCAGATCGAGCTGGCACCCAACCCATCTCACACCCCCTTTTACAAATACCCCGAGTCACAATAGACCAGGAACCAGGCTTGTGGGTGGTAATACAATATTTATTTATTTTAAATATAAAGAAAATCACAGACATTTCTTATTGGGCAGCAATCACCAATGGGGTGATAATTACAAGATAAAATGAAGAAATACACTTAGTTTGAACTTCTACTATAACATATCCAAAGCACAAATGAATGGGAGCAATTTTACTGTTCGGGTAGATAGCACCTGAGTTAAGAGTTCCCCCTGCAATGCGCCCTCAATCCCCTATTAATAATTAAGGGAGCAGCAAGGAATCAGGTACACTAGGCAGCAAACAGAATTAAAATCCGACCTTCCCCCATGAAATGAGAGGCAAAATCTGATTCAAAATCTTTGCAATTGCATAAATAACACTCGGAATTGGTAAATAATTAATATACATGTGCGGTTGAATGAATGAGGTAAATATGTTTTCTAACAGTATCAGGGATGTAGGAACACTAGCAACTACAAGGCAAGGTATCAACAAAGGGCATACAATTCAAAAATCAACTTTGAAGTGAGAACACAGTTCAGCCAAAATCGCATGCATGGAAATTGCATTTTCTACTTTTTACAGGTTTAAATGTCAAAACTTTTTGAAAATGGGTGAACTAGACACAATTGGAATGTGTTTTTTAGGCTGGGTGATAGATGCACATCACAGGGATAATATGAAAGTGAAAGAGTGACTGTAGCTGAATAACAGGATGGGATTTTCAATGTGAAAGGAAATTTGGTTTTTAAAAATAAAAGCAGTTGACAGAGAAAATTTTTTAAAAAGGAAAACACAATTCTGACAGAAACTATATTTTAATGGCTAGAAAAGAGAGACGTCGCCCACAACACAGGTTACTTTGCAAGTGTAACCCCTTCGTGCCGTGTGGCTTTTTATGCTTTATGTGGGAATTAGTTTGTTTAATCAAACATAGGAATAACTATTTACACAAGACCAAAATGAGTGGAAGAATTGTGCTAGCACTAGGAAACCAAGGAACAGAATACACAGAGGATTCAGCCTATCTTAAACAAGTTATCAGGGTATGGATGGGATTACTTAGAAGGTGGAACCAAGACAAGGTATCAAATTGGGGTATCCTATGTGTTGCTATGAGATGGGGAGATACAATCAGCGCTGCAGTTTAGGATTTGGGACAGCCAACCGGGTTTCTGGACTCACAGGAACTGGTCATGGCACCACAGCGGGGCTCTCCTAGCAGAAAACAGCTGGGCCTGGCTGGTCACGGCACAGCGGCATGCGGTAGTGGGGCAAAACACCAGTCTGGTCACAGAATACTCTCAAAAAGGGTACCACAGCTTTTCCCCCATTCTCCCTGAGTTAGTGGGATTTTGTTATGGGGTTTAGTTCTGAAGGGTGGTTCTGTCTGTATAGGAACAGCTATGCTCTGGCCTGGCAGGGTCATCTGGAATCTTGGAAGATGAAATGTCTGGATATGCAGGAGCTGGAAAATATTCAGAAGAGTGCGTGTCCTTTGTCTCTGTGAGCATGCCCCTTTTATAAGGTGGGTGACATCACAGGATTTATTATTGGGGCAGGTTTAGGCTGGACATGCCTCTAACAACTGGATAGGTCAGCCCACGTATGTTGCCTCCTTCCTAGAAGCAGATTGTACTAAAGGAGGGAACTCAGTTTTATGGGGTGTGTTTCTATGAGTTACAGAGCCATCCCGCAGTCACATTTGGCAAAAATCAGTACTGACGTAAATTGCACATTTCTACAGTCGCGGCACTCTTGCAAATCACATACACATATGACATACCTCATACAGAGCATGGCAGTCCAACTCCAAGGTCCGTACAACATTGTTTTGTCCTTCTAATAATCTTTTTGGTGGGAAATATTCAACTTAAAATTCTGCAATTTTTTACTGGTGTACCTATTATCACAGAACATGTTTGCATTTAAATTTCTAAGTTATCCCATGAACACTTTTCCCATGAATGACATTATTCTACCGTTTGTGTCCCATACATGCTAGGGAAAGCCACACTATCTTGTTTTAATGCCCCCAAAATCATATTTAAAATGTTAAACTCTCACATTACTGTGTTGTCTGGTTGCAGAAATAAAGCCTTCAAGTTTACTAATTCAAAACAGTCTTTGGCCCCAAATGGCCAGCATTGTCTCCCAAATAAGGGAATAACTTCCAAGGTTGCTCTGGAGTTGTCTTTGAAGCTCCTCAGTTTGAGTTAAGGGGAAATGTCAGAGGTTTTCACAGCTATGTGTCCTGGAGACCCTTTGTCTCTTCACTGCAGATAGCCGGAAAGTTTGACGAGCATGTTCCATTCTCCCCTTGGTCTATTCCAGCTGCTGGTCCTCTTGGGGGAAGGCAGGTCTTGTTCCCAGTGAGCAAATATCCTTTGAAGCCAGGCCAGGAAAAAACTGTTCTGTGGCTTCAGCACATTTATTTATTTATTTATTTATTTATTATATTTGTATTTTCTGAACCAGAAAGCAAACTGGGGGACTTAAATATCCTACATATGTTATAATACAAAACCCCATCACATTCTGTGCAAAGACAGTGCCTTAATTCCACAATTTACTTTTAAATAGACATGTCCTTGTTTGTAAAAAGAGCAACCATTTTTACACATGGTGAATCTTCCTTTTGCTGTAACTTCCAATGCGGTTTTCTCTTACATCTAGGTTCTAAACATTATTTGCAGCCCTAGTCAATTTCTCCTACACAGAAATATGTTCAAGGCAAAGGTCCACTGAAACTGACATAATCACCGAGATATAGGGCTACTTTTGAAGAGTTTTGCTATGATATTTTGTTGCAAAAAGTCAAGCATTTTTCCATATGGCTGAGAGTGAAGTTTATTTGTTATTTCACCGATCTTGCCTGGCACAGCCTGTCATTCATTGAAAAATGCCCCCTTTTCCTGGAGCACAACCTGAATATGGATGGACAGACCTGGGTCTCACTGAACAAAACTGTGTACTGTTGAAAACGGTGGAAAAGAGCATCAGGGCACCATCATTTTAATGCAAAATATTTCCTCTTTCAATGGGAAATTTTGTGCTTGCTGCAAAGGCTTTTCAATTCTCTTCTTTGGTGCACATAAGGAAACATACTGGCAGCCTTTCTCGGTGTCTTCCCTGTTCCATCTTGCCCAATAGGTGCTTGGCAATGACAACACAGCCATCATTTTTATAGCTGCAAAGCGCAGTTTTGATGCAAGGGAATGGCACTCTGCAGAGCCAGCACAGCCATTTTGCTGGTAACTGCTGAAGTGCACATTGGTGATGGAGGGGAATTCTGCTGGGTGGGTAAGCAGCTGGGGAGCAGTGTAAGTGGATCTAGGTCACCTGGCCTTAGTCCCGCCCACCTGGTGCCTTCCTGGTTGCCACTCTTTTTCACCACTTAGCAAGCCACACCAACCTGGTGCCTTCCTGCTTGCCGCTCTTTTCCCTACTTAATGAGCCCTCCAGCCTCTTTACCTTTGCAGCTGGGGAGCAGGTGTAAGTGGGTCTAGGTCACCTGTCCTAAGCCCCGCCCACCTGGTGCCTTCCTGGCTGCCTCTCTTTTTCACCACTTAGCAAGCCCCACCCACCTGGTGCCTTCCTGCTTGCCGCTCTTTTCCCTACTTAATGAGCCCTCCAGCCTCTTTTCTTTTGCAGCTGGGGAGCAGGTGTAAGTGGGTCTAGGTCACCTGTCCTAAGCCCCGCCCACCTGGTGCCTTCCTGGCTGCCGCTCTTTTTCACCACTTAGAAAGCCCCCCCCACCTGGTGCCTTCCTGCTTGCCGCTCTTTTCCCTACTTAAGGAGCCCTTCAGCCTCTTCTACTTTGCAGCTGGGGAGCAGGTGTAAGTGGATCTAGGTCACCTGGCCTAAGCACCACCCATCTTCTTCGCCCAGCCTCTTCCTTCCTGCTCTTAACTCTTAGATCAAGGGTGTCTCTCGCCCGGGCCTACAAAGTGAAGGGCAGTCAAAGAGAAGGGCAGTTCCTGTTTGGACCTGTTCAGACCAGGAGGATCCATGGTCCGACCCACTGCTAAGACAGCAGGTAAGCATGCACCAACATCTGTTTACACCCTCTGTCCCCACAGGACATCCCCGCCCTCTCTGGTCCCCCTGTGTTGTTCCCTTGTGCTCCCCCCTTCCTACACACAGGAGTCTGTCCTGATGCATTCTAGTTTCACGATCACTGTCTTGTGGCCAATGCTGGATTTGACTTTTATGGACTTCATTGATTCACGATTCGTCACCCTTTCTCCACTCTCATGTTGGACTTCCTTTGCATCTTGTACTCATGGTGGCCCTGAATCATGCTGTTCCCATCTTCATCTTGTATCTTGGCTTGCAACATTATGTGTTACTACTGACTTCTGCAATTGTATTCGCTCTCCCCTCTTGCTTCTCCTCTCTTTTTGACAGCTTACTCTCTGTTCTCTCCTACCCTCCCCTCTCCCTCTTCCTACCTCCTCCCCTTACTTTCTTCTATGCACTTACTCTACCAGAATTGTCCCTGGACCTAGTATGATAGCAACCTCGTCTTTCGCTCCCCCACCCCTTTACTGCCCCCCTCCAGCACTATCTGAAACGTTGTCAGGCCTAGTACGATAGTCGCTTATTTTGTTCCTCCCCTCCCTTCTGCACCCCTCTCCCTCACCTTTTGTTTTCCTCCGGCTCTAACAGAAATGTCGTCAGGCCTCGTACGGTAGTCGCCTGTCTGTTTCCATTTCCTTTCCACTCCCCCCACCCTTCCTTATATATGTCTTAGCAATTGCACCACCTGAAATGTCGTCAGGCCGAGTACGATAGTTGATTTCACATCCTTACTGTTCATGGCCTGCAAGAATGTTGTTGTATTTTCCCTTGTTCCCTCGCTTGCCTTGAAGCGCTTTCAAACACATTGTGTATAGGCGCTATATAAATAAACTATCATATCATATATCAAATGTACCCCACATTCAAAAATGCTTTCGGAACAGAAAAAAAGAAAATGTCAAAAAAATTTGGAAAACAGAGTCCTGATTCCCCTGAGGGGGAGAATGGCAGCCTCCAGCTGTGTGGGGGCTCGGAGCAGGGATTGCCCCATTTTGAGCCTCCTCATTGGCTGAAGGGCTACCACACCCCCCTTCAGGGATGAAGATTTGAGGGAATCTGTATGCAGTATGGACCGGGCAAGAGCCAATAAGATTGCGTCTAACAATCTGATTGTCTCTCGCCAGGTAATAATCATGTTTAACTATTTTTGCTTGGTGAATGTAGGGTATCAGAGTAACTGAAACATCCAACTTCTAAAATGTGTGCGTTGACTTTAATATGTGAATATCATCTAACCAGCAGTTCATTACACAATAGTCAATTCCAAGGTCATTGGAAAGAACATGAACAGAGCTAAAGACAGCCCTCAACATTGCACTGCCATAAATCAATGCTGGTCTTGTGTTTTAGCCACGGAAAAACTTGTAAATTGTTAAGTACCATGTGACTCTGAGCAGTGGCTGTAGCAGCCAGCAAATGTTACACTGAACTTCAGTCAAATTGTGTTCTCTCACCACGTGTTTTAAGCTGGTTTGCCACATTAATAACATACACAGTCACATGGTCTATATGAAATATTAAGAACCACCCAGTGTAATTAATATTATTCTTATAAGTGTCAAGTATATATCAACTACATAGACTCCAAAGGTTGCAAAATGTGGTGGTGCGCCTTTTTTTCAGCTTCCTAAAGCTTCTTCTATGACACCTTATCGGCAAGAACTTCCCTTTCCCCTGGTTCAACAAAGGATACATTTTACAATCTTGTGCTGGGTCTTTAAATGCAAGCTTGGCCTGGCCCCTCCCTATCTTACCTCACTCCTGAAATGGCACCAACCTACTAGGTGGTTATGGTAAGCGCATCGCAGCCTTCTGGTCGTTCCGCGCACACGTTGCCGTTTTAGGGGCGACAGACAGCTCACTCTCATTGGAACCGCATTGTGGAACATGCAGAGGTAAGCAAGGTTGAAACTCTACCGATATTCTGAAAAAAAACGTGAAACTCTCCTCTGTTTCTGATTCTATTTCTCTTAATTGCTACACCATCTCTGGTTCTGCTTGGTTGACCTCTGCGCTCCGATACAGGCTCTCCACTCCCGTTCCGTAGGGATTTGCGCTCTATAAATGCCTTAAAATAAAAACATAACACATGCCTGTTTTCGATAGTCATGGAATAAGTCGTCTGTACGGAAGACCGAATGTAAAGCCATGCTGGGTGTCTCCGGGCAACTGGTTTGTCCAATCTAGATATTTTCCCATTCAGATTCCTACAGCGAGGGATGTACCCATGATTCAAAGGTCATGAGCCGCTATACTGAACTCGGTAGAGAAGCCAGAGGTTGAGCTCCTTTTTAGAGATCCCTTTAATTTGCACTAATGAAAATTGATGCCAGCTAACTCTGAAGCTCACGTGTTCCCTTAACATCCTAACAGTCTCGGGAGGATAGCTCTGTGGCAACATGGTCGCCTTGGAAGCAAGACTACACGGAGCAACACAGGTTTGATCCCTGGGTCCGTGCTTAGAAACCTCTGGGTATTAAGCGTATTATAAATAACCTGTCATATAATAATACACGCTCTCTTATATTTCTTCGATTAAACTGACCACTCATTCTTTTTGAACCCCACATCTGTACGAGATCACAAACTCGACTGCCTCTGTCGATCACAGAGGCGTCGCCACGATTGTCCAACAAATGGGGCCTGAAGCTAAGGTAGTTGTGCCCATCAGAGTGACATTGACATCTGTAAATGCCCAGCCACACAGCGCTACTGAGTGGGCATTTACAGGTTTTGAGTGGGTCTCGCCCGCTCAAGTCCTACCCTGTCTACGCCTCTGGTCATCTTATATAACAATATCTCCTGGTTCATATCCTGTTCACTTCAGAACATATAAACATGCCCTTAAAACATCATGCTCTTTAAAGTGCTGACATTTGAATATTACAGCTCTCAACCAATCAGGTCATTGGTGTTACAGTCAAAGGCACCGTGGATGACAAAGGAATCTTGCGATGTATACTTTTCCAGAATCACGTTTGTTTGTTTCTAATCATTTTAAAGGGAACATTCTGAGCTTGACATTATTCGTATTTGCGCACCCAGTATAGTGATGCTACCCAATGGAATATGCTTCAGGATGCCAGCCCCAGAGTGGCTCCTGTCACATTACACATTAGATTGAACCAGCCAGGATGGAATTATTGATGACACTGTACCTGCCACTCTCCTATCTCTGCAGAAAGCCTTGCTGCATTCAATTTCATTCCAAGACACCCTGGTTATCACATTTTAGAAATGTCAAGGCACTGGCCAGCGGGACTAATGATAATACGTATGGTATAGAATTTCACTTATATGTTCTTTTGCTTCGTGCCTGTTTAAAAATAGAGTCCTTGGAGAATAGCAGTATGGGACGACACTGGAGAGATATTGATTTTTTTTATTTTTTTTGTCCATGACTGAAGACGCCATTCTTTTATCTGAGCAGAACCTTTTTCAATGCACCCCTCACTCTCCGCTCGGTGGAAAGGTCGATTTTCGTGACGGGCGCCTGAATTTTTAAAGTGCGCAGGTGCGTGGGTTTCTGTAGTTTATGTCATGCGCAGAACCATAAACTAATGCCACGCGCGGAGGCTGCTGGTACTAAGCGATTCGTGACGGGTCCTCGCTTCACACCTGGCTTGGTTACGCCACTCTGTATGCAGGGTTTGGCTGCAGCTCAGTGTGTTGACTGCGCGGAAGAGTGTCCACAATGATACGGCACTTCCACGCATGAGGCCTCCCTGCAGAGATGAGAGATCTCGGTGGCAGTCATGTTTTAACCCTTTCTCGGAATCGTGTTTGCTCGTCCCTCATGTCTAATTGATATCTGTGAGCTTCAATCACAAAACCTCTATTTTTGTAGTTGCCGCTTTTTTTTTTTTTTTGCAGTGTGTGTTCTGTTGTTTTGGGAAAGGTTTTGCATTAGCAGTGCACTTCTGCTTTACCGTCTCGCTGGCCAGATTGTCAAAGATTTGCACTTGTGCAAAAAAAACAAAAAACAGAGCAAATGAATTTAGCACCAATGTTGCTGCTTTGTTGATAGAGAATGGTGCCAAAATGTTTATCCCCACTCGGTATTATTTAAAGTGTTTTCACCTCGGGGAAATTGGAGCAGGCTGTTTTATTTGGGATGTGAGCTGCGTAACAGACACAGACATGTAGTTGACGCTTTTTGTTGTATGTTATGCATCAAACATAGTACAAAAAACAGCCTGATTCATTTTTGCCTACGTGCAAACATTTTTAGTTAATATCTGCTTGCTCCATTTTTCACTATCGAAGCATTTGCTCACTTTTTAGCACCAGTGGAAATCTTTAGTACTTTGGTCCCTGCGGGTGTTTACAACGTTAACTAGCACTTATTTTGCAAAATTTTTCTTTAAACAAAAATGCACAAGGGCATGCAGGACCCAAACAGTGCTCTCAAACTATTCAACTCTTTACATCAGTCCATAATGAGCGATGGCAGTTCCCCATCAACCATTACACAAGTGGATGGGGCAGGCAAGCACCGAGTGCTCTAGTCAGCAAGCCTACAGATCATTTTGTTGTCAGAGGCCTGCTGACTGGAGAGCTCTTCTGGCAGTACGAGCTGCCATAGCAGTGCATTCCTAGAGGCCCACCATGTGTGTAGTGGTAGAACTATGGCACAGCAGAACCTTGGAGCCAGACACATCAGCCCTTGGCCTGCAGCTATTCTTTCTGCCGTAAGAGGATGGTACTGAGCATCAGCCCAGAGGAGGTTATGTTATGTTACAGGTTATTATACTGCACACTGTTATCACCTGCGTGGTTTCTTCGCACTCTGGCGGATCTGTTAAGCAAGGGTAAGAGTAAGTTAGTAGGACTGAGGGGGAGAAAGAGCAAGAGAGCTGTGATGTGCTGTTGGCAGCTTCACTTTAAACCGTTCACTGAGCATAGTTGTGTTTTTCGGTTGGTAGCTGCCGTGTGCTGTTGGACGAGGCTATGTGTGGTTTGTTTTGTTGTGTTTGAAGTGTGTTCGGTTCGTTGTGCTGTAGAGGTATGGTTGTTTTTAGTTCAGAGTTTGAGAGGTGTGTGCAGAAGAGTGAGTTTCTAGAAGTGTTGGTTAGTGGAAGTGCCCTTTCCCACCCCCGCTGTTATGACTACCTGTGGCCCATATCCCTTGCCCTGTCATATATTCTGATGTGTGTCAATTACCACCCCTACAGTGTATACAGAATAGTGGGGTTTTAGTAGGGTCATTTAGTTGCAGTAGCTTTTCTAGCCCCATTGTTCCAAGTGCCACCCATGTCCCTTCCCCTTTAGTACATTTGGTGTGCAGCAATTACCACCCCTATGGAGGTCATAAGGACATGTTATACGCCGAGGTTCAGCATGCGCTTTGATCTGCCAGGTGCCTACACCTCATATGCTGTGCAGTTGTGTAACACACCCCTGGGGAGAAGATTCAATCACTACCTCTCCCTGCTTCCTGTTTACATGTGGGCACCACCACTTGAGGGACCAGTCCAGGATAAGGAAACAAGAGTGGTATTGGACAATGCTAGGGGAGTAGGGGAGGCATAGGGAAAATGGGGGACAAAAGTTCTGGGGAAAATTAGTAGCATGGGGAAAGACAGCAGACTACAATATCCATTTGGAACACATTGGGAGGAAGGGAGTCCTCTCATTTGATGTTTTTGAACATCTCATGCTTTCTCCCACAGAACTGCCTGGCAATTCGAAAGCTTTCTAAAAATCTAATTTCACTCAATAATTGAGCTTTCAAATGCACATGGCAGGCAGTGTTTATAATGGATTCACACAGAATCTGCCTCCCCTTTCCCCATGTGAAAAGTAGGCGGATTCTATTGGTTTTACGCCAGCATCAGAAGGTCATGCTGGCGTAAAACCAAAAGGTTTTTGAAGGCGGAAGGGAAAAGGGAGGCAGAAATGAGCCCCTATCATTAATGTAGAAGAACGCTTGGTGGACTAGCATCAGTGGAAAATCAGGGGTATTTCTACAAGCTGGTACCTTAAATATTGGTGTGGCAGAATCAGAGTCAATTGCAGGCAGTAATGTGAGGGCGCCCAGAGTCAGCCTTCAATTTCATGGATGGTGCTATAACTTTCATGCCAACCTCTGCCCCAGTATGTCCATTTCAGGGGAATCCAGTCCATGCACCACTGACTGGTCGATGCAGTGCAGAAAGGCCCAACCTTTACCACACTATCAGGGTTGATTGGCCCCTCGGCCATTCGACCTGTGGCCGGGTCCAAATCATCCCTGTGGAGTGGGGGTCTTTTTTCCAATTTTTTTTCTTTCAAAAAAGCCTTTCATCCTTCTTAGGTGGATAAATGAGTACCAACACAGGTTGGCAGATATTGTATGCATATTTGTTCTATAAAAAAGAGCTTAAGCGTAAGTGCTATACAATAACATATTATCATTTGGCCGTGGACTTCTGCTTGGATTCACAGTAATTTAGTGTACTTAGGAACAATGATATTTGATGCCACTTCCTGTTTTGTCAAAGGGTGAAAAGTTGTGTTTCATCACTTCCCGGGATGTCACTTTGGGGTGTGGTCAAATGACATCACTTCTGGTGATGTCATCAGAGGTCAAGGGTCGTGAGGCGAGGGGTGGGCCCCTTTTTTGAGGCAAGGGTGGGCCACTTTCTTTTGGGTGACCAGGCCTTTTTCTTGTCCCAGTCCGACCCTGCACACTATTTGTAAGATGAACCTGCAGAATATTTTCTAGTTCTTTACAGTGAAATCTGAAAACTGACACCAAATAGATGTGTGGCTGGGACACGAGGCCCGAGGCCTCTTCCTTTCTTGTTGACCTGGTCACCAGTGGCGGCTGGGGATGTTTTCACTGGACAGGAGTAAACGTTTTCCATGAATCCTTGTGAGCAAACAAATGTACTTTGGGGATGCAGGGGGTGCGGAGAGTGTGGTGGGGGAGTGTATCCACTGAGAACATTTTTTTAAATAATTGGTCAAAATGGTGCATTTTGCAGTACGCTTTTTATGAATAATTGTGTAAAAAGCAAAGCAATTGAAGCCATGCAATTTACAGAACGTTCTGTAAGGTAACACATGAACAAAATCCAGAAGAAGCCAGGTTACCAAAAGCACAAAGGAGCATTTTCCAAAAAGGTTCATGGAGTCTTTTTATACTGCACATAATCAGCAAGCCAGTAGTTTCAGAGCACCTAGGCTTTGGGCCTTCATTAGAAGACAGTGTAATGCTAGGTGTGCCCAATTATAGCAGTATGTGAGTTTGTGGATGCCTGTGCCTATATATGCCAGTGTTACCACATAATAACACACTCTTGTTTACTTTGTTCATTATGCTAGCATGCAACTGTAAGAAGACAGCTCTATGCTGGCTGTGCCAATGTTACCCAGTATTCCCATATTTGCAAGAGTCCCCTGTAACAATGCTCATCTTGCTTTGTCTGTAATACTAAAAATGATGCCACTGAAAGAAACCATATCCATCTCACCTGTGCCAATCTAGGTTAATAATCGTGCACAGGAATATTCATGTTGCAGGTCTTTAATATGCCACGTTAAGAAACCGTACCTAAGCAACCTGTGAGAAAATAGGCCAGTATTCACACACAAGATACCTCATGTTATCTCCACGGCCACCAGTCTGGCTTCAGAGCTGCTAGAAGCACGGAAAGTGCTCTCCTGAACACCTGTGATGACTTGCTCTCTTATCTTGATTCTAACCTTCCTTCTGTCCTCATTCTCCTCATTCTATCCTCTGCTTTTGACACAGTCAACCATGCCATCTTGCTCAATCATTTGCCAAAAATAGCCATCTGAAAAAATGCATAAGACACTTTGGGGCCGATTCATGGAACAAATGTGCGCCGAAATTTGTAGCGCAAGCTGGCGCAAGAGTGAAAAAGCAAGCGCATGCGCAAGCGTGCGATTCATGGAAGGCCCTGCGTGTGTTTTCGCCGGTATGTTTGCCAAATCCGTGGGAGGCGCACATGGGCGCACACGTCACTTCAACATTCCGAACATCGTGCGCGACGCGCACAGCAAAAGCGCATAACATTTAGCGCACACACCAAAAAGGGGGCAGAACACGCGGAATGGGGAACAATGCGTGAAAATGAAGGCGTAACTGGGGAAGTACTGCTGGGAAATACACAGAACGCACGCGAATAACACATATTCATGGAATCGAATATGGGAAACGCGTGCACGCCAAAAGACACGCATAGGCGTAAACAGGTCCATCACAAGAAGGCAGGTGGAAGCGTCCCCGCGCAGTATAAAAGTGCACGCAAACAACAAACACGTATATACAGCTACGATGAGTGTCCCATTTCTCGCAGCACTGATCATGGGACACCGCAGGAGGAGGAGAATAGCCAGCCCGCATTTTTTTGCCCAGGACCAGCCTTTTTGGGATGCCTGATGACCAGGTCTATGGCAGGTATAGGTTTCCACCTCGTATCATCCTAGACCTGGTCATTGAGTGGGAGGATGACCTCACATCACCCACCTTGTGCTCCCAAGCACTGAGCCCCTTGGAAAAGGTGCTCACTGTCCTGCATTTTTTGGCCGTTGGGTCATTTCAGCAGACAACTGCCATAGTTGGGGGCGTCTCACAGGCCACGTAGTCACGCTGCCTACACCAGGTGTTGGCCATCATGACTGCGCGCCCCTCAGTCCGCAGGCACATATGCATGCCCAGAACACCCGCAGAAAGGCAGGCCGTGGTCCAGGACTTTGACAGGGTGGCACACTTCCCCAAAGTGCTCTGTGCCATAGATTGCACACATGTTGTCGTATTTCCACCTAGGGCCACTAAGCACATCTATCGAAACCGCAAGCACTGGCATTCCATCAACGCACAGGTTGTATGCGATGCCCATGGAATCATCACTTCTGTCTGTGCAAACTATCCTGGGTTTCCATGACGGTTTCATATACAGAATGTCCGCCCTGAGCCGGGACCTGGAAGCTGGGAAGCATGGCGACACATTGCTCATTGGTAAGAACAAATGTCTGTGCACATGCATGCATGTCGCACACAGACAAATACACAAACCCAACTAATGACAACCATCCTCACCTCCCAAGGGGACAGTGCCTACCCTCTGAGCAACCACATGATGATGCCAATACGGAACCCCACCACACCACCCCAGGTAAGATACAACGCAGCCCATATTGCAACCAGGGGCATAGTGGAGCGCACATTTCAGAGTGCTCAAGTCACGCTTCCGCTCCCTTGACTGCTCTGGCGGCCAGCTACTATATGCACCCCCAGTAGTGTGCAGGATCATTGTGGCAGCATGTGTCCTGCACAATGTTGCAACACGGCAGGGCATACCGGTGAACATCGTGGTGCCACCACATCCCCAACCACAGGCACTGCCCATTGGAGGGGAAAGGGCATGTGGCGAGGCAGCCCGGACCCAGCTTGTGGCCACATTTTTCACCTAAACACCCACCCCTGTGGAGTGCACACAGGCCTGTCACATACCAGGTGAAAATCGATGATGACAAAGAGACAGTCAATTGTCACAACCTTACCAGCCTGAGAATGTTGCCATGGAAGTGCCACAATGTGTGCACCCCTAGCTACTTAAATGTAACCAATCCTGTGTGACCAAAAGGAACACATGCAAGGTGTATATCGCACCACCCCCCTGCAAAACAGGCCATGACAATCACTGGTATGTCACCCAAACCCTACCAACCCACATCACTCTTGTCTGTCACACCATGACATGGCATGCAACAGCAAATGAGCAAACCAAAACCACAACACATGACCAATTAGATACAAAGTGACACGTGATACATGGAAAGAGGCCTGTGTTAATCACACGTGACATGGAATCAGATGAAATGACTGACCAACAACCTCCACAGTTACAAAGTCATACACAAATGCATGCCACCAGTGGTACCATCAACAAATGACAGAATGCCTGTTCACATGCACATTGGCCAAGCCAAATCCGCAAATCCCTAACCTGTATGCTGTGTGTGTCTCCTGCAACACACTGCTCAGCACACAGCACCATGAGCAGCCATTGTGTTGGGAATACACCTTGAGCATCATATAAAAAGAACAAGCAACAAAAAATACCTATTGACGCATGTACACGATTCCCAAATGGTAAGTAATCATGCGCTGCAGGGACAAAGCATGCCAGAGAAGGCAATCTGTGTGCACGTGTGGGCATGGAAGGGTGGTTGTATGTGTGGTGGAGCATTGTGTAAGTGTGTGTGTCAGTAAGGACATGCACTCAATACATGCATGTGAAATCAAGCGAACCTCAGTGTCCTGTACACATCACATGTGAACATTGCCTTTGTGGACACCCCAGTATGTCAAACCACAACAATACCCTGGCACCTGAAAAGTAAACCCAACACGGGAACAGCCATTGACCAGCAGAACACATCATGTACATAGTACCCCACACTGAGAATGTCAGAGAGTGCCCAAACACTGAAGCCCAAGCATACAGTCCGACAACAAAAGGCCCTCCCTCATTTACTCATCATCATGACCTTCAGAAGAACTGTGTCTGGGGTCTGTTTCCTTCTTCCTTCTTGTATACCTGGCTTCAGGATCCCCCTACCGCTTGGTTTCCTTGTTCTACCTTGCGTGTAAATAGGGTCCAGCCCCCTCAGAGGCCATCTTGACTGGTAACAATACCAAATCGCAGAGAACTCCAAGGAGCCAAACCCCCAAACCAGGGTAAAAGCCTGTAGCCACCAA
Organism: Ambystoma mexicanum; assembly: GCF_040938575.1. NCBI lineage: Eukaryota > Metazoa > Chordata > Amphibia > Caudata > Ambystomatidae > Ambystoma > Ambystoma mexicanum. Next base: position 1,447,205,146 of record NC_090934.1, on the reverse strand, counting down.
AAAACCCTGGAAGAGTCTCCAGTAGATGACTTGAAGTCGCTCAATTTGGCCAATCACATGTCCGAGCAGAATGATAGAAGAACTACCAAGGTAGCGCAGTTGAACAATGGTTGAATAGGATGGGTAGCATTTTCAGTACACAATAATCAATGATGATGCAACAACTGATGGGTAGTGTCACAAATGATAGAATGGTACTTGGGTGAGCTGCCAGACTCGTGTGGCGAGGTGCGACTTGTTCTGCCAGCTGCAGATTTCTTTAGGTAGCGCATGTGGCAATTTGCATATGCTAATGATATGTACTGCACTTGAGTTTGTGCGTTGCTGTGTGTCCCCCTTGCGGTGTATTAGTTTGTGGCTAGGAACGCTATTGTGCTAATAACTCGAGGATATGGGCGACACCCCCTGCGTGTGCCCCTGACAACTTGGAAAGCTTCTTGGCATTTGGTCCTGTAGGATATTTTGTCTTATTGGGGTAAATTTGGGGTTTGGTGGTATTTTCTTACCGTCAAAATATGAGCGGTAGTTTGGTGGTAAATTAGGCTTGCATTTAGATAGGGTTTGGCCTTGTATTATTTTAGTGACCATACCTTGTTATCTTATATTGGGGTGGTATTTAGTGGTGAGCATGGTTTTCTTCCTTATATTATAACCCCATCATAAAACAAAACCTTCCTTTCTATTAGAGTACCTCCCAGTGGTCTATAGAGAGCCTTGGACCTATACATGTGATAGAAACCCAACAATTTTATTTAAAGCGCCACCTATAGGTTGTGGCAGGTATCACTGGCTTATTTACATGCAGTGATCTATGTCATAAAGTATTACTGGCTCATGGACATTCAGTAATCTATATATCATCTCAGATTACCTCCCCTCGTCATGCAATGAAGACACACACACACACACGCACTAAACTATTTTATCACTGAATATTATTAGCTTCTTTTGGATTGTTGTTTCATCTGCAATGCACTACTGAACAAAATGAATCTCCCCTGTATGTTTATACATACATTCACAGATGCAAAAATAACACTAAACCATTTGTTTTCATGAATACTTATTATTTGGAACCTTATTCACATATTAACAAATCTAATCTTACCATGAATACATTGCATCATCATCTGAAATACAAAAAGAAAGAGAAAACAGAACAAACAAGCCTTTTAAAGCATGGTTAATTTTCCCCCATTCTGAAAATGGCGAACAAATACATGCAGGGACTTCCCTGCCTTTCTATGCTGTTTAAAAGCTCAGCCATTCATGCAGCATTTAACAGTATCCTCACTTTTACTTATCTTACCCAAAATGTTTCTTTAAAGTCCCCCACGCAACCTTGCTCCACTCGCAAAGAAAGGCCCAGCCAGCACGGAATGCTTCTGTAAATCTTGTGTGTCTGGGAAGCACGGTGAGAAACTCTAAAGCCAGCGCTCTGTGACACCTTGGACTTCTGTCTTCACAGCCCAGTCTCCACCAACTAACTACTCTCTGCAAGTTTTGCCATTAGCAAAACTCAGAGCCTTTCTACTTTATTTACGTGGCGTGTATGCAGACAATTTCTTCCAATCGGGTAAAAAGCATGTTTTCTGCGCCACCCTTCATTTCCAGAACAAAGAAATCCTTGCTCTGTGAGCAACTGTTTCAATTTATTTCCTGCTGCGCATACTTTCTCTCTGCTTTCCACAAGCTAACACAGAACGAGTGAAAGGAAAAAGAAGACACCATTGTGCATTTAAAATGCATTTCAGCAGTGCCACCAAAATATGTATTTTCACCTCATTTTGCACATGAGACTACATTATAATGTTAAGGAAGTTAGAATGAGTATTTAGTAATGTTAATTGAATTAGTCAGTTATAAAAATAATGTAGTCTTCTATGTATGAGGTATCCAAAAAAAAAATGGTGCACTTCATCTCTGCAGTTTCACATTGGGCTTTTGCTGTGTTATGAATTATGTACCCAGCATGCCACCAACAACATATGCATATGTTATACTGGTAAACAAAAATAAATGTATGTACCACATTACTAATGGCAATAAAATGCCACTGCACTTTGCAATAAACAGTATGTCTTTACCTTTACTTTTTGGTAAAACGCTATATATTGTCTTACATGTTCCCTCCTTTTCTGACAATTATGGCTACCCAAATCCACAATTGGAGGAAACCCAATTTTTTTTTAATTATTTTTTTTTAGAATGTATGTGCATTGGGATGTATTTCATTCCCTATTGTTGCCAGTTTCATAAGCAACATCTTCATCTTTATGGACAAAATGATTAACCATCCTCCCATCACAAACACTCCAGTTCCCCAATTAAACACTTCCATCTCCATTACACCCAGGCTACTAACTGTAATGTTGTTCTTTCTCGGATTCATCTTAATAGTATGCTTTTCTTTATGATTCAACAAAAATTCTACATCCGGGCCTATCGGAAATGTATCCATTTGAAAAAAATAACTATTTTCCACTTGGCTTTCCCAAATGTCATTTGTAATATGGAATACTGTTAAACCCTCAATTGAAACAACTGTATCCTTTGGAACCTGCAAGAAAAAAACAGTATATTTAAATTGCTTCACAACAAACGTTCCATGATTCAAATACGTAACTGTCATATTTTTCATGTAGGTGCTGACCAACCATATATTTTTACTCATTTTGGCTTGTGCTAACTCCTCACCACCCGAATTGCTAATGGCCACTTCACATCCTCCTGATACATCTGGATCAGTTTTTAAACCACAAATAGCATCTGTAGCATCAGGAACAAATGGTTTACCTGGACAAATGTAATTTTGTTCTTTAAACTTCATACAGGTTTCCAGGTTCGGAATCAAGTAAACCTCTGGTTCCCATTACTGAAATGCCACCACCTCTGGAGTTTTAATTTGTATATATTTCCCTTCTTGCCAAAATCCCACGTAATGTACCCACTTAGCTTGATAAATAAGTTCAGGAGCTATATATGAGATGTACAACAAACATCCAATTTCCATTCTTTCCAAATTCAAATATATAGTGGCATTGCATTGCCCATTTCAAATGCAACTTTCACCTGTATTGTGTCGATTTCACTTTTACTTATTCTTTCCATCATTTGATAAACCATATCTTGTGAAACAAAATATAACGGTATATGTCCTTGAATTAATTGGGAAATTGCAGTTTGGACCTCTCTCATGTAATTTGTCAACAATCTATCAACAGGATTTATTACATTCATAATCTCATTCAATATTCGGTCATGCTTGATTGTTACCTTGGTGCTATGTTGTACAACTTCAGCCTGTTTATCAATACCACAGTCTCATTAAGAAATGTCACTTGTTCATCCAATCCACCTCTAATTCCATCCAAGGTCTTTTGAATCATTTCTAGGTCATAGTTCAATTGCTGTGCCTTAGCACTCAATGTACCTACTGAAATGGCTTTAGCTGTTGACATCGTAGTACCTTTTACAGCTCCAATAATAGACATTACCAAGGAGACCACAAGCATTACTGCCCCTCTCTTTCCCCTCCTTTTCTTTATATCCGCTGAATTCACAAATGGCTTTTCTAATTGCATTAACATATCTAGTATTGACTGCTTAGCGTCCTCTTTTCTTAATTCTAGACACTCTTTAGTCTGATCGGTAATGATCCCAGTTTTGTTAAAGCGTTTTTCCATCAAACTATCAGGATTCATAGGTATATATGTTCTGAAAGATCATCCTTCTATTACCCATAATAAACCCAGGCGCTTCTTCCACCGCAATGCCAGATGCTGGTCCGGGCTCAATGATAACCTGTGCTTCCATAGTTTTGAGATTCCCTGCAACCATTACAATAATTATCCATGTCGCGGGCATCATCATCAATGACATCTGTCTTATAGACTTGGCCTTCGCCCCCGCCCGGGGCTTTTTTGGAATTTCCTCTCGTAGACTCCAGGACTAGAGACAGATTAAGAACATAGCAAAATACCAATTTCACCCATTCTATCATAAAAAAAATCCAAAACATTGCGCTTTCTTCCGCTGAAACTAAATACATGTTAGAGAGAAAACAAACATATACATAAAACACCATTATACAACAAAATATTTCAATATTATTCAATATGCTTCAGCCTCTTATGTCAATGTTTATCACCCATGGTATTTTCATTTACATTTATCTCTATAATAAGGACCACAACTATATTTATTTCTATGATGTGTGATATTATGAACACAGCCACTGTGTCCTCCTTTCCATGTCTTCAGGGCACTTAAGCTGTTTCTACTTGCTCAAGTCTCCTGATTTCATGTTTGGGATGACAGGGCTTGATTTGGTTGACATGAACAAATTGCTCTGTTACCGTTTCACCCTCTGTCTTCAATATTTTATAAACTACTGGAGACACCTTATCCACAATTTGAAAAGGCCCTTGCCAGGGTGCCAAAAATGTAGAATTTTTCTGTTTTAACCTTTTCCAAAATGGAATTTATATACCTGATCCCCTACATTATACTCTTTCACGGATGTCTTTCTATCATAATATGATTTTGCATTGTCAGCAGCCCTTTCCAAATTTCGCTGCACAAATGCAAATGCATGTTGTAAATGCTTCCTCAGTTCTTCCACATATTCATGAACTGTAGATGCGTTTACAAGTGTCTGTTCATGTGTCCTATATAATAAATGTTGTGGCAGTACCATTTTCCTTCCTGTTAACACCTCATGAGGGCTGATACCTGTTGCTTTGGCAGGAGTCGATCTGATTGCCATCAAAACCAAGGGTAATCGTAAATCCCAGCTGGAACCTGCCTCTGCCACAAATATCTTTAATATCTCAACAACATATCTGTTGCAACGTTCAACATTCCCAGAAGAGGCGGGTTGGTATGCAATATGCAGTTTTCTTTTCACCCCCAGTATCTGGCATACTTTACTCATTAAATCGCTTATAAAATTACTCCTCTATATGATTCTATTGTTTGTGGTAACCCAAATCTTGAAAATGTATGGTTTACCAGTAATGTAGCTGCGGTTTGCGCACTACAATCTGGTGCAGGAATACACTCTATCCATTTTGACATCAAACAAACTACGCTCAACATATAACGGTTCCCCCTACTTGACCTTTTTACAGGCCCTACATAGTCTATTTGCAAATCTGACCATAGAAGGGTTTCATCAGTGTAGCTCTATGCATTGGTGAAGCGGGTTTAAATTGGGCAGATACTAGAACCTCCTAGTATATAATTCCACATCCTGGGACATATGTGGCCAGTAAGCATAATCTTTCAGTATCTCTAAGGTCTTTTGTGAACCTCTGTGTCCTGCAGTTATTGCATCATGTGCATGGTGTAGCATTAGCCCTCTGAATGAAAGGGGTGCCACCCACAGTATTTGTCCTGTTATGGATTCCCTGATCATGAGTCCATCTTGTATTCTAATTCGTTTTTTTATTCTTTAACAATACCCTCAACTCTTCTTTTCCTGTACAATCATTCTCAGTTAAAGGATTTTGTTTAGAATCCATTAAAGATTATAATAAATTCCCAAAATTGGATCATCTTTTTGTGCCTTAATCAGATCTTTATCTGGTGTATCATAACTCCATTACACTACTGGTTGTTCTACCTCTTTTGGAGCCTTAGAGCGCGTAACTGCATCTATCTGTATTTCACCAATTAAATATTCAATGGGTAGCAGCTCCCCCCTCACAGCCCCAATTTTGGCTAAGTGATCTGCTTTATCATTTCCCTCCGTCTCTTCTCCTGGAGTTTTTAAATGTCCATGAATTTTCCTCCAATATATTGTTAAATCATTCTCTGACACTAATTTGTCTATAGCTTGTATCATTTTTCCATGTTTGAGGGGCTTTTTATTATATGTAAGCATGCCTCTTGCTTTCCAGCAGGCAAATATTCCACAAAGCTATTCCATGCATAATCAGAATCAGTCACCAGCATGATTTCACTGAATTTATTATCAACTGCAGTAGTAATTGCTTTATAAATGGCTGCCAATTCTGCTATCTGACCACTCCTAGCTCCAATCTCATCCCTATACTAGGAATCCCTTCACATTTCAACTAGACATTTCCTATTCCTGATACTAACTGTTTATTACTGTCATTTTCAATATGAAAAGCACAACCGTCAACATATAAAGTTGGTAAATTCTTGCATGTCTTTTCATCAAAAGCATTGTGTGGTGATTGTTCAAACTCCTGCAAACTAGATTCTACCTCTACTTCATCTGATACACATTCAGCTGCACAGTCATGTAAATCCGCTAATCCTTGAGCAACTGGGCTCTTTTTATTTGGCCATACCTCACTTCTACAGGAACGCCTTGTAATGCCAATGTCCATGAAGTAATTCTGGACTGTGCTAGGTTGCCTGACCTAATCCTTTTACTCTGTAAAAACTGCAATGGTTGATGATTTGGCTCAATGATTACCTTTTCTCCTTGAACAATGGGGTGAAAATGCTGCAACACCCACACAGTGGTCAAAAGGGACTTTTCACATTCACTGAATTAACCTCAACCTGGGAAAATGCCTTACTTGCATAAGCAATGGTTTTGTGGTTCAAATCATGTTTTTGAGATAACACTGCTGACATACAATGTTCAGAGAAACCTATTTCTATAAATAAATCCCTGTTTTTTACAGGGTATGCTAAACATGGTGCCTTTATGAGACTTTCCTTTAATTTAGCAACTGCCTCAGATTGCTCCTTTTCCCATTTCCAGGGTGTATTCAGCTTCAATAGTTTAGTAAATGGTTGAGTAATTTCAGCATAATTTTCAATACATTTCCTGTTATATCCTGTCATTCCTAATACACTTTTTAAACTTTTCACATTTCCAGGATCTTTCAATTTCTGTATAGAGTCCACCTTTTTGTAAAGATACTTTGGCACACGCCTTTTGCAATTGGCCAAGAACATGTCTAATTTCATAAAAATGGCTTTTTAAGTTTTCATTTTTTATCAGGACATCATCCACATAAAATAGTTCCTCTTTCTGCTGCATCAGGCATAGCCTTTCTCAAAAATATGCCAAATTCGCTCCCACTATTGCCGTACCCGAATGGTGTTCTAGCCCATGCATATTGTGTTTTATCAAATGAAAATGAGAATAAATTCTGAATAATCTCTGCCAGTGGCACACACCAATATCCAGATGTGAAATCTAAGGTAGTAAACACCTTTGAGCCATGCACCTGAGCAAGGCCTTGATCAATGAATGGCAGTGGCCATCTGGACACTGGCACTCCTTTCTTTAACTCTCTTAAGTCTGCACACAGGTGCCATTAACCATTTGGCTTTAATACACCCAAAATAAGAGTGTTGGAGGTGCTAGGAATGGGCCTGATAATTCCCTGAGACTCCAAGTTTTTAATTATTTCTGCCAATGACTCTAAACATGCCAGTTTTAATCTATATTGGCGCACAAATACTGGATTCCTACCACACCCTTCCGGTAATGTGGCAACATGTAAATTAGTTCGGCCGCAATCATATGCATCTTTGGCAAAAACATCTTTAAATTCCATAAATATTTTCCTCAATTAATTGTTATCCTCATTGCTATCACATGCATCTGATAACAAAATCTGCTCCTCTACCATTTTTGAAAATTCTGTGAAATCCTCCAATGGAGGAATCTTTGTGCTTTCTTCCAACTGTGTGGCTGTGTCTCTCTGTAAAGCTGCCACTTTTAAATATTTTGGCATATTAGCCTCCACTTCAATGTGCTGATTTTCTATTTCATTTTCATTTAAGTCAAACACTATACAATTCTCTTGGTGACAGCACACTGTCTCATTTGAATCATAAGGATATACAGATTAAATTTTAAAGATCCCTTTGGCTGAGAATCCAGATATTCTGGCAGCACATCCTGTGCATCTACATATCTCTCAGGGATATTTCCAATTACCATGTTATTGAAATCTGCAGTATAATGTGATTTTTGTATGGCCATTCCTAATGAAAAATTCTCTTCTAAATGAATATCCTGACACCCTTTATTATTCACCATAATTTTGACAGATCCTTCTCCAACATCTATCAATGGCGTGTATTCATAATCCAGACCTTGCTGTTTTATGGATTAATTCAAGCACACAAATGCATCACAATCTTTCATTTGCTGTCTGTTCTTGCACTTTAGTGTTACAGTAGCCTGCTTAGTGAATGCAGGAATGGTAACACCCTTTTAACCTGTAATTCAATTGCATAAGGTACCAATTGTGCACAATGATAAGCCTTTCTCTTTTCTTCAAATTCAGGTGCAGGACCATATATTTTGATTAAGGAAATCTAACACCATACAAATTCTGTGCATGATATCATTGCCCATGTAAAAATCATTGTGTGTTCCACTCACTATCCACACATTGTGGTAAATAGTTTTTGTCTAATATTAATCTTTAGCATGCATCTTCCTGCAATTCGGTTTTCAAAGTCTGGATTGTCCGAACCACAGCCATATTGATTTTTAATTCTAAATTTTGGGATCTCCTCCCTCTGCATTATTTTCTGCAGTAATTTCTCATTAATAAAGCTCCTTTCCTGTTCAAGCGCCAAAGTAGCTTTTATCACTCTAGAATGGTCATTTATACCAATGTGAACCCATGGCTGCTCAACCTCCATGTGTATTTCAGCAACTGTGGTAATGTGTTTTTCTGTGTCTGTTTTAGGAATAGTATTCTGTTTGCTTTTCCTCTCTTTTAAATAGAAGCACAATGTGTGTTCATCTATTTCAGTTTGCCATTTCCTCTAGGGATCCAAATAAATCTGCACAGATTGTTTTTCTTTTTCATCTTGCATTTTATCCTGACACATCAAAATGACAGTGACACTAGGCACAAAGCTATTCTGTAGGTATACCTCCACTGCATCATTCGTTTTAGCGACAGTGTTGCATTCATTTATACTGCTGTTTTGTGATTTTCTTTTCTTAGGTCTTAATGTTTTTTTGTTAAGGACCACAGTACTCCATTTACCCTATCTATGAGAGGAGACAATCTTTTCAGACAATCTGTTCCCATTCGGAATGGAATTTCACAAATAGATGTGATCAACACTTCCTGTTTCATTCTGTGTTTTCCTATCTTTATGTCAACCTCAGTGACACCCACAATAGGCACCTCCCCACCGTTAAAGTTATGCACTGGGCCTTCACTCTGCCTCACTGTGATCTGGTTCCGTGGAGCTAGCCCTTCGTTGTTAGTTTTACCAACTCTTTGGACATAATTGTGACCTGTGCGCCTGTGTCAATCATTGCAAACATATTGCATTTCTCTTCCACAGTAATGGGAGCATAGTATCTGTCTTCACCTTCCTCTAACACACACAAAAAGTGCAAATTCTTACTAATTTCAGAATTCACTTTTCTCAGACCTTTTTCACTTTTGGCTAAGCACATTGGTAAATGGAAAGACATTTTTCCCTCCTTTTTGTCCATTTACGTTTGCGAAACCTTACTCATTTCCCCAAATTCAGAGGTCCTTTGGAGTGTGGCTGTTGTTCGCCATTCCATCTGGGGATCATCAAAGTTGACACTACAATTCTCCAACTGAATATGCGTTAAAACATTACTTGATAATTTGTCATTTTCTAATTCTGGGCACTTGTGGATGTTTGGCATGGTACCAATCTTTTTAACTTCCTCAAAAATCTGTGGCTCAAAGAACTCTTCAGGTGACTGATATGTACCCTCCTTTTGAGTACTTATTCTTTCTGCCTGTATTTTGTTATTGTTTTGATTGTCTAAGGAGAGCGTTCTTATATCCCGACTTACTCCCTGTTCAATTGTATTCCCCATGCCTGAGTTGTATTTCTTAAATCTGTCCCTTTGTGCTCTTGGAATTTTATGTATACCTTTTTTATTGGTGTAAATTTCCAATGTTTGATTTAACTCCAGGTTATACCGAACTTCTTTTTTAGATGTATTTGCAATTTCTGTCTTATGTTTATCTGCAGGTATTTTTGTTTTTAAATCATTAGGCATCTCAGAGTCATTATGCCAAATCAAACCAGGGCAATCTGTCTTTTTAGCATTACAGGTATCATTAATATTTAGTCACTTATCAGAAGTCACCCGATCATTACTATGGCCTTCTGCCTCCTCCATTGATGACTGTTTTTGTGCCATACAGATCTTTCCTATTTGTTCAGCCAAGATTTTCACTTGGGCCTCGAGACACTGGAATCTTTCCATCTCTCTAGAATCTTCTCTTTGCGGCCAAGGTCGATATTGGTTGTTTTCCCCCTGATTGAATCTATTCTGATATCTCTCAGGATAATGATTTCTATTGGGGTTGTTTCTGAACTCTTGATTCATATGTGGAGGTGAGCGGGGTGCACCTATCCTTTGGTTGTAATCCCCCGGTGATGGTGATTCATTGTATTGACGTGGGGCATAATTCATACTCTGCCTCATGTCCTGTCTCTCAATTTGTGAGTTTTGTCATCTATGCTGATTCCCATGTTCAGTAAATCTATCCACATATCGGGGTCTATCCTGATTACCATATATCATGGTGTTAGGATCAAATCTGCTTTGTGTCCCCAATGTCTGATAGGGACCATTTTTTCTTTGATCCTGACTTTGTCTCTGATTATTGTTCATACCTGACATATCAGGCTGATATCCTTCTCGGGGTCTGTCTCCTAAGTACCTAGGGCTAATGTAGCTCTCTCTATTACTAGGATCATGTGATTGAAACATCAGTGTAGGGAGTCACAACCTCTGTTGATTACACGTTTGTTCAGGTGTCACATTATTTTTACCTGGACTTTGAGCAGACTCAAGGGACATTTTGGCTGACCTGATCTCCATCACTGTTGCTGAGGATTCTTTAGATTTTGGTCTAGTGTCTTTCATTTTATCACTCTCTCTACCCTGACAATATAGCACCTCATATAGTTTTGTACTTTGGTGCACAATCCATTCAAGGGACTTGTCACGGTCAAATTCACTGACTAACTGTGATATGATGTCTTTCTGTAGCCCATAGAAGTAGGCAGTTTTAAACTCATTGGAATTAGGGTCAAAAGATACATCAAAGTGAGAAAAAGCTCTTTTTAAATCTTGCAAAAATTGTCAAGGTGACGTATTAGGCCGTGCCGTAATTGTGTAAGCAACTTTATTCACCTCCTGTAATGATTAGAATGGAGAAGAATGATGTCTAATCTCTTTTTCAAACTCTGCCCACGTCATATTCTGCTGTTCATTTAATCCCCTAATGATGCTGGCTGTGGGAGCGTCCTTAGTTAAGTGAAAGTATTGTCTGTATTGTTCTTTAGGTATCTGGAGGGCTTTAAATATATCATGCACCACTTATAAGTGGTCCTCTATACAGCACTCACCTCCTTTTTAAATGGTTTGATCAGAGCCTTGATTGATTTCATTATTTTAATAGGGCTACTCGCTATGCATGGAATTGCACTACTTTGTGATTCCACCCTTGTTTCAGGTGGATGTGATTGGTGGCAGCCCCCAATGGGTGTGTCAAATCCCCCAAGGGTGTTGCAACAAAGTTCAGTCAACGGGCCAGCCACTGGGGCACTAGTTCTCTGTGTAGAAATAGAATTTCCCTCAACTCCATTGAATGTGGTGCCCTGCCATTTATACTGGGACATGGAAATGCATATTTGCTGTTCCAAATCCTTGCACTTTTTAAGGAGCCTGTCTGCCTCCTTACGCAAATAATTGTTTTCATCACTCATCTTATTAATCACACTTTGCATATCGCTCATTTGCATTTGATATTCAATGAATTCTTTGTCTCTCTTGTCTGTTTCTTGAAACATTTTAACCATTTCATGTTCAGCATTTTGAAGATCACTTTCTTTCTCAAAGTGTTCTTTTTGTAAAATCTGCATTTCCAAAACAACCTCCTATTTATCTTGTCTAATATGATCTACCAATGCTTTCAAGTGTTTTTATTCTTGCTCACTTTCCTCAAACTGTTTCTTTCTTTAAGACAATTGAATGTCAAGATCTTTAAATTTTGACTGCATATCCTTTTGACATACCTCTAGTTCTCCTCTTAATTTTTCCTCTTGTTCACTACCTCCATCCAGCTCAATTTTTAATCTGCTAATCAGCTTGGTATCATTTTCTTGCATTCATAGAGACCTATTTAAAATGAACCATGTATTGGCGCATAGCTGTATTAGGCAATCTTTTTCTGCATGTTTATCAGCAGCATTTAATAATCTCAAGAGACAGACCTGGATTATGCTACCTTCTGCAAAGATGCTGTCCAATGATTCTTTCTGCACTTCACCATATATGCGGTCATGCCATTCTGTGGCATTATTTGATGACCATGTTCCATGTGCATATAGCTTTGCCTCCAGATATTGCACTAACTCTGGGAATGTGGTCTCCATTTGAAACACTCTGAAATTCACTTCTAGTGTCACACTGCTCTCATGAAATGGGTTCCCTTTAATGCACGTATGGTAGTGTGAGACACACTGGCCAAGCCCAGTAGGTGTTCTTCAGCCACTTTCCCGTCCAATGCACTATTATCTGTAGGATATTTTGTCTTATTGGGGTACATTTGGGGTTTGGCGATATTTTCTTACCGTCAAAATGTGAGCAGTAGTTTGGTGGTAAATTAGCCTTGCATTTAGATTGGGTTTGGCCTCATATTGTTTTAGTGCCCATACCTTCTTATCTTATATTGGGGTGGTATTTAGTGGTGAGCATGGTTTTCTTCCTTATATTATAACCCCATCATAAAACAACCTCCCAGTTGTCTATAGAGAGCCTAGGACCTATGCACGTGATAGAAATCCAACAATTTTATTTAGAGCACCACATATAGGTTGTGGCTAGTATCACTGGCTTATTTACATCCAGTGATCTATGTCATAAAGTATTACTGGCTCATTGACGTCCAGTAATCTATATATCATCTCAGATTACCTCCCATCATCATGCAATGAAGACACACACACACGCACACACTAAACTGCTTTATCACTGAATAATATTAGCTTCTTCTGGATTGTTGTTTCATCTGCAGTGATGAATTGACAAATGTACTACTGAACAAAATGAATCTCCCCTGTATATTTATACATAAATTCACAGATGCAAAAATGACACTAAACCATTTGTTTTCATGAATACTTATTATTTGGAACCTTATTCAAATATTAACAAATCTTACCATGAATACATTTCATCATCATCTGAAATACAAAAAGAAAGAGAAAACAGAAAAAACAAGCCTTTTAAAGCATGGTTAATTTTCCCTCATTCTGAACAGGGCGAACAAATATATGCAGTGACTTCCCTGCCTTTCTACGCTGTTCTAAAGCTCAGTCATTCATGGAGCATTTAATAGTATCCTCACTTGTACTTATCTTACCCAAAATATTTCTTTTAAGTCCCCCATGCAACCTTGCTCCACTCGCAAAGACAGGCCCAGCCAACACGGAATGCTTCTGTAAATCTTGTGTGTCTGGGAAGCACAGCGAGAAACCCTCTAGCCAGCGCTCTGTGACACCCTGGACTTCTGTCTTCAGAACCCAGTCTCCACGAACTAACTACTCTCCGCAAATTTTGCCATAAGCAAAACTCTGAGCCTTCCTACTTTATTTACGTGGCATGTGTGCAGACAATTTCTCCCAATCAGGTCAAAAGCATGTTTTCTGCCCACCCTTCATTTCCAGAACAAAGAAATCCTTGCTCTCTCAGCAACTGTTTCAATTTATTTCCTGCTGCACATACTTTCTCTCTGCTTTACACAAGCTAACACAGAACGAGAGAAAGGAAAAACAAATGCCATTGTGCATTTACAATGCATTTCAGCAGTGCCAACAAATTATGTATTTTCGCCTCATTTTGCACATGAGACTACATTATAATGTTAAGAAAGTTAGAATTAGTATTTAGTAATATTAATATAATTAGTCAGTTATATACATAATGTAGTCTTCTATGTATGAGGTATCCAAAAAAGAAATGGTGCACTTCATTCTCTGCAGTTTCACATTGGGCTTTTGCTATGTTATGAATTCTGTACCTTGCATGCCACCAACAACATATTCACATGTTATTCTGGTAACACAAAAATAAATGTATGTACCACCTTACTGGTGGCAATAAAATGCCACTGCACTTTGCAATAAACAGTATGCCTTTACCTTTACATGTTGGTAAAACGCTATATATTTTCTTACAGTCCTCAGCGTGGCTTAGCTGTTCTGTGCGCATCTTCCCCAACGCCTGGCCAAGCTCCCCAGCACTAGCGCTACTTAGCTTGCATGTGTGAGGGGCCTGGAGGAGGTAAGCTGGGGCATGGCCCCTCGTGCTGCTCACCTTGCTAGGAGCTCCTGGAAACACGTCTGCTTCTGTCGGACGTCTGAGCACAAGCCCCGTGCTTCTGCTTGCACGCGCATGCGCACATGTGCCCCACCCAACGTGGCAAGGGTTTAGTAGTTCTTGGCCCGGGGTGTGCTGGAAAAGGTAGTCTGGAGGCTCCTTATCCTGCAGAAAAGGACATAAAAGGCTTTAATAAGGCTGGAAAGTTTTCTGTGTGTGTCTTCATGCTGCATGTTACTGGGCCATGTCTGAGACCTACATCTGACCTCCACCCACACAACCCCATGTTCTGTACCCTGACAGGTAGAGCTTGAACCTGAGTAGAAAATAACCAAGGAGGCTGGCACAACTGGATGGTTGAGCTGAAACACTATAAATCCTTGATAGCGTGAACTAAGAAAGGCAGTGGCAGCACACGTCTGGAAAGGCACAGAGAAAGCAAGATAGCCGGAAACAGCAGACAGCAAGTTAAGAGCCACAATAGTTGAACAGCACTGGCAAAAGGCAATACTCAACATAAAAGCATGGATGTAATATATGAAAGACAGGAGGAGCGACAGAGAGATGCAGTTGAACAGAAGTGTACCGAGGCAAACCGAGGCAGTGTAAGAGTACGTGGAAATAACTGCCCGAGAGACAGGCGGACAGATCTGCAACAAGGATAGTAGCAGGAAGAAGAACAGGGACTAAAGGCACCAGAGTGTGAAAAACAAGTAAAAGAGCCGTAGTCCAGTAGGAAAGCTGCACCGTCAGGCAGCATCAAAGTCGCAGAGGGAAGACAGACACAAGGTGCCGTCCAAACAGAACGGAGCGTAGTAGTAGTATAGGCAGACATCTCAGGTGAGGACTGGACCGTGAGTTGTGCCTCTTGAGTCACATCCCTAATGCATCATCCTTTGCCACAATCCCCAGGGGCTGTACTCAACATGTACCAACTTGAAATTGTCACCACCCGGCCCCCTCCCAGCATCAGTGTGAGTTTGACAGCTAAAGACTGCAGGCTACCATCTACAGCATGAAGTGCATCAAGCACGTATACAGGCAAGAAATGAACATACATCCCAATCAACATCAATAATTGGACAGTTCAATAATGTACTCACCAAAATTGATTGTAGACATGCCGTGGAGAAAACATCCATAATCCCCACTAGGGGTGTTAACACAAGCGGTATAGCAGCAGACAGGCCACAGATATGACGAAAGACCTATGCCCTTGTGTAAATGGTTGTAACACCGAACCATACTTGCGAGCCCATGGATAGGGGAAGCAGGAGTGGCATATGTGAGTCAGGACCCCAAGCTGCAAACACATACACAAGACAAGCTTGAATGGGCCCAGCTGGAACAGACAGTGGATGCTTTCAAAAGCCACAAAGCACCACACAGTCACATGAATGCACAATAGGCAAACAATTTTAAACTATATTAACTAATTAAACTAACTATAAATAAAAGTGGCCACATATGACCCGGGGGAGGCACCGAGGAGGTGGGAGCTACAGGGTGCACCTCAACACCCACATGCAATGATGTTGAGATAAAAAAAACCTCTGTGGGCTCAGCACCTGGACGGCTCGACCTGTGTGGGAGATAACTCGTCATCCTGCTCACCCTCTGACTCAAAAGGTGGACGTGGCATAGTACCCTTACTACGCCTATGTACAGCTTGCCCCTTGTCAGCAGCAAGTCTGTGGAACTAGTAAGCCTTGTTCTGTGTGACGATGACACGTAGGTCAGCATGAAGCACCTCACATGATATGCGTGCTTCCTCTTGCAAGGTAGAACATATAACACAGAGTTCTTCCTGCATGGCCTGGCATGACATCTGGAGCACCTCCCGGCAAGCACGTAGCTCAGCCGAGATGGTATTCTTAAGCTGCTAGAACCTCTCCTACGTCCGCTGCCTCTGGGTCATGTTGAGCACACCCAGATTAGATCTGAGGGATTGATGGTCATCCCTCAGAGCCTCCCTGTGTGCCTCTGCATGAGTAGCAGTTGCTTGATGCAGAGACACTATTTTAGCCCGGCGTGCCCTGTCTGAGGCCGCCATGCCCTGCCTGAGCGAGCGGGCCGTGGATCGGCTGGAGATCCACCTGCCTAGCAGGGGGGAGTACGGATTGGGCCACACGTTCTATGCTGCCCCCTGTTGTTCAGAATTGGCAACCATGGCTTGCTCCCACTCAGTATACCCCAGTGGCGCACGGCCACAGCATTGCTGGGCTTGACACCCGTGGGGCCCAAGGAGCTGCGGTCCTCGTTGGGTTGGCACCGCCCACGGCTGCAGGACTACATCCCTCTATTGACGTGATGCCCCAGGCACATCAGCAACTGGTGTGAAGTGTGACCGTGCATCCCGATCCACCACAGGCAGAGGTTCCAACACCATCTGGCCCCTCAGTGCAGGTGTCGCGGACAGAGGATCGTCCACATCAGAATCACTCACCGTGGACGAATGGACATGATGCTCATCCAACTCGACATTGTTGCCAGAGTGATCATCCGAGCTAAACCCATTGCCAGCTCTGGACACGATGGTCTGTAGCACAAGTGGGTTCTCGTGGCCTACCACCCCACGACCCCCACTTGTGCTGGGTTGCTGATGTGATAGCAACCCTGTGTCAGGATTGACATCACCTTCCTCTGGCTCCATTGCGTCATCATCTGTAATGTGGAAAATAACAAACATGAGTACACATGTCAGAAGCACATAACCCACACACACATAGACATCACATCGACAGCCAACGCATGAAGCAGACATGTCACACACAAATGAAATTCCGGCATGCATCCAGTGGTATTGATATGCAAACACATCCCAAAAGCAGAAATGGATGTGTGTAAATAGCAAAGCCTACACCTGTCCAGATGTAAAATATCACCTCCATCACACAACACCTCTGTCAGGTTCATGTCACAGGCAGAAATGACAGATGGCAACAAAGAGATGGCACATACCATAAACATGTCTGAACTGCAAAATGGCCACAGCTGCAAGTGAATCCAAACACAACATGACACACTTAGTGTGCATGTACACATGCATCACTAAACCATCATCACCAATATAGCTTCATCCATCTGCAGCTCGTCCCGTACCGGGCGTCATGGGCCATGTAGACATAGTGAATGTCCGGAGCAAAGCGAGGGCCTGCAACCAGGCATGAGGGACCATAACGCCCAGTACGGTCCGAGCTGCCAGCAATGAAGCCTCTAGAAAACCCCTCAGGGTCTGATTGAGCACATTGTGCACTGATTGTGCCCTAAAACATTATTCAGTGTGTCAAATCATCACGGCTAGGCCCCACCAGATTAGCTAAGTGGGCCTGGGTGTACACATACCACACCACAGTGAACCTTCAGGATAGTGCCAGTTTAACACAACAGCAGCATTAACGTTAATCAACTACATTTTAGTCATACAACAAAAAAGCTGCAGAAGACACATGTGTAAAAGAACACTTTCACACACACATAAGTGAGTAGGTACAATGTTGAACTACACAACGTTGAAGCTGCTTGCATATGTACATGTGAAAGTGTTCAAAAACACCCATTTCACCAGACACCTGTATTGTGAACATGAACAGCAACCAATACAGCAAAGCAAGTAGCTACAATGCTGCTTGCTTTGATGTATGTGAAAGTGCACACATACACACATGCAGGCAGCTCCACAGTAATTACAACCCGATTGGCAGGCTACATTCAATCTGCGGCCTAAACCAGTTATTATAGGCCGCAGATTGACCTATCAACATTGCTAAACACCCACAGGGGTGTCTCAATACTGAGTACATGTGTCACAGGATGCACCTGTGCCTGTGCCTTTCATGACAGTGAAGGGATGACAATCTGAACATACATGCCAGGTCACTTTGACATTGCATCAATGAGTAGGCATGTAGAACGGTGTGACTTGGCTCAGAAGTGGGTTGGTGTAGTGCAAAGCATATGCACATTACCAACTATCTACATCAACAAGTGCATTATGATGTCAAACAAACAAGAAGGCAGTGTAAGTGCAAGGTCAGGCATCACGTGCAATGTGCATGCAATAGGTTGCATGGATACAGGCACCCCCTCAGCCACCCTTAGTGAAAGTGCAGGGAGGCATTGCATGACAGTGAAAGGTTGACCAGAGAACTGTGTATTGGCAGACAGTGTTGAGTACCGTCAATTGCATCATCTGAGTCAACTGACAACACAGCCGATGAGAATGGGACAGTGAGCAGGACACACAATTAACCCTCCGTAGTACATCCATTTGTGCAGAAGGCACTACACCAGTTTGACAGAGTCAGTGGGCCTGAGACAGGGGGAGGCCTGTGCCCCACACAGACTATGACACCCTAAACATGTGCGTGATGCCGGACTGAGCCACAGTGAGCATGGAATGGATGATGAAATGCCATTAAATGCATGTCATCCTGGACATGTACTACAATGATCATCCTGCAAAGGACACATAGGGGCATGCATGTAATGCACATGGAGCATGAATGGACACTCATAGCCCTGCAGAGCATCTGACATCTGCACAGTCCGAGTGAGACACGCTGCATCAAGGACATAGGATGTACCCCACAGTATGTGTCTAGCAGGTTGGCAGGGGGAAGTGTGCATGTACACAGGAGCGTTGAACAGGCCATTGCAGTAGCCCAATATGTTACCCACCAGTGCAATGGTGTAATAGTGGTGCAGGGGGTGGAGGGGCAAGGGAGCATGCCTACGTGGAATACCAGCAAGCAGGCAGAAGACACATGCATGTTAGTCATGCAATGACATAGTCCGAGTGGTGAGTGGAAAGACACCCCAGGCTACATTCAGAAGGGCCAGTGAGCTGGAACATGGACCGGAGGGGCAGCCGGGTGACTAGCATGTGAGTAGGGTGCAAGTGTGGTGATGAGGACAGTCCCTGTCTGCACTACATGTCCAGCATGCTGAACAGCAGGCACGCATTAGTGAAGCATTGCATGATTCACACATAAGAACCATGTACACATAGCATGTATTGGCAGTCAAGCACAACACATCGCACAAGCAAACCACACATGGCCTGGACAAGCACGCAGCAACACTCACTGGACGGGGTGTCAAAATCAGCATCTCTCCCACTCCTTCGTACAATTCTGCCGGTATGAACTCTGCAGCAATCAACTTGTGCGGAGTGAGTTCTTCCTCCCGGGGTGGTGGCCCACCGCCAGTCACCCTAGTCATGGCATAATTGGAGGCACTCTTTAACTTAGCACAGCGTCGGAGGTCATCCCAACGCTTTTTGCACTCCTGAGCTGTGCGCACCTCATGACTGAATGCACTAACACTCTCCGCAACACGCTTCCAGTGGTCCCAACGGTGGGCAACCGTAGTGTGACAATTTGGGCCCACTAGCATATCACGGTCGTGTTCTGACATATAGCCCACAAGGAAGTCCAGTTCCTGCTTGCAGAAAGGCTTCTTCCTTGACGTGCCGGAGGCCGGAGCCGTGTGTGGGGTCCCAGCCTGTTGTGCAGGTGCAACCTTCCCCCTCTTGGGCAGTGATCCTGACCCTGACTGGCAAATGCCGCCATCTCAGTAGGAGCAGTGGCGCTGGTGGATTGAATCGAGGAAGTGGCAGGTGGAACAAGAACAGAAGTCCTGACTTGCGTCATTGGCTGCTGGGTGTCCTTGACTGGACCCTGCGCAGCAACATCTGCTGTGCCAAGGTCATTGACCGGGACTGTACTGAATGGCAGACTCAAAGCCGGGGTGGTGTCGGCTGCATCTGCCCATGCACTTGTCAACACCCGGCTGCTCGGGGCAGCAGATGACAATACTGCCCCAGGGACATGTGCCTCGGTCAGGGCAGCCCTGCGTGCACTTACCGTGTGCCTCCTGACCTCCTGGAAATCATCCTGGGACTCTTCAGGTGCCAACGCAGCATGCGCTGGCCGATCCTGAGCTTGGGTGGTGGTGTTCACAGCTGCACCTGCAGCTACCACTACCCTTGGGCCCATGGCAGTCGATGAAATGGACTGCCGGGTCACATGGGCGCCAGTGCCAGATGCAAGCGCTGCATCTCCCAGAACCACAGGGGGTGGTGGCATGACTGCACCAACACGTGGCAGAACATCCTGCCGAAGTGGCACACCCCTGCCTTTTCCCCCTCTGCAGCCACCCTGGACACCCTGGAGTCCCCTACTCCCTGGTCACCCCAGCCACGTCCCTGACCATGCCCGCCACGTGGAGTACGCCCAGCTGAGGTGCCCCTCACCTTTTGTGGCCTCCCAACCATGGCACAGATGTAGCATTGCCAGCACAGATGTAGTAGTGCCAATGGGAGGTGTACACAACAATTGTCCTGGGCAATTGGTGTGAAGGGGGTGGGATACTAGATGTTAACAACACCCCTGTGCGCCTGCAAGGCTGTATGTGACCCCGGTGATGAAGTGACGGGTCACACAATGCTCAGGCACCCCAAAACTGCAGTAAAACTGTGCACGCAACCCCTCGGTAGCCTATGTGTGTGGAATTAACCCCCCGCAGTATGCAGTAGCATCCAGGGACACGAAAAACACGTACGTGTGGGACATGCAGGCTACTATGACCTCGAAAATGGGTAAGCGATACACAGGGGTACCCGCAGTGGGAAAAATAGCGTGCGCGACTCACCGTCTGACTAGTGGTAATGAAAAACACGCGTAGCCAATACCCCCGCCAAAAGAAGAGATACGTCCTTGATCCACTGTGAAGTAGTGATGGCGCATGAAATAACCAGAAGTATCAACACACGCGTCGGTCTCCACGAACTGCTGGCCCCACTCACCTTTAACCTGTGCCGAGGGAAACGCCCGCGTGCATCACGTCACTTGCACGCTTAGGCCCTTTCCTCGAATTACATGCATTAACACGCGGACGTGTCGTTTTTTCATGTGCTCAATCACTATGCACCCATGCCGAGGGAAACGCCCGCGCGCATTACGTCACATACGTGCTTACGCGCTAAGGGCCTTTCCTCGAATTACACGCTGAAGTGCTGTTTTTTCACGTGCCAAATCACTCCGTATCAAGCTGGCGCCGCGACAACACACGGAAGGCCATGCTCGTGCCCAGAAGGCCATTTTCCTGCCTCCCAGGGCCCCGAACCAACTCCCACCAGCCATCTGCTGCTGCCTGCCTGCCTGCTGGCCATGTGCCCTCCTATTTGGTGCCTGCACGACAGCCATCTGCAGGGGTCCAGTTGCTGTGACCACCCCTGCTGGAACAGAAGACTCCTGACTGAAGTTCCATCGCTCCACAGCCCAGCACCATGACCCAGTTGCCCACCCACACCTGCCTTGGGGGTTGCTATGTCGGGGGAAACACCATCAGACGCCACTGGCAACCCCCAGCCAGAGAGGCAGAGGGCTGCCAGCTTCACAACAGGAGAGGTTGGCACCCTGGTGGAGCAAGTCCTGGTGCATTATGATACCTTCTACGGAAAAAGATGTGCTAACAAGGATGGACGGGAGAGGATCTGGCTGGATATTGTGGTTGCCATCAACACGGAGGGGGTGGCAACCTGCGACCTACAACACGTCCGTAAGTGCTGAGAGGACTTCAGTTCCAGGACCCTCAGGAAGGCCCGGCGCCTCTTGGAAGAAGTGCATGCAGAGAGGCGCCGGGTCCAACTTACCACCGACAACATGAGGGTCCTGGAACGCATTAACCCAGTGCTTCACCTCCAGGTCCTCGAGAGGGAGACCGGTCCGGAGTCGCGCGGTAAGTGTCCATGCATACTTATTGGATGCATTGCATGTTGAGGTGTGCCTGGAGTGTGAAGCTTGGACATATGTCTGAAAAGGGCCATATATGGATGTGTATGTGCAGGGACATGACTGTGCTGCATGTGAGTCCTGTCATGTGTGATGCACATCAATGGTGTATGTGTTCCAAAGCATGATGCACAACTGCATGTGGAGATGCACACATGTTAATATTTCTGTGTATGTACTATGGCATGGTTGGGGTGTGACACATGGATGCTGGTTCCACCTTCATGTACGTGCACAGCATACATGTGTGTGTTTCACATGTGTGCAACAGTGATACGTCATGGATGCATGTGACACAGGCATGTAGGAACCCGATTGACAGATGTGACATAGTTGCCGATGATTGCAATGTGACAGGTGGTGGAGATGTACAGATGCATGTGTGTCTGGTGGCGTGTGTGCTTGTGTTCCGCAATCCCCATGTTGCTTGTGACGTCATGCCAACCTTCGGATGTTCATGCTGGTGTGTGTGTATGGATGCTGCTGCCGGCTGCACGATTCCTGTAAATTTGTATATGTGTGTGGGTTCAAATGATATGAGTGTTGGGAAAGCCATCTGTGAAGTTTGACGCTGCCACTCATGTGCAACTGTCATGTGTGAATCCGACCATTGTACAGTGCTCTGATGACTGTGCTCTGTCTGCAGCGTCGCCTGATGAAGAAGGCAGAGACAGTGCTGTGGAGTACAGCGGCAGGGATCCCACCACCGGCCGGAGACGCAAAGCCCAGCTCTCCTTCCACGTAGTCATCTCTTCCGGGAGTGAGGAGTCTGGTGCCGCGTCTATGGCCCCAGCTGCCGAGGGAAGGTCCAAGAGGTGAAGGTTGGAGGTGGACAGCAGTAGGGGCAGCTGAGCCCCCACAGGGGCCTGTGGAAGAAGATGGCACGGAGTCATCCAGGTTGATGGGGGGTTTGGTTGAGGAGGAGGCCATGGAAGGCCCACGCACGGGACCTGGAGGGGGGGATTCCACTGGTGCTAGTGGTGCAGTCCAGGGGCAGGGCCAGGAGGCAGCACAGGCCGCCACAGAGGTGCCTGTGTGTAATCCTGTCTCCGATCCTGTGACTGCATCATCCTGCACCAGCAGGGATACCTTCGTCCAGACCTGTTTTCAGGTAGGGGATGCGCGAACAACTGGCCTTCCTCTCTGTGCGGACATGGCAATCCGTGACTGGATTGAGCCTGTCCTAGCTGGGGTGGCGTTGTGCCAACGTGGTATTCGGGATGGCGTGCAGAGTTCTCATGAGGACAATGCATGTAATTTTGAATACCTCATTGACCGCGTCAGCCTACTAGGAAAGGTCACCGGCGCTGAGTTCCTCCATGTGCTGGATCTTCTAGCGACCCCCTCCTCAACTGAACCCCCTATGCGCCGGTCGTCCTCTGTGCCATCTTCCTGCCCAAGTGCCATCTTCCTGCCACAGTCGGGAGTCGGAGGTCCAGCAGGGGTGGCCACCCCACCAACTGGACCCCAGCAAGAGGAGGACGTGCAGGCATCGACAGGCAGGGCACATGCACGGCAGCAGCAGGCTCAGGGTGTGAGCGATGATGGCTCGGGGCCATCAACATCACAGGGGCAGGTATCGGCCAGAGGGCAGGAGGCCATGGCTGCATCCCTGCAAGACCTCGAGGCCAGGGAAGAAGCCCACCTCCGGAACATCGACGTGGAGTTCGATGATGCCCTGGCCCGGAACATGAAAAAGTGAGCCGTAGGACTTGCCCGCCGCCTTTGTACATAGTTCTTTAGGGGTAGGTTTCCTTTGTTTTATCTTTTTTTTGAAGTTCATGGACTTTGTTCCACTTTATGTATATAGTTTTTTTATTCATAGGACTTTTTTGTAAGTTTCCTTTTGTTTGGGGATCATGGACCCTTTGGACTTACATTGTATATAGTTCAAGACTTGTACATACTTTCTTTTTTTACAATTCCCATGGATCAATGGTTTTCTTTTTTTTTTATTATTTAATTCATATTGACATTGGCGATGGACCACTTTTCTTTTTTCATGTTGTGGATTTTTGTTTTTCACTGGATTTTACTTTTTTTTGGAATTGCTTTCATTATTTATTCATTTGCAAGTTTGATTTTCATTATGTTCTTTCATTATGTTTAATCATTATGTTTTTAAAACATTTCTTTTAACTTCATGATTGTTGTTTTGTGCTATCCTTGGTTTTGTGCTCAATGAACATTCGTCGTGTGTTGCCACTGTGTGGCTCTGTTGTGCATTTATGCATGGCCATCGTGATTGTTTTAAGAATCTCATGGCATGGGTAATTTGGGAGTGGGTGCAGTGGATGGTTGCATGCTTGTACTGAGGGGCAGGGGAGATTTGGGTTGGCATTAGGGCCATGGGTCTGTTTTGTTAGGACATGTTGTTTGGTGGGCCATGTGTCGGGGCCTTCTGACAGGGACCCGTCAATTGGGGTGGGTGGGAGGGTGAGGGGACATGAGTCGGGGCCTGCTGGCAGGTGCCCGTCACTGGGGGTGGGGTGTTGGGGGGACATGAGTCGGGGCCTGCTGGCAGGTGCCCGTCAATGGGAGTGGGTGGGGGAACATGATTCGGGGCTTGCTGGCAGGTGCCCGTCAATGGGAGTGGGAGGGGGGACATGAGTCGGGGCTTGCTGGCAGGTGCCCGTCACTGGGGGTGTGGTGGGGGGACATGAGTCGGGGCCTGCAGGCAGGGGTTGGTGAGGGGACATGAGTCGGGGCTTGCTGGCAGGTGCCCGTCAATGGGAGTGGGTGGGGGGACATGAGTCGGGGCTTGCTGGCAGGTGCCCATCAATGGGGGAGGCTGGGGGGCTGGGGGGACATGAGGCGGGGCCGGCTGTCAGGTGCCCGTCAATGGGGGTGGGTGGGGGTTTGGGGGGACATGAGTCGGGGCCTGCTGACAGGTGCCCGTCAATGGGGGTGAGTGGGGGGGGTGGGGGGACATGAGTTGGTGCCTGCTGGCAGCTGCCCATCAATGGGGGGTTGGGGGACCTGAGTCGGGGCCTGCTGGCAGGTGTCCGTCACTGGGGGTGAGTGGGGGGGTGGGGGCTACATGAGTCGGGGGCTGCTGGCAGCTGCCCGTTAATGGAGGGGGGTGGGGGGACATGAGTCGGGGCCTGCTGGCAGGTGCCCGTCACTGGGGGTGGGGTGGGGGAACATGAGTCGGGGCCTGCTGGCAGGTGCCCATCAATGGGGGTGGGTGGGGGGACATGAGTCAGGGCTTGCTGGCAGGTGCCCATGAATGGGGGAGGCTGGGGGTTGGGGGGACATGAGGCAGGGCCGGCTGGCAGGTGCCCATCAATGGGGGTGGGTGGGAGTTTGGGGGGACATGAGTCCAGGCCTGCTGACAGGTGCCCATCAATGGGGGTGAGTGGGGGGGGTGGGGGGACATGAGTTGGTGCCTGCTGGCAGCTTCCCATCAATGGGGGGTTGGGGGACCTGAGTCGGGGCCTGCTGGCTGGTGTCCATCACTGGGGTGAGTGGGGGGGTGGGGGCTACATGAGTTGGGGCCTGCTGGCAGCTGCCCGTTAATGGAGGGGGGGACGTGAGTCGGGGCCTGCTGGCATGTGCCCGTCACTGGGGGTGGGGTGGGGGGACATGAGTCGGGGCCTGCTGGCAGGTGCCCATCAATGGGTGTGGGTGGGGGGTGGGAGGACATGAGTCGGGGCCTGCTGGCAGGTGCCCGTCACTGGGGGTGTGGTGGGGGGACATGAGTCGGGGCTTGCTGGCAGGTGCCCGTCAATGGGGGTGGGTGAGGGGACATGAGTCGGGGCTTGCTGGCAGGGCCCGTCAATGGGAGTGGGTGGGGGACATGATTCGGGGCTTGCTGGCAGGTGCCCATCAATGGGGGAGGCTGGGGGGCAGGGGGGGTCATGAGGCGGGGCAGGCTGTCAGGTGCCCGTCAATGGGGGTGGGTGGGTGTTTGGGGGGACATGAGTCGGGGCCTGCTGACAGGTGCCTGTCAATGGGGGTGAGTGGGGGGCTGGGGGGACATGAGTTGGTGCCTGCTGGCAGCTGCCCATCAATGGGGGGTTGGGGGACCTGAGTCGGGGCCTGCTGGCAGGTGTCCGTCACTGGGGGTGAGTGGGGGGTTGTGGGCTACATGAGTCGGGGCCTGCTGGCAGCTGCCCGTTAATGGAGGGGGGTGGGGGGACATGAGTCGGGGCCTGCTGGCAGGTGCCCGTCACTGGGGGTGCGGTGGGGTGGGGGAACATGAGTCGGGGCCTGCTGGCAGGTGCCCATCAATGGGGGTAGGTGGGGGGTGAGAGGACATGATTCAGGGTCTGCTGGCATCTGCCCATCAATGGGGCGGTGCGGGGACATGAGTAGGGGCCTGCTGGCAGGTGCCCGTCACTGGGGGTGGGGTGGGGGGACATGAGTCGGGGCCTGCTGGCAGGTGCCCATCAATGGGGGTGGGTGGGGGGTGGGAGGACATGAGTCGGGCCTGCTGGCAGGTGCCCGTCACTGGGGGTGGGGTGGGGGGACATGAGTCGGGGCCTGCTGGCAGGTGCCCGTCAATTGGGGTGGGTGTGGGGGTGGAGGGACATTAGTTGGGGCCTGCTGACAGGTGCCCATCAATGGGGGGTGGGGAGACATGAGTCAGGGCCTGCTGGCAGGTGCCTGTCAATGGGGAGCTGGGGGGACATGAGTCAGGGCCTGCTGGCAGGTGCCCGTCATTGGGGGATGGGTCGGGGGGTGAGGCGACAGGATCGGGGCCTGCCTGAGGGGTGCGTGGGGAGTTTTACATGCGATTTCACTGGCGCGACCGGGGTACGCGTATTCCTTAGGGATGCGCAGGGAGTTTTACGCGCGATTTCGCTAGTGCGAAGGGGGTACGCATATTCGGAGGGGTGCGCGGGGAGTTTTACATGTGAATTCAATAGCGCGCGCGGGGTACGCATTATTCCGAGGGGTGCGCAGGGAGTTTTCCATGCGATTTTGCTGGCGCGAGCGGGGAACGCTTATTCCAAGGGGTGGGGGGGGAGTTTTCCGCACGTTTTCGTGGTTGGGGGGCTGTATTCTGGTCCACTGGCCTTTGCGCCATGTACTGAATTTGGGCGATGTTTTTGGCGCACGGGCGGGGTTGGGGGCATAACTGGCGCTGCTGCAGGGTCGCTGCGCCACTCTGCACCACGTCTGGTTATGGATGTAAGTATCCATGAATATGCTGTGTGTTAAAATGGGTTTTGGGGCATTCTATGAATAACCCCCTTTGTGTTTTCTTGAAACCTTTTTAGGTGTTAGCTTAAAAACCCATTCATATCAGTAGTACCTTCATGAGCTTCATAACACATTCTTATTTGATGCACAGGCATTTCTTTAATGAGAAATCCCACTTCTGGCTAAGATAGAACTGTTACCCACTGTCAGAGAACTACCATCACTGCACTTACAGCACAGCTAATACATTAACATATTGTCTCCCTTTTATATCTGAATTCTAATTACTCACAGAGCCTGCTTGCAGTCATTGGTTAATGGATTTTCAACTATGAGTTTTCACTGGGCACGTCTAATGCTTGGACAATATGTAGAATTGGAGAGGCTTATCAATTTATTTTAAGAATGTGTTATAAATCAGTGCAAATAAAAGGAACCCATTGGTAAATTGTGTAAACCTCAACAACTTAACAGTGTAGTGCCAGAACTAAGTCACAATACTTTTTTAGAAATAGGATAACGGAGGTCTCTGCTCTACTCCGCACACGCTGTGGAAGGTCGCTGACACTACAACTCTGCCAGGAGATAAAGACAGTTTTTTTAAAAGTTGTGGCTCGTAAAAGACACATAGGGCCTCATTATAACTTGTGCAGAATGGGTTTAACGGCGCCAGTAAAGATGCTGGCACCGTTAAACCCATTCCGCACAATTACGAGGTCCCCTCGCAGGACCCGCTCTGGACGTCTGGTTTTTCCAGATGTCCATAGCGGGACCCGCGAGGGGACCAGGGAGCTAACAACGGGCCTGTTCGTAATGTGCCCGTTGTTAGCTCCCTCCCCATTCCCATTGAGCCCTATGAGGGCTCGAATGGGAATGGGGAAGGACCGGGCCCGGGTTCCCTGAAGGAGGAAATACCAGGCCCTCCATACTCAGAATGGCTCGGTATTTCCCCATTCAGGGAACCCGGACACGATTTTGGAGGTAGCCATGCCCTTATTAAGGGTATGGCTACCTCCAAAGTCGTAATGAGGCCCATAGCTTCATTACGACCCTGGCGCTCCCGGATTGAAGGGGGCCGGTACAGCACCGGCCCCCTTCATTCCGGGGGCACTGATTACAAGCTTCCCATCGCGGGACCCGGATCGCACGCCTGGTAAAACCAGGCGTGCTTTCTGGGTCCCGCGAGGGGAAGAGGGAGGCAATAACGTGCCAGATGTAATCTGCCTATTACCCCCCATTCCCATTGAACCCTATGGGGGCTCAAATGGGAATGGGGAAGGGTTCCTGCATTGAGGACTTACCGGGTCCTCCTATCTCGGAGTAACCCGGTAAGTCCCCATTGCAGGAATCCGGTAATGGAGCCCGGAACGGTGGCAGCCATTGAGCTAATAGCTCCATGGCTACCGCAGTTCTCATAATGAGGCCTATAGTAGCACAACAACCTTTGGAATGGTTAGTGTTAGAAATGATGTCATGTTATGTTAGCGTATTTATACTGTGCACCACTGACAACAATAGGTACCATAAGTGCAAATAGATGCCTCGGCTTTAATTTTAGTAGACATTGGCACAGATGCCCATGCTTAACAGTGCCTATTTTGCTCTACTTTCATGGCATAAAGAGTGTTCTCTAGTATTATGATGCACTTGACATATGATAGCCAACAAGCATTGTCTTTGCCAATACATGTATGCATGCATGTTTGTATATGTGTATGTACTGTACAAAGTGGACGCACATAAGGGTTATGGTGAGGTTGTAGCAGAGGAGCATATATGCCAACCTTGTCTTGTCCATTCCATTTGGAAGACACTTGTCTAGTCATGGTTTTAACTTTGCATTGTGAGAGTGCAAGACCTTAATTTCCCCATTATAAACCTAGGACTACAAGTCCCAGAATGCAAAGGTAAAATCATGACTGGACTTGTGTCTCCCAAACGGAATGAATAATGTTGGTATGGTGCTGTAACGGGTATTGGGGTCACAGGGGAAGCTTGTGAGGTGGAGCTGTAGGGTTGAGTGAAGAAAACAGAATTGGGGAGATGTTCATTGGACGTATTGAGGAGATGTTTCCGAAGTGTAGGATGGAGGGAGGCAGTTTTATCTGCATTAGTAGCTTGTTCCAGAAATAGGGTGCATAGCAGAAAAATACCTGTTTCCTGTTTTTCCCTTCTTGCATCTTGCAGTTCTTGGTTGCCAGTCTGGGGATGTTGTGGTTTCTGGAGGCGCAAATTCCCACGGATATGGCAAGTGTATTGGCAAGACACAGTGTTTTTCTAGTTGCGACTGCTTTGTAGGTGATGTATGCTGTCCTCAACATCATGTATGCTTCAATGAAAAGCCAGTGCAGTTCTTGTGGATGGGGGGTCGTATGGTTAATATTTCTTAGACTTTTTGCATGGCATGCTGCAGAAAGGTACCTAGAACTCCTGTAATTAGGGTGTGTGGTAGGTCAGAATCAGGACTCGGACAAGAAGCCGTTTTTCTATTCTTTTTATCAGGTTCAACATTTTCTTTTCCTAAGACTTTCAGTCCAAACCCAAACTTGTGAAAGAAAGTCAAACGGGGCGTTTCAGGAGGTCTTATAAATTAATACAGGTATTCTATCCAGAATCTTACTCTAAATCATCACTTTCCCTATTTATCAAAAGAAAAAATTCAGACTAAATAAAGAACAATAGAAAGCATTTGTGGGACTATCAAATCAAGGGGATGGCTGCTGGTTCTTGGCCCCAACATTCTCCCTATCAGTAAATGCCATTGGCAATAGTTCAGGAAAGAAGGTTCCTGGGTACCGGGGGATTTTCCGGGTGTTGTAGCTCAGGTATCACTCTGTCCATTGCACCCTGAGTTTCTTTAAGTAGTTCTTCCTTCCCTGCCTTCTGGGGTTCTCTTAGTCTCTCTCCCACTCTGGGGCTCCTCCCTTCCTCAGTCCCCACACTGGTGTGATCCTTGTCTCTCCCAACTCTGTGGCTCTTCTTTGTCGTACTCCCCACTCTGGGGGTAGGGGGTATGCTTTCTCTCCACTGTGGTCTCCTTGTTTCCGTATTTTCCACTCTGGAGTATTTGCTGTCTCTCACGCCTCTTTTGCAGTCCCTACTGGGGTGTCCATTATCTCCCCCCTTTGGCTCTTTCTCTCAATCGCCACTCTCTCACCCACCTCTCTTTTTCATCATCATTAAAAGCACTTTCTGTTCCCCAAAAAAGACAGAAAGTTCATTAAAATGTATCAATACATACTCGCAATCCCTATAGTAAATGATACAGAAAATACAACAATGTACAAGGATTGCAAACAGTCCTAAAATACCAACTCTTAATAATATATTATAAATTCAAACTCATCAAATGTATGGGATAAAGTGCAAATACAATAGTACCACCCTAATAAAATGGTATTTACCCACATTGGTCATTTCTAATTGAACACATGGTACAACTGGCCAAATTCGGCCAGTACCATTTGGTCATTTGGAAACAACCAATTTGGGTAATCACTACCAAACATGGAGAGCAGGGGTTGTGGGGGGGTCCTTTGCACGCCATGTTGGGTAGTGATTGCCTTTGGGGCAACAGGGGTGTCCCCCGCTTCTGGAGGTCTGGAGGCGGGGGACCAAAAAAAAGGAAAAGCGGACTCTGCGGCATCGGATCCGACGCACATAGGAGAGACGGATCCGACGCTGCACGGTCACAACATCCACAGACGGTGAGAAGGGAAGTAAGCGGTGGGTGGAGGGTTTTAATTAGGGCGGTTTTGGCTACGGCAAATTGGCTTCATGGCCGCAAACACATTACTCCTCACTGTTAGATGTCCAATTGGGGTAGTTGTTATAAGAACCCTTGTCTCATTACATCACACCCAGAGTACATTTCCTACAAAAAAATTGAGGGGAAGGGAAAAAGTAAGACAGAGCTAACAGAAACCATGATGGTGGGATGCATTCCTAAATCCACTTCTGGTCCCTGGTTACTCTAACTCGGCCTCCTTACCATGTCTGACAACTTCAAAGGGACTTAGGCCAGACAGAGTCGCTTACACAACCGTTCAGCTAGTCTAAATGTTGGTCCTCCATGGACCCCCTGACTCTCTCTAACAGCTCCCCAGCTTACTCCACTTCTTTGCAATCTGGTGCGTGCCCTATGTCAGGACACCAACACCACCATTCTCTCACTGGCCACACACCCTTCCATTTAAGTTCTGCACTGCCTGCTGAGACTCCTCTGTGATTGGTTGTCCATGGCATGGTCATCCAGAGGGCTGGTTGACCCATCTCTGCTCAATCACTACAGAAAATTGGGCACACAGATAGGGTCAGAAACCAAGTCATCCATTACAGAAGGGTGTATAGGGTTATAGTAAATCCTAGCACCTAGATGCCCTGCACATTTGTTAGTAACTGGGGGTAGGTATGGTGAATTATACCATTTTTGGGGGTGCATGTACCCTAATGGGGAGTCATCTCCAGACGGATCCCGCTTACCCTGTCCCCTATGGGATGTTATATATAGCAGGCTTGCCTATATAGTCACAAAGGGGGTGGCTTCCCCTTGGGGAGAGGTGACTGTCTCCCTTGATTAATCACCGGTGTTGCTATTGTCCAGAGGGGAGATGGTCAGAGCTTTGACAACTGTTCTGAAACTCAGTACAGGGATAAAAGGCTTGACTTTGTAGAGGCGTGCAAGCTGGTACCATGCTGTTTGGGTCTTCTTAGCAAAACGTGCTTTTAATAACAGGCCACAATGAATGGTAAAGTGCAGACATGTTGCACTAGGTGAGAGTTCAACCATGAATCTCTGGATATTCATGTTTGTCAGTCAATTCCGAACACCAATGCTTGGAGGGGTTTCCTAGGAAATTTTATTCAGCTTTCATTTGGCTGAACTTCAGCAATGCACTTGCCATCTGGGTCCGGTTGAGGGACAGACATTACTTCAGTTGACTGATGCCATAGATGCAATTAATTTTATGTAAAGTTATATGTCATCTGCATGTTGATGTATCTTGATGTTGGCGTTGCTGAGGAGGAGTTGCTCCAACGCTTTCATGTTCAGGTTGAAGATAAAAGGGGATGGGATGGAGCCTTCTTGAGGTCTACTAGTTACTATCAGCGTGGGTCACATCTAGTTGAATTGTTCTTTTTTGGAGAACTGGTAGTCGAACCACAACAGAACTATTCAGTGAAGTCCATGTGCATGGCAACCAGGTTGAGAAGGAGTTTCATGGTCAACAGTTTCCAGAAGGCAGAGAGTTTATGTTGGATGAGTAATCAAGGGATCTCCTTTGACCGGGGTATTCAATGCATTATCAATAACTTTAATGGTGGTGGTCTCTGTCCTGTATCATGGTTAAAAACCATATTGGTAGTCCTTTAGGAGATTGTGCTGAATGATCCTTTCATGCAACTGGCTGGCAACAGTCTTCTCTGTCACTTTGCCCAGGAAGAGTATATATGTGATACAAATATAATTGGCGAGGACAAACAGATTAAAAGTGATTTTCTTCACCATGAGGAAGAGCTGAACCTTTCAGTGGAGCTGGGCAGCTGGGAATGGTATACAGTCTTTTTCACCAAATGTTTTTACATCGAGAGCTTTTTCACCTAAAAATGTTAATTGAAAGATTTTTTTCATCAAAAAATGTTTCACTGAATTTCTTTAAATCTAAAATATATGTATGTGTTTTTAGGTGTGGTAATGGATTAAATTTAGAAAATGGGGAATTGGTATATAAAAATATATATATTTGGGAATGTTTGGGTGTTTTAAAGGGTGGAAAAAGGGGGTTTCGGGGGATACCCCAATAAAAAAAAAAAATAATTTGGTATAGAGGTTTGCGGTGAATAGTGTTATTAATCTACATTAGGTGAAAACATTTTAGGTAAAACAAAATCGACGAAAAAGGCTATAGGTGAAAAAAGAAAAAAATTTGATGAAAAGACATGTAACCCCTGGAAATGTGCCTCGTGACCGGGATGTGCTGATGACATCGAGAAGTTGTGTGAATGCTTTTCAGTTCATGACAATGGAGATTTTCCATTTTCACTTTTTTATACAATGATGTTCTTTTTCAGTCCAGTTTGTCTATTTCCCATTTAATCATGATTGCTCTATACTTTCATGTAACTTGAAAGATCTATTGTTGGACTCATGCAATCAAACAAAATATGCTTTATTTCGGAAAAAAAGGCCACGTTTTCCATAAAAGCAATGCATATCAAACAAAATTCAATACGATAATGACATTTAAAATCCAGACTTTCAGGAAAATTTAAAAGTACTAGAGTCAAATCAAATGTACATTCGAATAGCAACACATTATTAGGAACATTAAAACACCAAAGCAACACCACAAAGCCTAAAGTGCATCGTCCAAAATAAATGTCAAACTTAGACAGCAGAACAAAATACTAATGTCTTCGATTGCTTCTTGTCCACAGATATGCTGATACAATACATTAAAACAAATATGGACCCAAACTTTCTACAAAATAAAACAATGTTGAACTAAAACAACATTTTATATTTCATCAGCTTGCTCACCAATGAATTCAGCCTCAATCTTGCCCTTATTCTGAGCGCGTGCACTAAACATCTTTAATCAACCCAGTACGCTAAGGGAGAGCTGTGAATTGTTAAGAACAACAAAGCTGGGCCGCACTGCCTAAAGTGCATTGTCCGAAGTAAGGGAAAAGGAGTCCTGATCTGAAGGTCCTTGAAACTCGGACAAAACAACATTAATATGCATAATATCTTCAATATTAGTACTCAGCGGAGTAGGGGGATAGCGGCCTCCCAGTCAATCAAGAGGCTCAGAACGGGTGTTTCACCACATGGTAAAAACCCTGCTATGAGCCTCCGCGGAAACGGGAGGCTGCCATTTTCCCTGTGGGTACCAAGGAAAGTGCTACCCCTTGACCCACTTCCCCTCCTTCACCCCACCCACCCTCACCCCATCTCCACATACCTTGCACTCCTTTGTCACTCTCAGGTGGCAGGAAACTCTGTATTTCTGGCGCCTCTTTGTCGCGGCAATGGTTTATACGAAAAGGGAGAAGGGACTTAATGTAGTTCCCTTCTCCCTGATCTATAGCAGCCATCTTGTTTTGCAGTTTTGTTCAAGTTGAGAAACGTCAAACACGTTGTTTCTCTACTTGAAAAAAAAATATTTGGATCCCGGTACAACGTGCTGGGATACTAATATCAATAAACACACACGGGCGGGGTCATTAGTGGGGCAGGTGCTGCTCTGGGCTAATGTTAAAGCCCTCACTTGGCTCTGGCTTCTAACTTGCCCAGGGCATTACCAGGCCCTGTAATGCCCCTGCCCATAAGGGTTTAATGCTTAAGTATCTTGCCCACATGCACTCTTACCATCTCTGAATGTTGAGCTTTTCCGTTTCATAGTCCGAACCTTTAATGGGAGGGGTCTGAACCTTAATTTGGTAATTATTAGCATGAGTACAGATTCCTGACTCGGGTTAAGCGTGAATCGACAAAATGGCTCTGCAGGCCATTAAAAGTGCCTTGATCGGATACTTCCTCTGTTACGAGCAAAACGGAGCAAGGCTCCATTAGATTGGCACATCCATACCGCTTGATCTTGGACATGTTTCACCCATCCGACAGAGCTCGAGAAGGTAATTCCTAGATACTTGTAACTGGGTACCCAATGCATTTTGCTCTGATTGCAAATGATCCCAAACTTTGGGGTCCTTTTGGAATCCAGAGCCATCACCTTTGACTTGTGCTGTTGACTGAGAGACCTCTTGTTTCCATGAATAGACTAAACTTGTTCACTAGTGATTTCATAGCCTTAGGCGTACAAGCAACAACTACGGTCGTTGTCTGCATGGAGAAGGGCAGGGTAACAATGGCATCGATAAAATGGGATATTTTGGACTCCGATCTGCTCAGTCACAAGATCATTCATGTATAGTTTAAGGTGTACTCCCTTCATTGAAGTAAAGTGATGGTATTTAACCCGCGTTACCAAACCTGACAGACACCCGTAGATTTTAATACAATACTTTAAGTGGGCTGACAATATTCTGTTGTAAACCCTTCCGTAACAGTTTTTCTCATAATAGTTCCCTGTTTACACAGTCGAATGCACTGAACAGTTCTGGAAACGCCAGCTAGACCGGGTTCCTGAATCCAGTAATATACTTACTGACTATCAGCAACAGATTCAGGGCCTATTCTACGGTGCTTAGGCCTTTGCAGAAGCCAAAGTTCATGGGGGATATTGGATAGAATAGCTTAGACCACTTCAGAATTCTTAAATGTAATTATTTCCCAAACCATTTTGCAATTGCGTCCAGCAGGGATATGAGGGGATAGCAGCCAGGATTGTCATGCTTGCCCTTTTTAAAAATAAGTACAAAGATTGCCTTTTCCCAACTGGGTGCAGATCACCAGAGATCTAGTAGTGGCATTAAACAGACATAGTAAGATAGGAGCCCAAAAAATAGGGTCATGCCTGCAAAACATCCATTGGGCAAAAATGCGGGCCAGTGCTCTTGTGGCGGGCAGCACCATTCAATGTATTTGTGATCTCAGTCAAAGTGAATTATATGTGGGAGACATGGAAAACACCCAGTGTAAGCGGTATGGGGTGGCTCCGGCCAGCACTAGCTTGCTCACCCGCGCTGCTACCATACAGAGCAGATAAGTGTGTAATCCAGTCTTGCTCTTGAATATTACCAGTAGATTCCCACATTGCATTGGGTTCTGAAACTCCTCTTGCCACCATGTCCCAAAATGTGGGATAATCCCTTGCTCTGAGTCCAGGCCTTGTCCAGGGTTTCCCATGCCTGATCCATCTGGTGCTGCCTCTGAAGGGATACGGATTTTTTATATTATTTCCTTCTCAGGTGAATTAGGTCAAATATTCTAGGGTTTTAGCAAGGCTAAAACAGGCTATTTTCTATCCCTAAATTCCTTCTTAAACCAAAGTTTGTTCTGACTAAAGATAGGGCAGCGCTGAATGCATTTGGTTGTCTTACTTCTGCTATTATGTTAACAAAACACCAAATGACATCTTGTTTATCAAGCAAACAGAGCAGGGTCTCCAGCACGTTATGCTGGATTCTGGCTTTACTGGAAGTCCAGAGGAGGCCAAACTGAAGATTGCCCTTTTCAGCAGATGCCTATTATTACTGATTCTGCCTGCAGCCATGAATAAGTCTTTCTTCAAACAAGAACTTAAGAGACACTCTTGTGCACACATACATAGAACCTACCAGACAACCAGACACGCTATGGAATCCATCCCCTGTGGTGGGACACTACAGATGCGGAAGTTGTGTGGCGTGCCGTTTTACTGTACCCACTAAAACGTTTATCCACAATGACTTTCATTGGACACTCAAAAGCCATAGCAATTGCAATAGCAAATGTGTAATATATGGAATTAAATGCCCATGCAACTTGCTATATGTGGGGAAGACCATTAGGCCCATTAAACAACGCATATCAGAACATTGGTCTTGCATCACGAATAAGATACCAGACAAACCACTTGTTGAACACTACATTCTGATGAGACACTCAAACGAAAATGTAACATGGGCGGTCATACAGCAACTGACCCCACAAAAGAGAGGCAGAGACATTAACAAGTGATTGACTACGTTAGAACAATAGTGGGTTCACAAACTCCACACGGTTAGAGAAGGTCTAAATATAACCATAGAGTGGAAACACTTTCTTCACTAATTGAGCTGTTAGAACGCTGTCCTATGTGATATCCCTCTTTAGATTAACTGGTTTGGGTGACAGCTATTTCCACTTCCTCCTCTGATGCTGTCACTGATTTGTCACCTCTATATTAACAGACGTCTTGAATGAATTCTTTCATTGCTTCCATCTGAGCACTAAGATTTTCCATCTAAGGCCCATACAGTATTGGTTCAATCTGGGGTAGGCACTACCAAATAGGTGGGTCTGACACTGTTGTGAGACGAATAAGGTAAATGTATTGTGGCTGGTACACGCCCAATGTGAGGATATGTAATGTCACTCATAGCGGATACCTCCACTATGGGAATACCACGAACTGTGAAAGTATCCCTCTAATCATTCTAGGGTAATAGACCACACAGGTAAATATACTGTACAACACCGTATATAACAAGTGTGCACATCCACACCATACCTACACTCTCTGCACACTGATATATGTGCTTTCCATATGTGTTTGTTTATGTGGAAGCGTTGGGAATACGCTACCATGCCCTACCTAATCCCATACCGAGTTACTTGCATTGGCTGCCCAGCCTACGCCCCCTCACCTTGTTTAGACTCACATCAGTGGGCTTGCCCACATTTATTCTAGTCATGTGTCCTTGCAAACACGATAGGTTATGATTGGCCATTCATGCCCATACACGCCCCAATGGGCTTGTTTTCACCGTATCTGTACGACCGCGTCACTTGACGCTCAGCTATCCCTATGGCAACGGCTCTTCTGTGCGTGCACCACGACGTGACTCAGCAGACCTCTGTTCTGTGACAGCACACACGGCAGACATTGATTGGCTAGCACAGCCCAGATATGTCCAAGTGGGCCTTTTTCTTACCGGCCCCACAATGGACGCGTCCTTTCATCTTTAGTCATTCCCATGGCGAAGGCTCTCCAGTGCGCTCACAGCTCCGTGACTCAGCAGCACCGTCGCACTGGTAAGCACCACGCAGACAAACTTTTCTTCTGTGTATACCACCAAGAATTACTACCAGCACTTCTGTATAGCATAGTTTCATGCCATTTAATTAAGTTACATTTTTATGACCGCATGTTTGCTTTGCTGTTTGTGAGTATTTGGGATCTGGCCCCGTTGAGGGGTTTGTCGCATGCCACCTAACTAAACAGCTTCTTCACGCAGCAGCACCATTCACCTTTCTTATGGCATCTCCAGGTTTAGACTGTTGAGATTAGAAGGCCCCCTTTTTTCCAACACAGGAGCTTTCACAGATAGTACTTCCTCGTACCCGACCATTCATCTGCACCTGTTGCAGGAACAGACCCATTTTTTTAGTGTTATTGTGCAAAATTGAGCATAGTCTTATCGGAGACATCCAGCATATCTACTTCTCTGCTTTCATTGCAGATGTTGAACCACCACGGCGGAAACCGTGCAAAGCAATCTATAGTGTAACTACGTCCTACTAGGATAAGACAGTTTCCGGAAGTAAGATGACAACCACAGTTGTTTCTCGTGATTGTTTCCAGTCGACCGTCCCAGTTTGATTAGTAACTTCATGGGACGTGCTTTTTGTCTCTTTGTCATTCTAGGCAGTCTTTGTCCAATAACGGCTAACCTCCTTCTGCGGTGATTTGCACACCGTGGCCAATCCACACCAGAGTGGTCCATTTGATATTTACTGCAGCACAGGAATCCTTATGGTAAGATATACGCTATGTCACCCATGCATATCGTTGTTGTTCCTCCATTAAGTCATAGCATCTTTTTGAGCTTTCAATTCATTTACTGAGTTCTTTCAAGATCACACCGTCTCTAACACACCTCTCTTATTAACATTTGCAGATAGAGAACCCAGGACCCGGCGACACCATCCACCACACGTCCTGATGAATGCCTTTTCATATAAGCTCCATCCTATAGCTTGTCTTTGGGCCAAAACACAATAGTGTTGATGACTTCATTACCAATCCAGTGTTGATGTAATGCACTGATGCACATTGTTGTTCTTTGAATTGTGTTCTGTTCTATGTTCACATTGTATTTGTAATGTACAATATGTCAACCAATAAAGACAAAGCATGTTGTTTGTTCACCAAAATCTAGTCAAATTGACTGGATTGTACTTACCTGTATTGTACACAAAAAATGCCAAATAACTGTGCCTCTGGCAATTGTGTTCTCTCCACATGTGACAAGTATATGTAAATTAAAATACTTTTAGGTCAAAACATCTCTCGATTGACTTTTATGCAATCTGAGAAACCCTGTTAAGTCTATATACGTGTGAAATATGAAATGTGTGTTTGATCTTTCACCCTGATTTTTCGTTATTATTAAGAAAAAGGTCTCTTTTAAGGAACATCTCCCCTCTTGAGATTTTGCATGGGGAGAATCCTTCCACATCCTTTGGGTCCTAGAAATAATTTGCCAGCTATTTACTATAGAGAGAGGTAGAAAAGGCTGGTTTAGTAACACATAGAGACACAGATAAAAAACTAAAAATCATACATCCTATTGTGGGATTTTTTAAACCTTACATTGGAGCTCATTACAAATTCAGCAGTAATACCGTTGTATTACAAGATGACGGGAGTATGCATGTACAATTGGTGGTAACAATAATTCTGTCTGAAGGAATTACTGATGTAAATGGGTTTCTTAGTGGTAATCCAACCCAGAATTGGCAGAATGGCCGTTACAGCCATCAAGAATGGAGGATCTGCAGTCATTTTGGAAATTATAATCTACTGAATATCTCAAGTTGCGGCAGCCATACAAGGAAACTAAGGTCATCTGTAATATCAGAGGAGACATCCAAAACCAGTGGCCTGGAAATTAGGCAGCATGGCATAGGCAGAGCTAACAGTCTGTGGCGGTGCAGTGGCGGCCAACGCTGATGCATTCTATGGGGGCAGTTGCAGGAAGACCACACTGCATTGTAAGTCCTCCATCTGGTCAGAAGTCTGTGACAAGGTGGTCGAAGTGGGGACTGTACCCAGGGATGTGCAGGACATAAAAGTTAGAATCCCCTGAAGGCCAGGGTGCATAGTATCTTTGCCAACACCACACACAGTTGGAAGCACTGAGGCGCCTCTGGTCCTGACCCCGGGAGGAAATGGTCAATGCCATCCTCCACCTGGCCAGACTAGATTGAGTAGCAGCAGCTGAGTGCAGTGCTGGCAGCCAACCTTAGTCTGGTAAGTTGAATGTGAAACATCAGGCCCACAACACACAGCACAAGGCCTCCACTGCTCATCAACCTGCTCACTATGGGGCTCTCAATAAAATGCACAATCACATTAATGAGCAGGCCACTTCCCAGCTCACACCCAAAACCACTTGATGTGCAGTGAGAGGAATGTATGTGCAACATATAAGTAGCCACATGTACCCTGAATGGACCAATAACTCTCCAGTCCATGGGCTTACAACATCACCCTCACACACAGAGACATAGGCAAACATGCAATGCAATGGGTCAGAAAGACATATGTGAGTCATATGTCACCCATCCACACACAGTCAAGTCTCATGAAGGACTGTAGGGATGGTGCACACATTAATGAAGACCTAATCAATGAAACGCTGCAACTGACCTCACCGCTATGATCAACCCACATGGCCACTATACAATCTCTTCAAGGCCACTCCACCTTCTGCATTCAGGCAGTCAATATGCATACACCAGTTGAATGACACAAAGCTATCATGTCCATGACGTCTCATGTGAAACACCCACACCGTTCTCTAGAAGAACTGTATTGTGTGGGTGGGCTAAGAACAACGGTGTAATGCAATGCACAAACAACACCTTTTGAAAATTGCATCTGATGGCATGTCACCTATCTCATCACAGGTAGCCATGGAAGCCAGAAGGAACAGGAAGGCACTTCTATCACCACAACCTCAACCCCAGTGCCAGCCTCCCGCCATACCTACAGCGATGCATGCCACAGTGCTCGCAGAGGGGAAAAAAGCCAGGAATCCTGCTTCAGCCACCATTGTGCCTGATGTCCTGAGAGCAACAACAGCTGTGCCTGCCATCACCACATCTGGCAGCTGTGATGCTGTGGCCACCACCACCACTGTCACCATGACCAGAGCCATATGTGCCTCTGCAACAGCCACAGTGGTGACCACTGGCACAGCTGCATATATCTCTGTGGCTCAGGCCACCTGTGTGCCAATGCTCAGCTCTGCAACAAGGGTGGCAGTGGAAAATGAGGTATGCATTCCCCACACTCCTGCCATCACAAGGGGTCTTCCCCATCATCTGGACTCTCCCCCACTTCCCATCCTCTGCCCTCTCACCACCACGTATTTGCCTACATACACTCACCAACCTCTGCAGTGGCATCAAGATCAGGTGAGTGATTCCACTTCTGATGATGATGACACTGCAGATGGTGGCCTACGTGCATCTGGGGAAGACATGCCCCATGAACCACCATCACCAGTCCTCACAACAACACTGGAGACTGAGCCAAATTGAGCAGAGGCAGGAACATATGGAAACCATCACACAGGAGCACTTGGGGCATGCTCAGTCATGCAGGATGACATTCAAATTGCCTCAAGAAGGATGGCCACTGCTGCGAAGAGAGAGAGCAGGACGGTTTCTGATGCCACAGTCGCAGTAACAGTAGTTTGCCAAAGGGTGTAGGAGTTGGCACAATGCATTTCCTCTGCCAATGAGAACTCACTGAGGGCTATGACTTTGACACCCTAGCCCATTTGTGGGGTTGACATGGCCAGCTCCATCTCGGCCATGCCCACTGATGGATGCCTGCACAGCACCCTATTGAGATCTTCCCAGAGGAGGTAGCCCATCTCAGTAGCTGCAACACAGACACATGGCAAGAGCCAAAGGAAGTAGGAGGGGACATGCCACAGGCATTATTTTGGGATGTGGTTGGTGGGCAGGCAGGGGACAGTTACAGATGTGGGTGGTGGGTAAGCAAGGGATATTTGGGGAATGCAGGTGGTCAAGGGTCATTTGGGAATGTGGGTGGGCAAGGACCTTTTCACTTACAATAAAATAGTTCACTCTAGAAAATGAGTACAGTTGTCATTGAGTGTAAGTGATGTGATTATTTGAAGTGATGTCATGAGAGGTATTAGCCTACACATTTGTGCTTTTAATTGATACCCCATTTTTAAAATCATTTTCATGGTCGAAATTAATCATATTTAATTAAAAATATATATATGGGATTGGGTAAGTGAATAGGAGGGGTGCATGGGGTCGCCCCCCTGCATTTTCGTCCAAAAAACCACCCAAAAAGATTAACTGAAATGTGAAAAGGTCAAATATTTTCAACCAAGTAGACGTACATCGTCATGAGGTGGTGTATACATAGGTGTGATCAAAAAATGTTATGTGTCAGTTGATGACGGAGGATGCGTCCCTCCCTTGCATCCTCACGAAGAACTAGCGGTATCTGCTGCTTACCTGCATCATCAGAGTCAGATTCTGGGTGGCAATGTCGTTGTCTGGAGGAAGAGGGACATTCCTCTGAATGCACAGTGAACAGACCATGACCATCTTCCCCACCTTCTTAGGACTGTTCAGTGATGGCACCAGAATTTTCACTTGAGCAGTCCAAATGTGCGTTTAATGCACTAGCCTGGTGCATGCATGTGTTTCTTTGCATGCCATTTCCTGTGGAGTCTCAGGATTTCAGATGCATGTCATTAGCCGTGGCAGCAGTTGATCGTGTGAGGGCATTAGAAAGGAGACACAGACAACTGAGTAAAATTTGGGCTACAAATGTTTATTAAAATCAAAAGAAGGTTGGGAAAAGTCCTAAGTTGCCTGATGCTAAGGTGGGATTTCCCTACCTATCTGAAACTAATGGTAGTCTGTGTCAGGAAGGCCAAAGTAAATGTCTGTCTGTTTCCAAAATCTATACTTGCCCTCATATCTACTTGTACAAAATGTGTAGGGATGTCGGCATCAATATGAGAAGTGTTCAAACTAAAGTTCTGGGTTTCTTCCAACTCTTGGTCAGAAAAGGGTATTCCCTTCCCCAGGCTCTCAAGTCTCTTAATGTTCCAAAACAACTCAATTCCTTGGGATACTTCCCAGCTTTTCAAGCTTCTGTGTCTTTCAACAATATCACAAAGTTCAGTTCTTTATTTTCAAAATACACAATCTTTCCTTGAAATTCAATCACAGACGTATAAATGAGTTAAGTGGCTTTTCCTTTAGTTGGGTGTACTCAGTCTAGGTGCATTAGTCGGACCGCACGGTCCACCCATTTCGGGTCACGCAAATAACACACCTTCTTTGCTTCTTTCACAGTTACACTGTCACCGCTTCAGCTAAACAGTAGTATTGGGTGTATCCTCTTGCAGCTTTCGCAACACTTGTTTTGCCACCATTCACTTGTCAGATTATAACATCTTCTGAGAGCTTTTGCCACTGCTTAATCTTTCAAATTACACAGTTCCTCTTATTCTTATGGCACTTGCCAATGTTTGTTTTCTTCAGTTTACACAATTCACAGTTCTTTTGTATCAGGGAATATCACCCAGTACTTTCAATACACGTGGTATTCAATTATAATTACTTTCTTTCGGTTCAGTATTCAAAATGAGAGTCCTTTTCTTCCAATCAGTTACATTATATTCAGCAACCACAAATTCCTAGTTTACTCTCCTGCTGGAAATGTACACCCTGTTCACAGGCTTTTTCACACTTTCAAAGTTCACCTTTTTTCTGAGCCTTCCTTGACCTTGTCAGTTTCATTTCATTTACAATTTGGTATTCACAAAATCATTTAATGCATTTCTTTCAGCCTTCAGGTTATCATAGTTATCAATCATCTGTATTTCAAGCTGGATCAGCATTCCGATTGCTTACACGGTCCCCCGCTCACTCGCAGGGAAGAACCCTGCTCGACCCCTGTAGTATGCTCTCAATGGGATGCCAGCACCTTCTCACAGGTGGTCACATGACTGTCCCCAAACCACAGCCCAGCGTTGGTTCAGAATCTGTAACTACACTAGTGGAATCATAGATTTGATTGTGGTGCACAAACAACCAAGCAAGACATTTCCCGCACTTCGGTCCTAATATTCAACAATTGTTAGGAGCGACTTTGGGTGTCATGGCCTTTGTGGTGATTGGTGCCATTTTCATTGTGGAAAGGGTCGATGAGGCTTCTTCCTTGCGGCGCAGACCTCTGTGCATTTTTGATTGCCCATGGGTTAAGATCTGCTGTCCAGCCCTTCGAGCATGTTGTTCCCCTGATGAAGACTTTGCAATTTTCATATGTTGAAACCGGTTGGATCAT
Source organism: Ambystoma mexicanum (assembly GCF_040938575.1). Classification (NCBI taxonomy): domain Eukaryota; kingdom Metazoa; phylum Chordata; class Amphibia; order Caudata; family Ambystomatidae; genus Ambystoma; species Ambystoma mexicanum. The sequence continues at coordinate 1,447,160,852 of NC_090934.1, read as the reverse complement.
TTTCTTCTAGACCACCGGGTTGAAGATGACTGGGTGAAGAGTTAATAAATGTCCATCTCACCATATACCTGAAAAAAAAAAATCTTTTGTTATCCACATCTATTGTGTTTCCTGATTAGTATTTTTAGTTTGTCATTTTTGAGATATGTATTTAGAGAGGCTGAGAATGATTAAAGGATTAAGGTGTCTCTGTGAATTTCATATTGAGAGATTTACATTGTATGTGTACGGGTATTTAATTGTATGCTGTGTGGGCTCTGTTCTTTAATTAATTTGTGTTGTTTAAAAATAAGATTATGATCATGTTCATATATTCCGTATATGTTGAATAAATTGCTTCTACAAATGTTGTCATCCATCCTCTTTGTGCATAGACTGTATTGTATTCTGAAGGATCCCAGTAATAAAGGCGTGGACTTTAGGGTAAAACTGATACCTAATAGTTAGCGAAAAACAGATTCTATACTCTTTTGATATTTCCTAGGCATTATTTTACTTTATTTATAGTGTTGCTCCTATTAGTTGATAAGACAGGCTTTACTGACTGTATTATTCATGTTCTTATTTTGATGAGCTTGAATTGCCAACAGTATATATCGGGTGAAATCTCTAGCACTGCAATTGGGGATTGCCAGTCAATTCCATCTTCTATGTAACAAATCAACTCAATTGTTAATGCGACCCCCCTGTTTATTGTCTCCTTTTTTATGTTGTTCATTTTGTGAAAAGAATCTAAGGAAGAACTTTGAATAGGATTCCTAGCACCCATTACAAATGGATGAACACATCCATTTCAGCATCGGATTCCACTGTGTTTGAGCGTGACCTTCAGAGTCAACACGGCTTTACTGATACTAGAGGACAGGGTTATCATTGTCTCTGCAGCACCTCGCAGTGTCAGAAGAAATCTAAGACAAGACAGGGGGCTTTGCTCAACCGGACCTGTTGCAGGCGCACACTTATTTGGGCATTTACATGTAATAAGCAATTTCCCTTACTGTTCTTGGCTCTTTGGTACAGATGATTGTATGACTATGTCTTTCATATTCTCTATTTAAACTGTCATCTATTCTATATATATAAAATGGAAAATCTGCACTAGACTTTGCACATTTACTTGTTAGGACCCTCTGGATGTCACTGGCTAGAATGGTTTCACCTGGTATGCATACCAGACATTCCTACGGTTGCCCAAAGAGGGTGGGGGAGGTGAGACTGGCCTGCAGGGAGTGGAGAACTGTCCTGAGCCTCCCCTGACTCACTCTAAAGCCTCTATTACTGTGAATAACTAAACCAGGGTGTAACTTTGGCTTTGAGTACTGATTCAAGTAAGTATTCAGCCGAATGGCGAATAGCTGGTTTTCAGCTGGAATTCAGTAGAATACTTACTCGAAGTCAAAGTTCAGTACACCCCTAGTGGACGCCGCACCGCCTTCCCTGCATTTGAGCCCCTGAAAACATGAGACCTGTGACTGCAACTGGCAAAACTGCAAGGTGGCCGTAGAATGATCGGACAGAGCTCATCTCATACATCTGGGTGCGAGAAACAAAACTCTACGGTCCCATACCTTGGAAAAAAAAAGAAATTCAAAGTCCTAGGATGCTCTGTTTTAGAGATATTTGCACCGCAATGCACAAAACTTCAATGTGGTTGTAGAGGGACTGGATGAAGCTAATTTAAAGCATCTCAATGCTGGCAACAAAACCCAATGTTTCAAGGCCCTAGGATTCACCGTTTCTGAGATATCTGTCCGCCACACACTGCACCACCCCAGGTTGAGGCAACAGGTGGGAAGAGCGCACAGAAGGCCCTGTTATGCTGCAGCACACCAACTCTCACCTCCCCTCCACATCTGCTCCGGGGTATGTAATCCAGCCACACACCCACGTACTCATAAGTGACTCGGAACAGGGACCTACAGGATCATTGATGGCAACGAATTGATGAGAGTGTTATCATATTTGTCTACAGAACCCATGCAAAGTATGGGTACTTTTTGCTAGCATAGAATATTTTAAAGTGGTCTATGTAGTGCTTGTTCTAAAATTAAGCGGAACTGAACACAAATAATCATTACTATTGGGTAGCCAAAGATATAGCAAATGCGCGGAGAAAGTAATGCCTTTCAAAAGATATGAATTATTCTTATTCCATAATGGCTCATATTTCTGCTGTTTAAAAAAAAACTGTAATTTATTTCATTAATTCATTTTGTAAGGCACCAACCTCAAGCACAGCTACTTCATAGTGCCACAAGGGGAAGGAAGGGAAAGAGATAGAGGTCCTCGAAGAAAAGACACGGTCTGAACCTTAGCCGCCTTGGAACATTCTAGAACAGTTAAGTGCAAGGTAGTGGAAGCAGAGCCAAGTGTGTAACAACCCAAGTAAAACAGTGCACGAAAGTGCAAGTAGTGTAGCAACAAAAAAATTCTCAGTATCACACAGATAGCCAGTCAACGATGATGGACACGCGATCTCATTGGGGTGTTAGGGGCAGATTGATCCATAAAGAAGTGCCCCAATGTTCTCTACCTGGCAAGGGCCAGACTAAGGTGAAAGAATTTGCAGATGCTTGTAGAGATTCTGTTAGATTTAACCCGACCTCTCTGCTCGGCATGCTTAATCTAGGAAATGCAAAGTTGGAAGAACTCTGTGTGGAATACATGTGAGGAATGCGACCATCCACACGGTGGGTGTGCGCTCACCTGGGCTTTTTTGAAATGTTAAATGAAATTGAATGATGGTAGATCAACCTCCGGAAAATCATGGGTCTCATCTGCACACATTTTCCATTGCTCACTGCACAACATAAGCATAGACGTGTGTACTCTGGATGGATACAGTCGTCAGGCGCAGTCACCCCTGTCATATTTAGTTGGGATCTGACAGGTGAAGTTCACAATGTATCGCCAGAAGGGGGAGAACCAAACCTTTCCACTGCCATGGCCAGCCTAATTAACTAACAAATGCTCCATGCATCTGCACTGTCCATTTGTTGAGTTGTGTTCCTGGTGGCAGAATACACATATTAATCAGAGTTTAATTCAAACAGACCTACATGGGGACTGGTTGCAGATGCTAACAAAGGAGACAGGAAACCCCAACACCCTTTCATATGCAACTGTGTCAACCTTATGCCAAGTCCGGACCTTAGTATAAATTGACAGTGACATGTCATGTCTGGGACTGCATGTTCACAGTAGTCATCCCTGCAGGGAGACCCCCCTCAGAAGGTACGAATATGTGGTTTGGCAGAGCCAGAAAGTCTTGTCTCACCACAACTTCAAGGGAGACCTGCCGGTTTAATCAGGAACACAGAGAACTACATTAACCAGGGAGACCCTTTGATCCACAACAGACAGGAAGATGGGTGGGACTTAGTAGTCCATATTTTCACCCCTTTACCTTTGCTTTTGCAAAGCACTCTGGTTATGACCTCACATATATAGGAGCTTGTTGGGGGAGACCCAGGATTCGTACATTAAGGTAGGCTTAGCCTAGACCAATCCCTGTGGTCCATTTGGCTTTAAAAGATGGCCAACCCCCTCTTTTGCAGATCATCTGAAGACTTCAACAGAAGCAGAAAGAAAAACTCATCATTGTGCCCGGGCTGGAGGTACAGTCTTCCTTACATCTTCCACCAGTGAACGAAGGCCAGGACCTCCAAGAGGGAAGCAACATTCCTCTCCTAAACATCTCCAGGGGAACAGAGGGAGATACTGAATCCAGAGGATCCTCTGGCAGCTCCTAAACCAGTGCTCACCCAGCACACAGTGTGCCCCGCTAGGCTCTGCAGCAAGCTTTCTAGGTGGGAAGTGCCAGAGAGTCTCTGAACCCTAAACCAAGGAAAAGGCAGCTGCTTGCAACACAATCCTCAGCTTTGGGCTGTCCACCTTAAAGGACAACACAAGCCCAGTGAAGAAGCGAGGAGAAGTGCATCGGTTAGCATCTACTGATATCCGCCCCCAAGGAAATTTTTGAGCCAGTCGAGCCCCCCCAGCTGTAACCGACTGCACTTCTGATTGTTGTTATGGAGCAATAGCTAAAGCCATCCGAGGAGCCTCGACCTCCACTTCCGAACTGCCGACCATCACTGACACAACGATTGCGAACCCCGAGCCGCCATGTAGGCCAGCCTGCAACCAGCCATCCAGCTTCGCTTGCCAAACTGCCTGATACCCGCAGCTGTCTGCCATCTTGACCTCTGTTGCAGAAGCTGCAAAGCGCCCTGAGACTGACTCGACCCTGTCTAGCACCAAGAGCTCCTAAAGCACAAGGTATATTGTGTTCTGCCCACCTGGTCCTTCTCCAAAGGCCCCTAGTGACATTTTACGACCCATTTCTCCCTTTGTGTTAAAACCAAGTATACTTGAACTATTGCAATTGAATACTATAACGGATACCCTCCTGTCAGTTTCCAGAGTGTATTCCTTTTCCTTCTTTGAAACTGTCTGTCCTCTGCATCCCTCAACAGGGTGGGTATTATTTTTTTGTTTGCTAGAACTGTCTGTTGTGATAATAGTGAAGTAGATATATTTATACAACATTGACTGGACTGTCCCTTTTATCATTGAGTAATAATTGTATTTTCGCTGTGTTGCAACTAACCAACGATCCACAACCGTTCGGAGATAAGCCTGCCGTTCCGTCCTCATTACCAAAATTGGAGAAGGAGGTTTATAATGTGCTTGTATTTCCAATTTGTTTGGATCCCTTCTGGTTTACTAGAGGTGTGGGGTTGATTGATGGTTTAAAAACTGAAATTGATCCCTGGACCACTGGTGCCCGGGAAGTTAATTTGTCACAATTCACATATTCATTTTATACACCTATTTCAAACAGTGGAACGATCATGAAGGGAACTTTATTGACCAAATACATCACCCATGCCTCACAGATGGGAACCTTGCTGATGAAAACAAGGTTTACTGCATGTTTTGTTACTTGGCATCGTGCTGGTAGAAATCATGTCTCTGCCTGGTAGGAAACACACTTTGAAAGTCTTGCCATTCAGCTTCCTAATTTTCCAGACAGCTGGTGTCAGAAATAAGTGCATGCTATTAGCCAATGACGGCTGTTTAGTGGCCCATCTGAAATCCCCCTACTTCTGGCAATTGTCCAGTGGGCAGCTATCCATGTCATTACTTTGAGAATTCCATCTAGTGCACATTAGCCCATTTTCCTACACGTTTCAATCTCAATAGGACCTGCACATGTTACACGAAGATAATTGCATTGTAAAACTAGGAACGTGAAACAAGAGCTCTTGTCAGATTATCAGGCTGGCATAATCCCACACCCCACTGTGCTCGGGTGCAGAAGGACATATGAGCCAGGGCCTCACAGGCTCCTCTTGACGGTGACCGATAGCCAGCAACATATTTTATGAAGTCTGAGATGGCGCGGAGATCTCGGCCATGCAAGCAGGTCACATGCTTGAAACCTCACGTCACAAATGAGCCATGCAGTTCACAGATCTGATGCCTGACGGCACACTGAATCCATGCCTGAAACATCACACGAAACACTCATGCCATGAAAATCACAGCTTTCAAGCCTCACACGGAACGCTTGGCCACATGCGTGCCGCATGTTTGAAGCCTCACGCAACACTTGTTTGAAACCTTACATGGTACGCTCAGGCAAAACAAGCCACGGGTTTGACTCCTCACTCGGCGCACTCATGTTATCACCCTTGTGAGGGTGATAACAGACTGAGCTAGTTCACAGTAAGGTCTTTTATTTACAGTTCTGTGTTGACATGGCACTTCCCCTGCACAGGTGAGGCTACAGATACCTTCCGGTTCACAGTTAAAGGTAATGAGGATACAAGTACCAGGGAAGTACATTAGGCAACAGGTAATAAACAGACATTCAGCGGCACCCTCTCACTTGGGTAGCTCACTTCTCAACTGACGAACACGCACTGGTCAACATTCTACGACTCAACATTTCAGAGGCATCCAGCAGCTCGCATTCCCAGAGCACATACATAAAGAAAGAAGCACATTACAACTTTCAGCAAAAACGGATAATCTTGCTGTATGGGGAGGAGGTTAGGATACCAATGACCAGGGGTGAGGCTCCTCCAATTCACTGACGTGCACAATTCACTCGCGGATTCCAGAATGACTAACACATATTCAAATGTGCAACGTGTAGAATTATGTCATACATATTGTTCTATAGACCTGCTTAAGAACCTCTCTGGATCTGCTCTGCGTTGGGTCGACAGAGCATTCACTGTATTTAACCGTTCTGAGCTTTTTAGTATACACGATCCACAAGCAATGCGAATTCTGGCTACAATAAAAATAGTCAACATTTTTGTAGAAAATGTATTTACAAATCCTTCCTTAGTAAGAACTGTTTGCATGATAGTCTACGGGAAGTAATGTTGCACTGCACGGGGTTTTATTTTTCAGTCAATTTTAAAGGCTCTTAATGGGCTCTAAAGCTTGGGAGACAGTGGTGCTGCTCAGGTTACAGTTGCCTCCAAAATGTGAGCTGGGCTGTTAAAAATAAAACATCATTTTTTTTAAAGAAAACAGTTCAGTCGGAGAAGCCATGTAAGAAACCTTGGGCCCAATTTACAGGGATTGTTCCCATGCAAGATGGAATACAACATGAAGAGCACTTGCCAGGCACATGCCCTGAGCGCCAGATGTGCTATAATGGAGGGGACCTGGCAAATCCATGATCTAGCTAGGTAGACACATGTATAGAAAATGAAAATGATCAGGGTGGGCCTGAATATACTCTAGCCCAAAAAAGTATTTAATGTGCAAACCTAAATGAGGACACTAGACATGCGAAGGCAACACATGAAAGTGTCATAATACATTGTAACAGTGTATCACAGGAAAATAATGAACACATATATTACCAAACACACATTTTTCATGCAATTTGCAAATGATGAAAAGTACACGTGTGAGATGGACCCTTTGCATTTTATAGGAGCTGTATTAACATATACATGCTTAATTAATCAGCTGGGTAAACAGTGTGCGAGATAAACACTGTATGGTTGTTTGGTTGTCGACACAATTTGTTTCAGCCTATACTAGCAGTTGATGTGCTGTAGTTGGATGGGCCTTCATCAGGACCGTCAACTGAAAAAGAATGTCATTGGATGGAATCTCCTGTGGTGTTCTACAAAGAAAACATATAGAACTGTAAGTGGATGTGGGTGGTATATTCAGGTCTGTTCTGGAGACATTGGGCCTCATTCCGAGTATGGCGGTAAGGGATAGCGGCCACCGCTAACGAGAGCGGTGGCGGTAATCCCTTACCGCCATACTCCGAGTTCCCTTAGCGCCATGGTGCTTTTAACACCTGCTTTTAGCAGGCGTTAAATACCATGGCGCTAAGGGACCTTGATGTTAATTACGCCACCGTAATTTACGGTGGCGTAATTGACGCCTTCCCCACTCCCATTATGCCCTATGGGGCAAGAATGGGAATGGGGAAGGGTAAATGGGGATTGGGGAATTACCGCCCCGCCAACCTTGGAATGGGGCGGTAATTCCGCCAACCACCAAGGCGCTGCCGGTCCGGGTACGGCGTCAACCAAGGCGTTAATAGCGCCATTGGTTAGCGCCGTACTCGGAATGAGGCCCATTGCTTGTTAGTAAATGTCTTCTAAAAGTGCCACCTAAGGGGACACAAGACACTTACCATGCATGGACAAACTCATACACGTAGGAGCTAAGTTCGGAATTCTGTGTATCTGGAATCTGCAATACACAGAAAGGTTATTTAATATTAAAAAATAATAATGCCGCGCAACAGAGTCCCTTGTAATGACTGGGGCAATGGAATATGGTAACTTTGATATTCCATTGCCCCTGTCATGTCAAATGTATTATACCACTTTCATTTATTGCCTTTGCATGTCTAGTGTCCTCATTTAGGTGAGCACATTAAAGACTATTTTGGGGTACACTATATTGGGACCCGCCTTGATCATTTGCATTTTATATGCTGAGCTCATGATGCGCATCCTGTCTGAAGGATCATGACAAAGAACATAGAATGCGCCTTCGCACATCCCTGATTCACAGAGGGATAGGCCCAATTCCCTCAAAAGGCTTCCCTTTGATTGCACAGTAAGCTTCCAAATCCTGTGGTCAATACCTGTCACGGTCCTGTCACGGGCCCTGGGGTGGCGGGCTAACAGGAGGAGGGAGTCCCCCTCCCATATGATAGGTAAAAGGTGGACAGGGATGATGGCTGGCTGGCGCGAGTGTATGGGTGGGCGTGACTTAACTATGGTCCGCAAGAATGAGCTGAAGACAAGGGCACCACCCATCACAGGTCAAGGAACACTGAGCACGTGCAAGTCCGGCACATGCAGACATTTACCTGGCACGTGCTCAAAGCCAACACCCTTAATCATCTAGCTCCATCAGGGTTTGGCACAAGACTATAAAGCCCCGCCCCGGACTGCACCTCATGCTTAGCGGTTTTTTTTCTGCTCCTAGCAAGAGTAGTGTTTCGCTTACGGCTCCCACGCTCAAGCATCTTCCTGCATTGAGTTCTTTGGTCGAGAGCATTCCTCTGCATCCAGTTGGGACTCCTTCAGCATTCTTCGGTCCTTCAGCATTCTTCGGTCCTTCAGCATCCTTCGGCACTTCAGCATCCTTCTGTCCTTCAGCATCCTTCAGTCCTTCGGCATCCTTCAGTCATCTTCAGTATCCTGGTCTTCAGTCCTGGTCTACGGCCTTCAGCACCCTGTTCAACGTCGCTCTGTCCTCCTCGTACTCTGCGCGGGCTTGTTCCCGCTCCAGCTCTGCCCTGTACAAAAGCAAGCAACAGGGTTAGCATATGTCTTCTATTCTCTGTCCAGCAGAACCAAACCCCCCTCTACGAACTCGAGAATTTACCTGTATCCAAGAACCAGTGATCCTCTTCATGGTGCCGCTGCGTTGAAGTCCAACACCTGGGGTGGGAGAGAAAGAACATAAAACAATTAGCCAAGACATCACGCCTGGGAAAGAGACTCTCATCCGCTTCAGCTCCTTCTTTGGGACCCATCTCCGGAGCCGCACCAGAACCACAGGTGAGCCGCATCCACACGCTCAGCCAGCTTCACCTTTCAAGGGGTTTAGGGGAATGGGGGGACATTGCAGTCATGTTTCCACAGTAGACCTACCCTCTTTTTACATCTACGGTTTCCATAACACCCCCTCAGAACATCAGCGACCTTAATCCCGAACACACCCATGCCCCTGCCAACCTCACGGCCCCCTGGAGGTTTTTCCTCCAGGCGACAGGTGAGGAAAGGTGTGGCTGGGACATACCACCGGGTGAAGGGGACCCGTACGGGTGTCACTCTACAATACAGTCCGGACCAGGCACTCCTGCAGGGCACCAGACGTAAGAGTGACAATACCTTAGGGGGTGTGGGGCTTCTTTCTATATGCACCAATCATCTTTGAAGCCTAGATACCCCACCAGTTCCCTTCCAGATCAGGCTAATTGTGTGGCATAAAACTAAAAACTCAATCTGAAGGAAGAATGATTTTGCACTCATTCCCAAACTGGGGGAATCCATCACTGAGAGTCTGAGATTCAACAGGTCCAACTACTTTTACTAGTTGGACATGTAGCCAAGACAGAAGGATATAACATGTTTCACATTGAGAGTGTGAGGACAGAATTTACAGATGACACAAAGTAGTCCTCGTCGCTGCAAGCCACTTTCATGACGTTGGTGCCACTATTGTATGTTTTGTTATTGCCACTTTAATATACGGATGCTGGTGTGTATAACGAAATAAATTGGCCTTGCCGCATCCCTCTTCTGTGAACAACTGCATAAACAAGCACCCACACGTGCATGCACAGACACACACATATAAAGGTGCATGCGCATGCATACACAACCGCAACTGCTTGCATGTCTCACCCTCTGGCTCAGACACTAGCACCTAAAGCGTTTTTTTGTAAAACTCCCCTAAGCGTCATCCCAGTACCTCTGCTGCTCTCATTCAACCAGGATCCCGCCAGGTAGGAACCATGCTGTAGCCCGGAACCAGGATGCCATGTTTCAGAGCCCCGAGCATGGAGACTGTACTTGAGGGGGCTATGAAATTTCAACTCTCAGAACCTTGCAGCTTGCAAAAATGGATGGCATCACTGACATTGCTGTGTGGTGTGTTGTCTGGCGAAAGGGCTTTGGTATCCTGGGATGCGAGTTCCGGAACCCCTAAAAAATAGTGTGTTTGGATTTGGGGGGAATCCAGCCCAATTCCCTCACTGCCTCCCCTGTAATGTCTGCCATGCCACACCTAATACCAGAGGCATTGCTAGGGGGGGTGCTGAGGGGGCTATAATCCCAGGTCTTTTGGTTGTAGCCCCAGAAAGAAGCTCAGGGGTTACAACCAAAAAGGCTTGCTAGCCCCGGATCCTTTCCAGACCCAGCAACACCCCTGCCTACTACTGAATGGGAACTTTAAACCCCCATACACACACCTGTACACCTTGCCGCCAATGTTTTGTGGCATGTTTTTAGTCTGCCTGCTGGTGTATTGGTTTGCTTTTTAACCCAGTGCAGGATATACACTAATCCTTATTGAAGTTTCTAACATTGGTTTTATACTAAACTCTGAAGCAAGAGCGCAGGCAAGCGGAAGACTAACAGGCCGATTCATGGAATAATTAGCGTGGCGCAAGTGGCCAAAAACGTGCGATTCGCAGTGGAATAGCGAAAATCGCACGAAAAGCAGTGCACATCGATTCGTGGAAGGCCGTGCGCGAGAAAACCATCGGATGTGCGCTAAAAAAGTGCGCGGCGCACGTTGGCGCACAGGCCATCTAACGGCATGCGCCAGGTCACAGCGAAAATCGCACAGGCCACAGCGAAAATCGCACGTAGCGCAGCGCACACAACAAAAGTAGGCGGAACACGGGGCGTAACACTCGGAATGGGGAACAACTTGCCAAAATGTGGGCGTCACGGGGGAAGTACAGGGTGCAAGTGCGCTGAACGCCCACACGCTCGCCTACAACCCGTATTCATGGAATCGAATAGGGCAAAAAAGCGCACGGTCAAACCAGCGCACAGGCACAAACACGACCGCCACAAGAAAGCAGGCGGTAGCGTCTCTGCGCCTGTAATAAATGTGCGCCAAAAGGTGCGCCAACAAATAGCACCTATATACAGCCATGATGAATGTCCTATACTGTGGCCCTCCAGGACAAATGACGTGCAAAGGGGTACCCACAAACACGGACACCCGCTGACTGAAAAATAACGTGTGCGTGTATTCTGGGGTGCGCGGGAAGTCTCACACGCGATTTGGCAGGGTACGTGGATTTCAGGGGTGCGCGGGAAGTTCCACACGCGATTTGGCCGGGTACGTGCGCGGGAATTTCCACATGCGATTTGTCTGGGTACGTGGATCTCAGGGGTGCGCGGGAAGTCACACACGCGATTTGGCAGGGTACGTGGATTTCAGGGGTGCGCGGGAAGTCCCACACGCGATTTGGCCGGGTACGTGCGCGGGAATTTCCACACGCAATTTGTCTGGGTACGTGGATCTCAGGGGTGCGCGGGAAGTCTCACACGCGATTTGGCAGGGTACGTGGATTTCAGGGGTGCGCAGGAAGTTCCACACGCGATTTGGCCGGGTACGTGCACGGGAATTTCCACACGCGATTTGTCTGGGTACGTGGATCTCAGGGGTGCGCGGGAAGTCTCACACGCGATTTGGCAGGGTACGTGGATTTCAGGGGTGCGCGGGAAGTTCCACACGCGATTTGGCCGGGTACGTGCGCGGGAATTTCCACATGCGATTTGTCTGGGTACGTGGATCTCAGGGGTGCACGGGAAGTCTCACACGCGATTTGGCAGAGTACGTGGATTTCAGGGGTGCGCGGGAAGTCTCACACGCGATTTGGCAGGGTACGTGGATTCCAGGGGTGCGCGGGAAGTACCACACGCGATTTGGCCGGGTACGTGCGCGGGAATTTCCACACGCGACTTGGCTGGGTACGTGGATCTCAGGGGTGCGCGGGAAGTCCCACAGGCGATTTGGCAGGGTACGTGCGCGTGAATTTCCACACGCGATTGGGCTGGGTACGTGTATGACAGGGGTACGCGGGAAATTCTACACGCGATTTGGCTGTGTGCTCCCAGGTATTCCCTGTACACCCTCCACGGCCCCTGCAGGCAGCCAACACCACAGGGGACTACCCTGCACACCTGCTCATGTCACCCAGCACCCCCACCCCCCAGCATCCAGGGGCACCCTCCACCAGGCCCCCACTCATGGCCCCCTGCACCCCCACCCCCCAGCAGTGCAGGGGCACCCTCCACCAGGCCCCCACTCATGTCTCCCACCACCCCACCCCCTAGCAGTGCAGGGGCAGCCTCCACCAGGCCCCCACTCATGTCTCCCACCACCCCCAACCCCCAGCAGTGCAGGGGCACCCTCCACCAGGCCCCCACCCATGTCTCCCACCACCCCCACCCCCCACCCACCATGGGCAGCCTCCGCCAGGCCCCCACTCATGTCTCCCACCACCCCCACCCCCCAGCATCCAGGGGCACCCTCCACCAGGCCCCCACTCATGTCTCCCACCACCCCCACCCCCCAGCAGTGCAGGGGCAGCCTCCACCAGGCCCCCACTCATGTCTCCCACCACCCCCACCCCCCAGCAGTGCAGGGGCACCCTCCACCAGGCCCCCACCAATGTCTCCCACCACCCCCAACCCCCACCCACCATGGGCAGCCTCCGCCAGGCCCCCACTCATGTCTCCCACCACCCCCACCCCCCAGCATCCAGGGGCACCCTCCACCAGGCCCCCACTCATGTCTCCCACCACCCCCACCCCCCCAGCAGTGTGGGGCACCCTCCACCAGGCCCCCACTCATGTCCAACTCATGTCTCCCACCACCCCCACCCCCCAGCCACCAGGTGCAGCCTCCACCAGGCCCCGACCCATGTCTCCCACCACCACCACCCACCATGGGCAGCCTCCACCAGGCCCCCACTCATGTCTCCCACCACCCCCACCCCCCCAGCAGTGTGGGGCACCCTCCACCAGGCCCCCACTCATGTCTCCCACCACCCCCACCCCCCAGCATCCAGGGGCATCCTCCACCAGGCCCCCACTCATGTCCAACTCATGTCTCCCAACACCCCCACCCCCCAGCATCCAGGGGCACCCTCCACCAGGCCCCCACTCATGTCTCCCACCCCCCCACCCCCCAGCAGTGCAGGGGCAGCCTCCACCAGGCCCCCACTCATGTCTCCCACCACCCCCACCCCCCACCCACCATGGGCAGCCTCCGCCAGGCCCCCACTCATGTCTCCCACCCACCCCCACCCCCCCAGCATCCAGGGGCACCCTCCACCAGGCCCCCACTCATGTCTCCCACCACCCCCACCCCCCAGCAGTGCAGGGGCAGCCTCCACCAGGCCCCCACTCATGTCTCCCACCCCCCCCACCCCCCAGCAGTGCAGGGGCAGCCTCCACCAGGCCCCCACTCATGTCTCCCACCCCCCCCCGCCCCCCCACCCCCCCAGCAGTGTGGGGCACCATCCACCTGGCCCCCACTCATGTCTCCCACCACCCAGACCCCCGCAGCAGTGTGGGGCACCCTCCACCAGGCCCCCACTCATGTCTCCCACCACCCCCACCCCCCAGCATCCAGGGGCACCCTCCACCAGGCCCCCACTCATGTCTCCCACCACCCCCACCCCCCAGCATCCAGGGGCAGCCTCCACCAGGCCCCCACTCATGTCTCCCACCACCCCCACCCCCCAGCAGTGCAGGGGCACCCTCCACCAGGCCCCCACCCATGTCTCCCACCACCCCCACCCCCCACCCACCATGGGCAGCCTCCGCCAGGCCCCCACTCATGTCTCCCACCACCCCCACCCCCCAGCATCCAGGGGCACCCTCCACCAGGCCCCCACTCATGTCTCCCACCACCCCCACCCCCCAGCAGTGCAGGGGCAGCCTCCACCAGGCCCCCACTCATGTCTCCCACCACCCCCACCCCCCAGTAGTGCAGGGGCACCCTCCACCAGGCCCCCACTCATGTCTCCCACCACCCCCACCCCCCCAGCAGTGTGGGGCACCCTCCACCAGGCCCCCACTCATGTCCAACTCATGTCTCCCACCACCCCCACCCCCCAGCAGTGCAGGGGCACCCTCCACCAGGCCCCCACTCATGTCCCCCTGCACCCCCACCCCCCACCCACCATGGGCAGCCTCCACCAGGCCCCCACTCATGTCTCCCACCACCCCCACCCCCCCAGCAGTGTGGGGCACCCTCCACCAGGCCCCCACTCATGTCTCCCACCACCCCCACCCCCCCAGCATCCAGGGGCACCCTCCACCAGGCCCCCACTCATGTCCAACTCATATCTCCCACCACCCCCACCCCCCAGCATCCAGGGGCACCATCCAAAAGGCCCCCACTCATGTCTCCCACCACCCCCACCCCCCAGCAGTGCAGGGGCAGCCTCCACCAGGCCCCCACTCATGTCTCCCACCACCCCCACCCTTCACCCACCATGGGCAGCCTCCGCCAGGCCCCCACTCATGTCTCCCACCCACCCCCACCCCCCAGCAGTGCAGGGCAGCCTCCACCAGGCCCCCACTCATGTCTCCCACCGCCCCCTCCCCCCAGCAGTGCAGGGGCACCCTCCACCAGGCCCCCACTCATGTCTCCCACCCACCCCCACCCCCCCAGCAGTGTGGGGCAGCCTCCACCAGGCTCCCACCCATGTCTACCACCATCCCCACCCCCCAGCCACCATGGGCAGCCCCCACCAGGCCCCCACTCATGTCCAACTCATGTCTTCCACCACCCCCACCCCCCAGCAGTGCAGGGGCAGCCTCCACCAGGCCCCCACTCATGTCTCCCACCACCCCCACCCCCCAGCAGTGCAGGGGCAGCCTCCACCAGGCCCCCACTCATGTCTCCCACCACCCCCACCCCCCCAGCAGTGTGGGGCACCCTCCACCTGGCCCACACTCATGTCTCCCACCACCCCCACCCCCCCAGCAGTGTGGGGTACCCTCCACCAGGCCCCCACTCATGTCTCCCACCACCCCCACCCCCCAGCATCCAGGGGCACCCTCCACCAGGCTCCCACTCATGTCTCCCACCACCCCACCCCCCAGCATCCAGGGGCACCCTCCACCAGGCCCCCACTCATGTCTCCCACCACCCCCACCCCCCAGCAGTGCAGGGGCAGCCTCCACCAGGCCCCCACTCATGTCTCCCACCACCCCCACCCCCCAGTAGTGCAGGGGCACCCTCCACCAGGCCCCCACTCATGTCTCCCACCACCCCCACCCCCCCAGCAGTGTGGGGCACCCTCCACCAGGCCCCCACTCATGTCCAACTCATGTCTCCCACCACCCCCACCCCCCAGCAGTGCAGGGGCACCCTCCACCAGGCCCCCACTCATGTCCCCCTGCACCCCCACCCCCCACCCACCATGGGCAGCCTCCACCAGGCCCCCACTCATGTCTCCCACCACCCCCACCCCCCCAGCAGTGTGGGGCACCCTCCACCAGGCCCCCACTCATGTCTCCCACCACCCCCACCCCCCCAGCATCCAGGGGCACCCTCCACCAGGCCCCCACTCATGTCCAACTCATATCTCCCACCACCCCCACCCCCCAGCATCCAGGGGCACCATCCAAAAGGCCCCCACTCATGTCTCCCACCACCCCCACCCCCCAGCAGTGCAGGGGCAGCCTCCACCAGGCCCCCACTCATGTCTCCCACCACCCCCACCCTTCACCCACCATGGGCAGCCTCCGCCAGGCCCCCACTCATGTCTCCCACCCACCCCCACCCCCCAGCAGTGCAGGGCAGCCTCCACCAGGCCCCCACTCATGTCTCCCACCGCCCCCTCCCCCCAGCAGTGCAGGGGCACCCTCCACCAGGCCCCCACTCATGTCTCCCACCCACCCCCACCCCCCCAGCAGTGTGGGGCAGCCTCCACCAGGCTCCCACCCATGTCTACCACCATCCCCACCCCCCAGCCACCATGGGCAGCCCCCACCAGGCCCCCACTCATGTCCAACTCATGTCTTCCACCACCCCCACCCCCCAGCAGTGCAGGGGCAGCCTCCACCAGGCCCCCACTCATGTCTCCCACCACCCCCACCCCCCAGCAGTGCAGGGGCAGCCTCCACCAGGCCCCCACTCATGTCTCCCACCACCCCCACCCCCCCAGCAGTGTGGGGCACCCTCCACCTGGCCCACACTCATGTCTCCCACCACCCCCACCCCCCCAGCAGTGTGGGGTACCCTCCACCAGGCCCCCACTCATGTCTCCCACCACCCCCACCCCCCAGCATCCAGGGGCACCCTCCACCAGGCTCCCACTCATGTCTCCCACCACCCCACCCCCCAGCATCCAGGAGCAGCCTCCACCAGGCCCCCACTCATGTCTCCCACCACCCCCACCCACCAGCAGTGCAGGGGCACCCTCCACCAGGCCCCCACCCATGTCTCCCACCACCCCCACCCCCCAACCACCATGGGCAGCCTCCGCCAGGCCCCCACTCATGTCTCCCACCACCCCCACCCCCAGCATCCAGGGGCACCCTCCACCAGGCCCCCACTCATGTCTCCCACCACCCCCACCCCCCACCCACCATGGGCAGCCCTCACCAGGCCCGCACTCATGTCTCCCACCACCCCCACCACCCACCCACCATGGGCACCCTCCACCAGGCCCCCACTCATGTCTCCCACCACCCCCACCCCCCCAGCAGTGTGGGGCACCCTCCACCAGGCCCCCACTCATGTCCAACTCATGTCTCCCACCACCCCCACCCCCCAGCAGTGCAGGGGCACCCTCCACCAGGCCCCCACTCATGTCCCCCTGCACCCCCACCCCACACCCACCATGGGCAGCCTCCACCAGGCCCCCACTCATGTCTCCCACCACCCCCACGCCCCCAGCAGTGTGGGGCACCCTCCACCAGGCCCCCACTCATGTCTCCCACCACCCCCACCCCCCCAGCATCCAGGGGCACCCTCCACCAGGCCCCCACTCATGTCCAACTCATGTCTCCCACCACCCCCACCCCCCAGCATCCAGGGGCACCCTCCACCAGGCCCCCACACATGTCTCCCACCACCCCCACCCCCCAGCAGTGCAGGGGCAGCCTCCACCAGGCCCCCACTCATGTCTCCCACCACCCCCACCCCCCACTCACCATGGGCAGCCTTCGCCAGGCCCCCACTCATGTCTCCCACCCACCCCCATCCCCCAGCAGTGCAGGGGCAGCCTCCACCAGGCCCCCACTCATGTCTCCCACCACCCCCACCCCCCAGCAGTGCAGGGGCACCCTCCACCAGGCCCCCACTCATGTCTCCCACCCACCCCCCCAGCAGTGTGGGGCAGCCTCCACCAGGCTCCCAACCATGTCTACCACCATCCCCACCCCCCAGCCACCATGGGCAGCCCCCACCAGGCCCCCACTCATGTCCAACTCATGTCTTCCACCACCCCCACCCCCCAGCAGTGCAGGGGCAGCCTCCACCAGGCCCCCACTCATGTCTCCCACCACCCCCACCCCCCAGCAGTGCAGGGGCACCCTCCACCAGGCCCCCACCCATGTCTCCCACCACCCCCACCCCCCACCCACCATGGGCAGCCTCCGCCAGGCCCCCACTCATGTCTCCCACCACCCCCACCCCCCAGCATCCAGGGGCACCCTCCACCAGGCCCCCACTCATGTCTCCCACCACCCCCACCCCCCAGCAGTGCAGGGGCAGCCTCCACCAGGCCCCCACTCATGTCTCCCACCACCCCCACCCCCCAGTAGTGCAGGGGCACCCTCCACCAGGCCCCCACTCATGTCTCCCACCACCCCCACCCCCCCAGCAGTGTGGGGCACCCTCCACCAGGCCCCCACTCATGTCCAACTCATGTCTCCCACCACCCCCACCCCCCAGCAGTGCAGGGGCACCCTCCACCAGGCCCCCACTCATGTCCCCCTGCACCCCCACCCCCCACCCACCATGGGCAGCCTCCACCAGGCCCCCACTCATGTCTCCCACCACCCCCACCCCCCCAGCAGTGTGGGGCACCCTCCACCAGGCCCCCACTCATGTCTCCCACCACCCCCACCCCCCCAGCATCCAGGGGCACCCTCCACCAGGCCCCCACTCATGTCCAACTCATATCTCCCACCACCCCCACCCCCCAGCATCCAGGGGCACCATCCAAAAGGCCCCCACTCATGTCTCCCACCACCCCCACCCCCCAGCAGTGCAGGGGCAGCCTCCACCAGGCCCCCACTCATGTCTCCCACCACCCCCACCCTTCACCCACCATGGGCAGCCTCCGCCAGGCCCCCACTCATGTCTCCCACCCACCCCCACCCCCCAGCAGTGCAGGGCAGCCTCCACCAGGCCCCCACTCATGTCTCCCACCGCCCCCTCCCCCCAGCAGTGCAGGGGCACCCTCCACCAGGCCCCCACTCATGTCTCCCACCCACCCCCACCCCCCCAGCAGTGTGGGGCAGCCTCCACCAGGCTCCCACCCATGTCTACCACCATCCCCACCCTCCAGCCACCATGGGCAGCCCCCACCAGGCCCCCACTCATGTCCAACTCATGTCTTCCACCACCCCCACCCCCCAGCAGTGCAGGGGCAGCCTCCACCAGGCCCCCACTCATGTCTCCCACCACCCCCACCCCCCAGCAGTGCAGGGGCAGCCTCCACCAGGCCCCCACTCATGTCTCCCACCACCCCCACCCCCCCAGCAGTGTGGGGCACCCTCCACCTGGCCCACACTCATGTCTCCCACCACCCCCACCCCCCCAGCAGTGTGGGGTACCCTCCACCAGGCCCCCACTCATGTCTCCCACCACCCCCACCCCCCAGCATCCAGGGGCACCCTCCACCAGGCTCCCACTCATGTCTCCCACCACCCCACCCCCCAGCATCCAGGAGCAGCCTCCACCAGGCCCCCACTCATGTCTCCCACCACCCCCACCCACCAGCAGTGCAGGGGCACCCTCCACCAGGCCCCCACCCATGTCTCCCACCACCCCCACCCCCCAACCACCATGGGCAGCCTCCGCCAGGCCCCCACTCATGTCTCCCACCACCCCCACCCCCAGCATCCAGGGGCACCCTCCACCAGGCCCCCACTCATGTCTCCCACCACCCCCACCCCCCACCCACCATGGGCAGCCCTCACCAGGCCCGCACTCATGTCTCCCACCACCCCCACCCCCCACCCACCATGGGCACCCTCCACCAGGCCCCCACTCATGTCTCCCACCACCCCCACCCCCCCAGCAGTGTGGGGCACCCTCCACCAGGCCCCCACTCATGTCCAACTCATGTCTCCCACCACCCCCACCCCCCAGCAGTGCAGGGGCACCCTCCACCAGGCCCCCACTCATGTCCCCCTGCACCCCCACCCCACACCCACCATGGGCAGCCTCCACCAGGCCCCCACTCATGTCTCCCACCACCCCCACGCCCCCAGCAGTGTGGGGCACCCTCCACCAGGCCCCCACTCATGTCTCCCACCACCCCCACCCCCCAGCATCCAGGGGCACCCTCCACCAGGCCCCCACTCATGTCCAACTCATGTCTCCCACCACCCCCACCCCCCAGCATCCAGGGGCACCCTCCACCAGGCCCCCACACATGTCTCCCACCACCCCCACCCCCCAGCAGTGCAGGGGCAGCCTCCACCAGGCCCCCACTCATGTCTCCCACCACCCCCACCCCCCACTCACCATGGGCAGCCTTCGCCAGGCCCCCACTCATGTCTCCCACCCACCCCCACCCCCCAGCAGTGCAGGGGCAGCCTCCACCAGGCCCCCACTCATGTCTCCCACCACCCCCACCCCCCAGCAGTGCAGGGGCACCCTCCACCAGGCCCCCACTCATGTCTCCCACCCACCCCCCCAGCAGTGTGGGGCAGCCTCCACCAGGCTCCCAACCATGTCTACCACCATCCCCACCCCCCAGCCACCATGGGCAGCCCCCACCAGGCCCCCACTCATGTCCAACTCATGTCTTCCACCACCCCCACCCCCCAGCAGTGCAGGGGCAGCCTCCACCAGGCCCCCACTCATGTCTCCCACCACCCCCACCCCCCAGCAGTGCAGGGGCAGCCTCCACCAGGCCCCCACTCATGTCTCCCGCCACCCCCACCCCCCCAGCAGTGTGGGGCACCCTCCACCTGGCCCCCACTCATGTCTCCCACCACCCCCACCCCCCCAGCAGTGTGGGGCACCCTCCACCAGGCCCCCACTCATGTCTCCGACCACCCCCACCCCCCAGCATCCAGGGGCACTCTCCACCAGGCCCCCACTCATGTCTCCCACCACCCCCACCCCCCAGCATCCAGGGGCACCCTCCACCAGGCACCCACTCATGTCCCCCTGCACCCCCACCCCCCAGCAGTGCAGGGGCAGCACCACCAGGGCCCCACTCATGTCCAACTCATGTCTCCCACCACCACCCCCCCCCCCAGCAGTGCAGGGGCACCCTCCACCAGGCCCCCACTCATGTCTCCCACCACCCCCACCCCCCAGCATCCAGGTGCACCCTCCACCAGGGCCCCACTCATGTCTCCCACCACCCCCACCCCCCAGCCACCAGGGGCAGCCTCCACCAGGCCCCCACTCATGTCTCCCACCCACCCCCACCCCCACAGCAGTGTGGGGCACCCTCCACCAGGCCCCCACTCATGTCTCCCACCACCCCCACCCCCCCCAGCAGTGTGGGGCACCCTCCACCAGGCCTCCACTCATGTGCAACTCATGTCTCCCACCACCCCCACCCTCCAGCCACCAGGGGCAGCCTCCACCAGGCCCCCACCCATGTCTCCCACCACCCCCACCCCCCACCCACCATGGGCAGCCTCCACCAGGCCCCCACTCATGTCTCCCACCACCCCCACCCCCCCAGCAGTGTGGGGCACCCTCCACCAGGCCCCCACTCATGTCTCCCACCTCCCCCACCCCCCCAGCATCCAGGGGCACCCTCCACCAGGCCCCCACTCATGTCTCCCAGCACCTCCACCCCCCAGATCCAGGTGCAGCCTCCACCAGGCCCCCACCCATGTCTCCCACCACCCCCACCCCCCACCCACCATGGGTAGCCTCCGCCAGGCCCCCACTCATATCTCACACCACCCCCACCCCCCAGCATCCAGGGGCACCCTCCACCAGGCCCCCACTCATGTCTCCCACCACCCCCACCCCCCAGCAGTGCAGGGGCAGCCTCCACCAGGCCCCCACTCATGTCTCCCACCACCCCCACCCCCCAGCAGTGCAGGGGCACCCTCCACCAGGCCCCCACTCATGTCTCCCACCACCCCCACCCCCCCAGCAGTGTGGGGCACCCTCCACCAGGCCCCCACTCATGTCTCCCACCACCCCCACACCACAGCATCCAGGGGCACCCTCCACCAGGCCCCCACTCATGTCCAACTCATGTCTCCCACCACTCCCACCCCCCAGCATCCAGGGGTACCCTCCACCAGGCCCCCACTCATGTCTCCCACCACCCCCACCCCCCACCCACCATGGGCAGCCCCCACCAGGCCCGCACTCATGTCTCCCACCACCCCCACCCCCCAGCAGTGCAGGGGCACCCTCCACCAGGCCCCCACTCATGTCTCCCACCACCCCCACCCCCCCAGCAGTGTGGGGCACCCTCCACCAGGCCCCCACTCATGTCCAACTCATGTCTCCCACCACCCCCACCCCCCAGCAGTGCAGGGGCACCCTCCACCAGGCCCCCACTCATGTCCCCCTGCACCCCCACCCCACACCCACCATGGGCAGCCTCCACCAGGCTCCCACTCATGTCTCCCACCACCCCCATGCCCCCAGCAGTGTGGGGCACCCTCCACCAGGCCCCCACTCATGTCTCCCACCACCCCCACCCCCCACCCACCATGGGCAGCCCCCACCAGGCCCGCACTCATGTCTCCCACCACCCCCACCCCCCAGCAGTGCAGGGGCACCCTCCACCAGGCCCCCACTCATGTCTCCCACCACCCCCACCCCCCCAGCAGTGTGGGGCACCCTCCACCAGGCCCCCACTCATGTCCAACTCATGTCTCCCACCACCCCCACCCCCCAGCATCCAGGGGCACCCTCCACCAGGCCCCCACACATGTCTCCCACCACCCCCCAGCAGTGCAGGGGCAGCCTCCACCAGGCCCCCACTCATGTCTCCCACCACCCCCACCCCCCACTCACCATGGGCAGCCTTCGCCAGGCCCCCACTCATGTCTCCCACCCACCCCCACCCCCCAGCAGTGCAGGGGCAGCCTCCACCAGGCCCCCACTCATGTCTCCCACCACCCCCACCCCCCAGCAGTGCTGTGGCACCCTCCACCAGGCCCCCACGCATGTCTCCCACCCACCCCCCCCAGCAGTGTGGGGCAGCCTCCACCAGGCTCCCAACCATGTCTACCACCATCCCCACCCCCCAGCCACCATGGGCAGCCCCCACCAGGCCCCCACTCATGTCCAACTCATGTCTTCCACCACCCCCACCCCCCAGCAGTGCAGGGGCAGCCTCCACCAGGCCCCCACTCATGTCTCCCACCACCCCCACCCCCCAGCAGTGCAGGGGCAGCCTCCACCAGGCCCCCACTCATGTCTCCCGCCACCTCCACCCCCCCAGCAGTGTGGGGCACCCTCCACCTGGCCCCCACTCATGTCTCCCACCACCCCCACCCCCCCAGCAGTGTGGGGCACCCTCCACCAGGCCCCCACTCATGTCTCCGACCACCCCCACCCCCCAGCATCCAGGGGCACTCTCCACCAGGCCCCCACTCATGTCTCCCACCACCCCCACCCCCCAGCATCCAGGGGCACCCTCCACCAGGCACCCACTCATGTCCCCCTGCACCCCCACCCCCCAGCAGTGCAGGGGCAGCACCACCAGGGCCCCACTCATGTCCAACTCATGTCTCCCACCACCCCCCCCAGCAGTGCAGGGGCACCCTCCACCAGGCCCCCACTCATGTCTCCCACCACCCCCACCCCCCAGCATCCAGGTGCACCCTCCACCAGGGCCCCACTCATGTCTCCCACCACCCCCACCCCCCAGCCACCAGGGGCAGCCTCCACCAGGCCCCCACTCATGTCTCCCACCCACCCCCACCCCCACAGCAGTGTGGGGCACCCTCCACCAGGCCCCCACTCATGTCTCCCACCACCCCCACCCCCCCCAGCAGTGTGGGGCACCCTCCACCAGGCCCCCACTCATGTCCAACTCATGTCTCCCACCACCCCCACCCCCCAGCCACCAGGGGCAGCCTCCACCAGGCCCCCACCCATGTCTCCCACCACCCCCACCCCCCACCCACCATGGGCAGCCTCCACCAGGCCCCCACTCATGTCTCCCACCACCCCCACCCCCCCAGCAGTGTGGGGCACCCTCCACCAGGCCCCCACTCATGTCTCCCACCTCCCCCACCCCCCCAGCATCCAGGGGCACCCTCCACCAGGCCCCCACTCATGTCTCCCAGCACCCCCACCCCCCAGATCCAGGTGCAGCCTCCACCAGGCCCCCACTCATGTCTCCCACCACCCCCACCCCTCAGCAGTGCAGGGGCACCCTCCACCAGGCCCCCACCCATGTCTCCCACCACCCCCACCCCCCACCCGCCATGGGTAGCCTCCGCCAGGCCCCCACTCATATCTCACACCAGCCCCACCCCCCAGCATCCAGGGGCACCCTCCACCAGGCCCCCACTCATGTCTCCCACCACCCCCACCCCCCAGCAGTGCAGGGGCAGCCTCCACCAGGCCCCCACTCATGTCTCCCACCACCCCCACCCCCCAGCAGTGCAGGGGCACCCTCCACCAGGCCCCCACTCATGTCTCCCACCACCCCCACCCCCCCAGCAGTGTGGGGCACCCTCCACCAGGCCCCCACTCATGTCCAACTCATGTCTCCCACCACCCCCACCCCCCAGCATCCAGGGGTACCCTCCACCAGGCCCCCACTCATGTCTCCCACCACCCCCACCCCCCACCCACCATGGGCAGCCCCCACCAGGCCCGCACTCATGTCTCCCACCACCCCCACCCCCCACCCACCATGGGCAGCCCCCACCAGGCCCGCACTCATGTCTCCCACCACCCCCACCCCGCAGCATCCAGGGGCAGCCTCCACCAGGCCCCCACTCATGTCTCCCACCACCCCCACCCCCCAGCAGTGCAGGCGCACCCTCCACCAGGCCCCCACTCATGTCGCCCTGCACCCAGGTCCTCACAATCCCCAATCATGTGCGTTATGGTCAGCCTCCACAGCCAAAAGGCCCTACCAAGTAACCCATTCACCCACATGGAAATGGAAATTACATGTTACACCCCCATTGTTCATAAAGCAAATGAACCCATGTCCGTCACACACAATGGTTGCAATTGAATGGGAAAACACCCAACATGACATGCATGAAACCAATGAGATGATACCACACATTGAAGTATGAAAACAAAAATTTGTATTAAAAAAAATTGAATGCAAATGAAATGAAACAAACTACAATGGCAATGAAAAAAAGATAAGCTGCATGTCCGTCCAAAAAACTAAAAAATACAAATCCAAATCCAAAGTCACATTAAAAATAAAATCAATCAGAGAGAGAAAAATAAATGCAAAGACCATTGCTCCATGGTGAATAAATAAAAAAAAAAAAAATCAAACAATCCAATGAAGAACTATGTACAAAACATCCAAGGGTCCATGAGCCCAACTGAACAAAGGAAACCTACAAAAAACCCTAACTAAAATGCAACTATATACAAAAAGTGGATCAGTGTCCGTCGACTCCAAATCATAAGAAAAAACAAAGGAAACCTAAAACTAAAGAACTATATACAAAGGCGGCGGGCAAGTCCAGCGGTTCACTCCGTGGTGTTCCGGGCCAGGGCATCATCAAACTCCTCGTCTATGTCCCGGAGGCGGTCCTGTTCCATGGCCCCGAGGGTCCGCAGGGACGACGCCATCTGCTCCTCCAACCCCCTGCGGATTGCCTCGAGGCACTCGGCCCGCCTCAGGGCCCTCCGCATGGAGTTCTCCGCAATGACCATCGTGAGCCGCGCCTCTTCCGCCCGCCGCCGCTCCGCACCTATCTGCTGGCCCAACCGCAGCCACACGGAAGACACTTCCTGTCCTGGGTCCTCCTGCCCTCCGGCCGATGCCTGCCCCTCCGATGTTGATGGCCCCGAGCCATGATGCCTCCCTTGTTGACTCTGCTGCTGCCTCCGACGCAACTGCCTCTGCCAGCACAACGGCATCCAGGCTGATGGAATCCACCGACGCCGTCGTGCACGTGCCGCTCCCCATGTCGCATTTAAACACATGCAACGACCATGTGGTTCACACATCACTGGTCGTACATGCATTACCATGATGTCCCTGCACAAATACATGCGTACATGGCCTATGTCACACATACAGGCAAGTATCAGACAACCAGCACACCGCAACATGCCCTGTCTCACACAGCAATGCTTGGCCACTTACCGCTCAACTCCAGACGGGTCTCCCTCTCAAGGATCTGGGCGTGGAGCGCTGGGCGTACGCGTTCCAGGACCCTCATCTGGATGGAACTCATGCGGCCCCGGCCCCCCTCCACGAGGCGCCGGGCCTTGACGAGGGTCCTGGACCTCAAGTCCTCCCAGCGCTTCTTGATCTTCTGGACGTCGCGGGTTGCCACCCCCTCCGCGTTGATGGCAACCACACAGTCGGCCCAGGTCCTCTCCCGTCCTTCCTTGCTGGCGCGGGACGATCCAAAGAGGGCATCATACTGCCCCAGGACATGCTCCACCAGGACACCAACTTCGGTGGCAGTGAAGCTGGTGCTCCTCTGCCCCTCTGGCCTGGGGTTGCCACTGGTGCCAGATGTGGAAGTGCCCGACATGGCAACCCCAGAGGCAGGAGTGGGTGGGCAACTGGGTCCTGGGGCTGGGCTGTGGAGCGATGTTATCCCAGTCGGGAGTCTTCAGTTCCAGCAGGGGTGGACACAGCAACTGGACCCCTGCAGATGGCTGATGTGCAGGCACCAAATGGCAGGGCACGGTGGCAGCAGGCAGGCAGGCAGGCAGGCAGCAGATGGCACGTGGGAGGCTGCTCGGGGCACTGGGGGGCAGTAATTCGGCCTTCTGGGCAGGAGCGTGGTCTTCCGTGTGTTTTCGCGTGGCCAGCTTGATACGGAGTGATTTGGCACGTGAAAATCCTGCACGTCAGCGTGAAATTCGAGGAAAGGCCCTTAGCGCGTAAGCGCGTCAGCACGCATACGCGATTCTATTAGACCAAAGGCCCTCAGCGCGTAAGCGCGTCTGTGACGTGACCCGCACGGGTGTTTCCCTCATAGCACGTGATGACGGAGCATACGTGGAAAGACTGCACGTCAGAGTGTCATCGCGTGTAATTGGACAAAAGTGCGCGTACACGCGATTGACCTATGTACGTGTATTTCAGGGTTGCGCGGGCACTTACACACGCGAGTACATCAGCGCACGTGTATTCCGGGGTGCGCGGGAATTTCCACACGCTATTGGCCTGGGTACTGGATTTCAGGGGTGCGCGGGAAGTTTCACACGCGAGTACATCAGCGCACGTGTATTCCGGGGTGCGCGGGAAGTTTCACACGCTCGCCTACAACACGCGCAAAGAAACACGTACGCCAGTAGGAAGCAGGCATACGTCGACTCGCGACGCATAAATTTGCGCGCAAAAAAAAAAAAAAGCTCAGACGCCAGGATGAATATACCGTTCCTAGCAGCAGTGGCCATGGGCTATCAGAGGAGGAGGAGGAGGATAGTCAGGGCCAGAATATTCACACCCAGAACCAGCCTTTTCGGGATGCCTGATGACCAGGTGTATGGGAAGTAGAGGTTTCCACCACACATAATACTGGACCTGGTGAGTGAGTGGGAGGATGACCTCACATCACCCACCCTGTGCTCCCATGCACTCAGCCCCCTGGAGAAGGTCCTCAATGTACTGCACTTCTTAGCCACTGGATCATTTCAGCGGACAAGTGCCATAGTGGGTGGGGTGTCACAGGCCACGCAGTCACGCTGCCTACACCAGGTCTTGAACATCATCACTGTACGCCCATCAGTCCGCAGGCACATATACCTGCCCAGAACACATGCAGAAAGGCATGCTGCCGCCCTGGATGTTTACGTGCTAGTGCTAGGTGCCATCGACTGCACCCATGTGGCTCTACGTCCCCCCAGGGCATCTGAGCACATCTATAGGAACCGCAAGCACTGGCATTCCATCAACGTGCAGGTAGTATGTAATGCCAAGGGAATCATCACCTCAGTATATGCCAACTATCCCGGGTCCACCCACGACAGCTTCATTTACCGAATGTCCACCCTAAGCCGGGACCTAGAAGCTGGGCGGCATGGCAATACATGGCTGCTTGGTGAGTATGAATGCCACTGCACATGCATGCATGTCAGATACTGAGCAAGGTCACAACCCCACCAATGATACCAATCACCACCTCCACAGGGGACAGTGCCTACCCTCTCAGCCCCCACATGATGACGCCAATTCGGAACCCCACCACGCCACCCGAGGTAAGATATAACACAGCCCACATTGCAACCCGGGGCATAGTGGAGCGCACATTCGGAGTGCTTAAGTCACGCTTTCGCTCCCTTGACCGTTCTGGCGGGCAGCTGTTATACGCTCCCCCAGTAGTGTGCAGGATCATAGTGGCAGCATGTGCCCTTCACAACGTTGCAACACGCCGGGGCCTGCCTGTGGACATGGTGGTGCCCCCACATCCCCAACCACATGCACGCCTGCTGCGCATGGGAGGGGAAAGGGCACTGGGGGAGGCAGCCCGTACACAGCTAGTGGCTAATTACTTCACATAGAAATCACACCCCTGTGGAGTGCACACTGCCCTGGCACATACCATCTGACAATCAATGATGACTCAACCTGACACTGATCCTGAATGTCTGGAGAATCAACCGTCAAAACCATATCAGCCTGAGATTGTTCACCTGGAAGTGTTACAATGTGTGCATCCCTACCTACACAGACACCACCAATGCAGTTTCGTGAAAAAACACATTCATGCAGCTAAAATGAGCACCCACTTGCAAAATGCAACATGAGGACAGTGCCATGTCACCCAACCCATCCCCAGCACCGCCACACGACACACCGTGCCATGTCATGCTATGTGCAGGTAAACAAAGTAATCCCCACAACATGACACAAGTGTCACAATGTACAGTGTCCCTAATTGAAACTCGCGACACCTGAAATGCTCACAGTAATGCAGGACCAACAACACACTTGAGCAGGTATTTCGCAAAAACACTTATCATCTACTGACCCTCAAAACTACCATTAACATGAAATTACGAATGTAAGGAATTAGTAGTCTCACCACCTGGAAATGCCTGCACTCCCACCACTTCCAACTGTATGGTGTTGCCGCCATGTAGAGTAGTAGGTGCACTGCTGCCAACATGGACCCCATCTCCAATGTAGAGGGCCTTGTGTAGACATGAGGAAAGGACCTGCAAATTAGGAGGTAGACTCGGATGATGAGTTACACATCAATGCAACATGCAGTGTACAACACAACAGCAATATGCACTAGGAATGTATACACAGTATTGACTAGACAGCCCACACATGTAGTGGGAGTCCAATGTCACCATGTACGTCAATGTCACTTGGGCACACCCTTTGCAAGCCCATGGAAACGGGAAGCAGGAGGGGTGTGTGTGACATAAACCCAAGCATCTGAACCAAATACATGACAAGCCTGCATGTGCCCAGCCACAATGCAGCGTATGCCCACGGGAGCCACACAAGGCAACGCATTGTCCCAAATAATTTTAAAAAAAAAAAAATCAAAAATGGCCATTAATGGGCCCGTGGGGGTTGGGGAGGCCACCCAGGAGTCCGAGGACAGGGTGCACACCAAAACCCACCTGTGTGGATCTTGCGAAAAAAAAAACACCTCTATGGGCTCATGGCCCACACGGCTACCCTATTGTGGGAGTATCACTGCTGTCGCTATTATCACCCTGTGCAGCTGCATCCGGAGGGGGTTGCACTATGGGAGGCAGCCCACGCAAGGCCCTAGTCTGTTCCTCCATGGCTGCAAGCATGCGGGTGTGGTAGGTCTCGTTCTGGAGGATGAGTGTGGAGGTCCCCATGCAACAACTCACGGGATGCCCGGACCTCTGCCCTAGTTGCCTGCATCTCAGCTGAGAGCGTACGGGTGAGACGCTCCAGCTGCTGTTCTGTCCTTCGGTTTGTTGAAGCCTCAAGCTCAACAAGAGTCGTCCTGAGGTGAAGGAGTTCCAGCCTCAGGGCTTCCCTGTGGCCCTGGGACTCTATGGAGATGGCTTCCTGCAGAGTCGCCAGTGCCGTCCGCCTGTCCCTGTTGGACGCCAACATGTCCTCCCTGTGTGACTGGCAGATGGAGTCGGTTGCCTGCTGTAGTCGCTCCATCAGCCTTTCGGGGGGGACAATGGAAGTGACCACCCTATCCATGGCCTGAGCCATCATCTCTGATGATGCTGCCTGTTGGGTTGCCATACCGTAAATGGATTGCTCCCATGCGGTATTGCCAGGTGACGTACGGCCACCACGTCGGCGGGCACCACACCTGTCTGGGGCAAGGCGAACTGCGCCTTGCTGTGCCGGCACTGCCTGAGGCTGCAGGACTGCATTCCCCCTCTGATCTGCTGGCCCAGGAACAGGATCAGATGTCGCAGAGTGTGACCCTGCATCCGTAATCACCAAAGGCGTAGCTGCCAACACTGACATCCCCATTGAGGGTTCTGACCCTGGTGCAGGTGGGTGGGACAGAACAGAATCCCTCCCAGGAACACTCACCTGCGACGGCACGTAGGTCTCATCATCCGAATCAACACCTGAGTACAGCTCGGGAGAGGTGCAGCCAGAGACACCCCTTGAGAGCACGACCTGCAGCACTTGTGGGTTCTCACCCACCACCACACCACGTCCCTCACTGGTGGTCGGTCGGCCCTCGGACCCCTCCTGGGTCTGCACCATCTCCACAACCCCAGCAGTATCAGGTGCGTCTTCCACTGCAAAGACATAAAAGCAAACAAATGGAAACAGGCATTAGCACCATGGCACACAATGAGGGCTGAGAAGCAACAGAACCAGTACTTGATTGACACATGTCCCACATGACTAAAACCCTCCCATGCATGCACCCTCACTGCGTATGAAGGGGAGGCAAATGGCACACATTGATGACACCAAGATGGAAGATGAACACATTTGCTGCATGCTGCCTAGCAGTGGCATCACACATTGGCCTGTGATTGCCAGGTGAAATACACATGCCATCACACAGATGGCATGTACCATTGCTATTGAGTGAAGATGGAGAGGAGGGCAGCACTTATTCATTCAGTCCGGTTCCCTCATGTAATAGCTTTTCTAATCCAAACAGGTCTGATTTTTCACCTGGAGCTGCCAGTCCAAAATGGTCCGATTGCACAGGGACATGTCTAAACAAATGATATCCAGGTAACAAAGTCACTCCACTTTACCATAGCCATGTCAGACATGTGACTAGAGGACTGAGAAATGCCTAGTAAAAGTGGTGGAATGCAAACAATCTGCCTGAATGAACAGTGAAAAATAAGCAACAATGTTGGTGCAAGGTGACACTTCAAGGGCAACTGGCGTGCTGTTGGGCTATATGTCTACTGTTGGCAGAAGGGATACTGCTATGGCCAAATGCTGCTGTGCAGAATGTATTGCATGAAGCACATGGGTGACCCAAACGACTCAGGCGTACACACCCTCACCTGGCACACAAACAGAAGCCCTCACACACACACCATGCACATGGATGACACACACATGCATGTGCACTCACTGGACAATGCCTCATAATCAGGCAGATCTCCCACGCCTTGGATCTGTTCCTCCGTAACGTAGGTCCCAGCGACTGACTCATGTGGAGTGAGTTCCATGTCTTCTACTGGAGACCCACCTCCAGTCACTAGAGTTGCGGCATGACTTGAGGCCAGCTTATTCTTTGCCCTGCGCGTTAGGTCATTCCAGCGCTTATAGCAATCATTGGCTGTGCGCCTCACGATTCCAAGGGCACTTACGATGTCCGCAACGGTCTGCCAGTGTGCCTGGCGTTGTGCAGGTGTGGTCTTGGATCCTGCAACAATGACCATCTCGTTATCATGTGCGGACACATACTCGACAAGTGCATTCAGTTCGGCATCCGTGAAGCTGGGCTTCCTCGACGGGCCGGACTGTGTAGCCGTGTCTGGGGCATCAGCCTGTGCCGGACGAGCACTCTTCCTCTTCCGCTTGGAAGGTGGTGGTGATCCTGAGTGTCCTACGCCGCTCTGGACACTAGGGGCAGAAGCCCTGGTGGACTCTGTATCAGGAGTGTGGAATTGCACACTCAGCATGGGAGTTGGTGCAGGCATTGGCTCAAGTGTAATAGTGTCAGGGGGAATGTCAGCAGGATGGACTAGGACCGACACTGTCCTGGCTGGGTGTGTGAGAGCTGGGGTGGATGGAGCCGCAGCTGCCCCTGCAGCCTCTCCACCCTGCCTACTTGGGGCAGCAGATGACCTTGCTGCCCCTGATCCACGTGGCCTGATGACATCAACGTGCACCGGCGCACATGTCATAGGCCTGCTGACCTGGAAGTCAGCCATGGAGTCAGCCAGGTCTGGTGCCACAATGGGCTGGTCCAACAAGGGCTGAGCATGGATGGTGTCAGCCACATCAGCCTCAACCGGGGGGGGGGAGGGGATTATGGGTGCACTTGACTGGTCCTCCACACATGGGGGGACAGGGTCACCCTGCAAGTAACGACCACGTCCCCTACCGAATCCACCATGGCCACCACTTGTGGCTCGTCCACCTTTGCCACCCTTACGGATTCCTCGCCTCCCAACCATGGCACTGATGTTAATGTGCGTATGGGAGTGGCTGTAAACTATTGTCCTGGGCAATTGGGGGTCAAAGGGGTTGGGTACCAGATGGTAATTGTACCCTAGTGCTCTAGCAAGGCTGAATGTGACCCCTGGGGAAAGATGACGGGTCATGCAACGCACAGGAAGCCCAAAAAAGGGAGATGACGTGCACGCAACCCCTCCTAGACCACGTGTGCGGAAAAAAAAACCTGCACTACGCTGTGGCACCCAGTAACACAAGAATGAACGTATGCGTGTCACACGCAGCCTAGAATGACCTCTGAAGGGGTAGGCTACACACGGGGCAAGCACAGATGTTAGATACGTGCGTGACTCACCGTCTGCCAGGAAAAAGAGCGTGAAAAAGAAGCGCGTTTGGTTGGCAACACCCCCGCCAAAAGAAGATTTGTACGCTGTCTGAAGAGACAGGACAACAGTAGAAGGGAACACTGTTTGAGGGAACAGGCCCAGGAAAACCAGAAAAAGAGAAAAAAGAGAAAAAGCTGTCAGAGGTAACAGGGAGTACGAACTTGAAACGCTGTGAAGTAAATCGCATGTGAAACGACAAGAAGTACAGAATTCACCCACTCGCTCTCCACGAAAAGCACGTACAAGGAAATGGTGTTCTACACGTACCTTTTATGCAGGCCCACACGTCCAGCGTCACTTACGCGATGTGTACGCGCTAGGGCCATTTCCACCAATTACACACTTTCTCACTTCTGCGTGTAGGGCCATTTCCACCAATTACACGCTTTGTCACTGCCGCGTGTACGCGCTAAGGCCATTTCCACCAATTACACGCTTTGTCACTTCTGCGTGTAGGGCCATTTCCACCAATTACACGCTTTGTCACTGCCGCGTGTACGCGCTAAGGCCATTTCCACCAATTACACGCTTTGTCACTTCTGCGTGTAGGGCCATTTCCACCAATTACACGCTTTGTCACTGCCGCGTGTACGCGCTATGGCCATTTCCACCAATTACACGCTTTGTCACTTCTGCGTGTAGGGCCATTTCCACCAATTACACGCTTTGTCACTGCCGCGTGCACGCGCTAAGGCCATTTCCACCAATTGCATGCTTTGTCACTTCTGCGTGTAGGGCCATTTCCACCAATTACACGCTTTGTCACTTCCGCGTGTACGCGCTAAGGCCATTTCCACCAATTACACGCTTTGACACTCGGACGTGTCTTTCATTTTTTTAACACGCAACATTTTCAACGTGTGCCCTATTCAACGTGCACGTGACTTCATAGACGCGCATACGCTGGTGACGCGTTTACGCGCTAAGGGCCTTTCCTCGAATTACACGCAGACGTGTTGGATTTTCACGTGCAAAATCACTCCGTATCAAGCTGGCAACGCGTTCACACACGGAAGACCACGCTCCTGCCCAGAAGGCCAAATTACTGCCCCCCAGAGCCCTGAGCACGCTCCCACCTGCCATCTGCTGCTGCCTGACTGCCTGCTGCCCACGTGCCCTGCCATTTGCTGCCTGCACATCAGCCAGGGGTGCTGTTGCTGTGACCACCCCTGCTGGAACCGAAGACTCCCGACTGCTTTTCCATCGCCCCACAGCCCAGCCCCAAGACCCAGTTGCCCACCCACTCCTGCCTCTGGGGTTGCCATGTCGGGCACTGCAACATCTGGCACCAGTGGCAACCCCCGGCCAAGGAGGCAGAGGGGCACCAGCTTCACTGCCACCGAAGTTGGTGTCCTGGTGGAGCATGTCCTGGGGCAGTATGATGCCCTCTTCGGAAGGTTGCGCTCCGACAAGGAAGGACGGACTCGGATCTGGATGGACATCGTGACTGCCATCAATGCGGAGGAGGTGGCAGTCCGCGACTACGAATTAGTCAGGAAGCGCTGGGAGGACTTCAGGTCCAGGACCCTCAACAAGGCCCGGCGCCCCCTGAAGGCAGCGGATGCTAAGGGGCGCCAGGGCCACTTGTCGGAAGATCAGATGAGGGTCCTGGAATGCATATCCCCAGCGCTCCACATCCAGGTCCTTGAGAAGCAGACCCGTCTGGAGTCGAGCGGTAAGTGTACATGCATACTGATTGTAAGCTGTGCGTGTGGTGGTGTGCCAGGAGTGTGCAGGTTGAACATGTATTTTTATGTGGCCAAGTAGGGGGGGGTGTACAGGGCCGTGAGGGTGACACATGCGAGGGGTCTCATGTGTGACACATGGATGGTGCTTGTGTGTGTGGGCTTGCATGGCACAGGATGTGGAGGAATGATTGTCAGGTGTGACATGGATGTCCATCAAAACACTGCGATAGTTGGCGGAGGTGTACACATGCATGCAAGTTTGGTGTTGTGTGTGCATGTGTAGTGTACTCCCAATGTTGCATGTGATGTGTGGATGACCTTTGGCTGCTCATGCTGTTGTATGTGAATGGATGGTGCTGGCTGTTGCAATATGGCTGTGGTATGGCTCATGTGTGCAAGTTGAAATGACATGTGTGTTGGGGATTGTGATGCCATGTCTGAGGTTTACCAATGCCACTCATGTATAACTGTCATGTGTGTATGAGTCCATTTTACAGTGCCCTGATGCCTGTGTTTTCTTTCTCCCTGTCTGCAGCGTCAACTGATGAAGAGGGCGGAGAAGGTGCTGTGGAGCACAGCAGCAGGGGTCGCACCACCAGCCGGAGACGCAAGGCCCGGATCCCCTCCCAGGTTGTGATCTCGTCGGGGAGTGAGGAGTCCGGTGCCGCGTCCCAGGCCGCAGCTGCCGAGGGGAGGTCCAAGAGGCGGAGGTTGGAGTTGGACTCCTCGGCAGCAGAAGGGGCAGCTGGGACCCCACAGGGCCCAACGGAGGAAGATGGCACGGAGTCATCCAGGTTGGTGGGGGGTTTCGTGGAGGAGGAGGCCGTGCAAGCGACAGTGGCGGGGTCTGGAGGTGGGGATTCCACTGGTGCTAGTGGTGCAGTGCAGGATCAGGGACAGGAGGCAACACAGGCCGCCGCGGAGGTGCCTGTGTGCAATCCTGTCCCTGCTCCTGTCACTGCATCATCTTGCACCAGCGGGGATGCCTACCTCCAGACCCGTTCTCAGGGAGAGGATTGGCTTACAACACCTGGCCTTCCTCTCCCTGCGGATGTGGCTATCCTGCACCAGGTTGAGCCTGTCCAGGGTGGGGTGGCGTTGCGTCAACGGGCCATGCGAGCTGACCTGCAGTCTTTTCATGATGAGTCTGCACATCTTCTCGCGTGGCTCGTTGACCGCGTTGACCCACTGGGACAGCTCACCAGGGCTGGATTCCTCCGTTTCCTGGACCTTGTTCCGACCCCCTTCTCCACAGAACCCCCTATGCCCCAGTCGTCCTCCATGCCATCTTCCCACCCATGTGTCACCTGGGTGCCCTGTGGAGCTGCCTCCGACCGTGCGGCCAGGCTGGTGGACAACAGATCCCTGCCACAGTCGGGAGTCGGACGTCCAGCAGGGGTGGCCACATCAACGACTGCACCCCAGCTGGAGGAGGATGTGCAGGCACCATCGGACAGGGCACATGGACAGCAGCAGCTGCAGCAGCAGGAGGCTGTAGGTGGGAGCCACGATAGCTCGGGGCCTTCAACATCAGAGGGGCAGGCATCGGCCAGAGGGCAGGAGGACCCTGGACGGGAAGTTTCTTCCGTGTGGCAGCGGTTGGGCCACGCCATAGATGCGGAGCGGCGGCAGGCGGAAGAGGCGCGGCTCACGATGGTCAGGGCGGAGAACTCCACGCGGAGGGCCCTGAGGCTGGCCGAGTGCCTCGAGGCAATCCGCAGGGAGTTGGAGGTGAACATGTCGGCGTCCCTGCGGACCCTCGGGGCCATGGAACAGGACCGCCTCCGGGACATAGACGAGGAGTTCGATGATGCCCTGGCCCGGAACACCACTAAGTGAGCCGCTGGACTGGCCCGCCGCCATTGTATATAGTTATTTAGTGATAGGTTTCCTTTGTAGTTTATTTTTATTTGGAGTCGACGGACACTGCTCCACCTTTTGTATATAGTTCCATTTTAGATAGGTTTTTTGGTAGGTTTCATTTCTTCTCTTGGGATGATGGACCCTGAATACTTTGTACATAGTTGGACTTTGGATTTGGATATTTTTTTTCTATGACTATTTTTTCCCATGGAGCAATGGTTTTCTATTTCTTTTTTCCCTTCATTTCCTTTTCATGGACTTGAACTTTGGAAGATATTTTTTGGGATTATCATTTATTGATTTTAATTTGAAAAGGGACAGCCAGCTTAATTTTGTTATTTTTTTACTTGTGTATTTTGGTTAATTTTGATTGCCATTGCTGTTGTTTTTAATACATTATTTGGACTTTTTCATTCTTCAATGTGTGGTTTCATCTCATTGTTTTCATGCATGTCATGATATGGGTTTTCAGGTTCACTTGCAACCATTGTGTGTGTGTGAGACACATGTGTTGATTTACATTGTTTCCATTGGAGTAGTATCATGGGCACTTGTAATACTTGGTTGTGTCTTTGGGCTGTGGTGGCTGGCCATGAGGCACATGCTTGAGGATTGTCAGGGCCTGTGGGCAGGGGGACATGAGTGGGGGCCTGGTGGAGGCTGCCCCTGGATGCTGGGGGGTGGGGGTGGTGGGAGACATGAGTGGGGGCCTGGTGGAAGCTGCCCCTGCACTGCTGGGGGGTGGGGGTGATAGTGGACATGAGTGGGTGCCTGGTGGAGGGTGCCCCTGCACTGCTGGGGGGTGGGGGTGCAGGGGGACATGAGTGGGTGCCTGGTGGAGGGTGCCCCTGGATGCTGGGGGGTGGGGGTGGTGGGAGACATGAGTGGGGGCCTGGCGGAGGCTGCCCATGGTGGGTGGGGGGTGGGGGTGGTGGGAGACATGGGTGGGGGCCTGGTGGAGGGTGCCCCTGCACTGCTGGGGGGTGGGGGTGGTGGGAGACATGAGTGGGGGCCTGGTGGAGGCTGCCCCTGGATGCTGGGGGGTGGGGGTGGTGGGAGACATGAGTGGGGGCCTGGTGGAGGCTGCCCCTGGTGGCTGGGGGGTGGGGGTGGTGGGAGACATGGGTGGGAGCCTGGTGGAGGCTGCCCCACACTGCTGGGGGGTGGG
The DNA here is from genome assembly GCF_040938575.1 of Ambystoma mexicanum. NCBI lineage: Eukaryota > Metazoa > Chordata > Amphibia > Caudata > Ambystomatidae > Ambystoma > Ambystoma mexicanum. Next base: position 1,447,123,793 of record NC_090934.1, on the reverse strand, counting down.
GGTGGTGGGAGACATGAGTGGGGGCCTGGTGGAGGGTGCCCCTGCACTGCTGGGGGGTGGGGGTGGTGGGAGACATGAGTGGGGGCCTGGTGGAGGCTGCCCCTGGTGGCTGGGGGGTGGGGGTGGTGGGAGACATGGGTGGGAGCCTGGTGGAGGCTGCCCCACACTGCTGGGGGCGTGGGGGTGGTGGTAGACATGAGTGGGGGCCTGGTGGAGGGTGCCGCTGGATGCTGGGGGGTGGGGGTGGTGGGAGACATGAGTGGGGGCCTGGTGGAGGCTGCCCCTGCACTGCTGGGGGGTGGGGGTGGTGGGAGACATGAGAGGGGGCCTGGTGGAGGCTGCCCCTGCACTGCTGGGGGGTGGGGGTGATAGGGGACATGAGTGGGGGCCTGGTGGAGGCTGCCCCTGGTGGCTGGGGGGTGGGGGTGCAAGGGGACATGAGTGGGGGCCTGGTGGAGGCTGCCCCATGACTGCTGGGGGGTGGGGGTGCAAGGGGACATGAGTGGGGGCCTGGTGGAGGCTGCCCCATGACTGCTGGGGGGTGGGGGTGCAAGGGGACATGAGTGGGGGCCTGGTGGAGGGTGGCCCACAGTGCTGGGGGGTGGGGGTGCTGGGGGACATGAGCAGGTGTGCAGGGTAGTCCCCTGTTTTGTGGGCTGCCTGCAGGGGCCGTGGAGGGTGTACAGGGAACACCTGTGAGGACCCACCCAGCCTAATCGCGTGTGTAACTTCCCGCGCACCCCTGTAATACACGTACCCAGCCAAATCGCGTGTGATAATTCCCACGCACCCCTGTAATACACGTACCTGGCCAAATCGCGTGTGATAATTCCTGCGCACCCCTGTAATACACGTACCCAGCCAAATCGCGTGTAAAACTTCCCGCGTACCCCTGTAATACACGTACCCAGCCAAATCGTGTGTGATAATTCCCGTGTACCCCTGTAATACACGTACCCTGGCTAATCGCGTGTAAAACTTCACGCGTACCCCTGTAATACACGTACCCTGGCCAATCGCGTGTAAAACTTCCCGCGTACCCCTGTAATACACGTACCCTGGCTAATCGCGTGTGAAACTTCCCGCGTACCCCTGATATAAACGTTACCCGCTTTGCGTTCCTTGTTTGGCAGCCCTGTAAACTGGTCCAGGGTTAGCGCAGCCCTTTGCGATGATTTAGCGATTTTGATGGCTTTTCCTTGCGCAAGGGCGTTCTTGGGGGCGTTACTGGCACTGCTGCAGGGTCGCTGCGATACTCTGCGCCACGGCTGGTTTGGGAGCCTAAAATCCATGAATACGCTGTGCGCGGAAATCGGTTTTAGCGCACGCGCCTGGCGCAGACAATCGCACACGGACACTCTGCGCCAGCGGCTTGCGACACTTTTCTGCGAAATTCTATGAATTACCCTGAAAGGCTATAGTGCTACATGGACTTGCCTGCCTTAAAATAACCTAATCAATAGCTAATATATTTTGCTCCGCCTAGACACTTAAGGTGGGAATATTATCGCACTACAAGGAAATGGGGATGGGCTATGTATCACTCTAAGATCCACAAAGACAGTGGATATTTGATTGCACTTACATCATATGTGAGACTAAGTATTGCTCTTGTCACTTAATTGGGATCCAGGGGGTAAACAATGTTGAATGTATAGCTAACCAATTTATTCCTCTCGCACTCGGTACCTGTGGAATTTAGCCGAAGGAACGGCCTCACTCCCACACACATCTGCTCTCACATAAAACTCAAATACTTTTGCATTACAATGCAGCTAATTTTCCCAACAAAAATTTCGAATTGTAGCTACACGCATACCTGTCTCTCCTCTCACTCACCCCTCCCACTCAGCTCCTCATATACCTCCTTCCACCCATCCACATGCCATTCAGACATGGGTGACTAACAGGGTCTTGGCCACCCTCTCATAAATGTATTGGCTGAAATGCACCCAGGCATAATAGCACATTCCAGTTTCCCATACTTCCGGACTTCGGTCCCGTCGAGTTGGAACAAAAAGCATGGTGAAATGTGCTATTTAAATGACAAAAAAGGAGAGAAGGAAATTAATGAATGTAGCCAGGGAGGACAACATATTATAAGAAAATACATGGGGGTGTCTCCGCCCAAGAACATTTTTAGTTTGGGCTATTAGGTGTCTCTTGCAACACCTATAAGATGAAACTGTTGCATTAGAGCACAGAGAGGGAGACATAGTATATGAGGAGGGACACAAAGCTTGTAGGTGTGTGGTTATCTGCCCGCCCATTGACTTCCCATGGCCATGCTAATCCCTATGGCCATTCCCACCCAGTCATGCCCCTCCCCACCCAAAACACATCCTCATGGGAACTCTTTGAGCTCGCTTTATTCAAACCTTACAATCAAGCTTTGCACTCAAGTGCCTGCCAGTGTTTTTGTAAAGGAGTCTTCTGACTGTTTATGACTTAATTGGAGTTTTAACCCGCTATTGGTGCAATACAATTTTCCTACCAGGTCTGACATTAGCTACTCGATTTATAAGTACTGAAGTCCTGCTAAAAATAAGCATTGGCAAAGCCAGCAATTTTGGCTTGTTTATAAGTTGCAGGCATTTGCCAGGCACTGATATTAGGTGCCCCGGTACTCGCACCATTTTGCACCCGCTACCATCAATGGACAGTTACTACCATTACGGCTTTGCCTGGCAAGTGCTTTTCCCATGCCTTAACAGAAGCCCAAACTGTTGGCATTGCCAATGCTTGTTAAATTAATGTGTTAAAATGGTGCAATTTACTCCAAAATTTTCTAGAAAAATTGGGTTAAAAGCCATAAAATGTTTAATTGGTTCTAAGGTCACACATGAAAACAAATCCAGTAAATGCCATATCACAAACAGTACACCGAAAAGTGTAACCATATTTGAATGACTGCAGCCACAATGTATCTTTGCAAGTAATCGTCTATGTAAGTCACTTGCATGAGGCTGTAGATGTGTTTATGCCAATATTGATGGTCACAGTAAGGCACTTGCCTGAGGCCACTGCCAGAATCTGTCCGAGCCAGTAATAATGGTTATTTTAAAACGCTTGCATGGGCCTTAGCCTCAGTTGACAACAGACATCAGATTCTCTACTGACCCCACCAGACATGCATACATTACTAACACACACACACAAACACACACACACACACACACACACACACCCACACACACCCACACACACACACACACTCACACACACACACACACACACACACACTCTCTCTCTCTCTCTCTCTCTCTCTCTGTCTCTCTCTCTACATACACATATGCACACACTAGTACATTACACAACACAAAAACACTTATGCTCTGCAGTGAATCTTCTCTTAGGGGAAATGAGGGTGTGGGCACCAGGCACAAATCAATCTAGGCAGCACAGGTGCACCCAAGAAGGACTAAAACATGCTGGGTGTGCCAGCACAACTGACTAATGTGATTGCTGTTTCTTATCAAGCAGGGGGCAAGTGCGCATGCCACAGCGCACACTCCGGTACGCACGCGGCTTCTTTTTAATTAAAACTCAAAATAACAATGTGATCAGTTGTCTTGAGGGAACCAGTGGGATTGAACCGGGCACAGTGGAGGAGCCCAGGGGGCAGCCACCCTCCTTCGTCCCTTTGGCTCTGCCACTGGTTGGTGGGTAGGCCCCATATGGCCACCCTGCTTATATCTTGTAAAGGGTAAGTAGGGGGGGGTGAGGCCTACAATGATTCCTTATGGGAATTTAGGATGAGCCTACTGCCGGAAGCATGTAAGGGGTTAAACAAAGAGGGTTAGCTGCTCGTATCAGGGATATTGTGAACAGGGAGGAAGAGACAGTGGAATGCATTACACATGTGGGATACTGCATTAAGAGAACCCCCTTAACCTATGGTTGGGCACGAAGGGAGACTGATGGCCAGTTTGTTTGGCCCATCATTGGCGGGGCTTAGGGGAAGGCAAGTTGCTGGTCAATCACTGTCCAGTATTTAACATGTAAGCGGCCGGTACTGCAGACGTTACCCTGATTTCAATGCCAACAGTAGTGGGTTAATTTGAACAAAAATGACTGGGGTGTCGGTTTTTGGCATCCATGTTCACATACGTGTGTTTCGCTTTCAAATCAACACACAGCTTATTGTTATTATTTGTAAATACAAAAACACTGGGAAATTGCAGATTCTGAAAAGCAACATTTGCTTAGTTGGCCCCACGCATATCATCTTACGAGAACACTTGCACCCTTTCTAGGCGCACACAAGCTCGCGGACTCTGCTGCTAAATCACCGAGAAGGCCCAATGATTCCATGAAACCCTTCTTTGTGCGTCATGGCAGCGATTGTTGAACATGCATGCGTGCTGTCAGAAGGCCTGCGTCTCTTCGTTCTGCGCTTTCCTTCACTGGCCCTAATTAATTCCGCATTGCAAATGCAGTCTGTCCAACGTCACTTGTGATCTGCGGTAAAAGGCACGCACACGCTCTCCAATCATGCGCGCCTGGGCACTTTAAGGCCGATTTCACAGGACAGTTATTTGTGCTTACTAGTTAATTCGTTTGCCTGGGTGCACGCACCTCCTAAGCTGCCTTTGATGGCAGGTGCAGCAAGGAGGTGAAAGCTGTCCTTTTTGGAAATGTGTGTTTTAATAAAATATGAGGCAGAAAGGCTCAGCTGCACAGTTTAATTAGACTGCCAAAATATTTCTGAAAGTTGCAGAATGAGGGATCCACACGCAGGGCAGGGAGGCCTATTAGGGCCCGCTTCAAAGCCACAAGGGTGCGGATTTGAGACCCGTTATAAACGCAGCCAATGAAGGGTGGCAGGCTGCGATGATGCTGAGAGCGCGTTGGTGACATTACTGCGGGAGGGTTCCCTGGTTAAGAATCCATTATGCCGCCTCTATCGATTGCTCAGGTCTTTCTGGCAGCGACGCCTGCGACAGTAACTGCTCTGAGAAATGGAAATAGGACATTGTCACGGCCAAGGTCAAAATCGAACTCGCAGGCTTTTTCCAATTGGCCTGGCAACATGAAACAAAATATATGTGTATACAATTTATATATCTTTAGAAATGTAAGGGTGAAACATTTATTTTTCTAAAAAAGCTGGCGGTACTAAACCACAGCACAATGTAAAAGGCAAGATTGATGAAAAGCCAGTCATTTGCCACAATGAGAATTGAAAATCGTCTTCAGCAACACTCAGAGAAACATGACACAATCACATATATTAATTGAGGGGAAAAAGGCACAAAGCGAAAAACCACAAACACCCAGGGAATACCCGGGTTAGCGAAAAATGTTAAGAAGATTCTACCAGTTCACAGGAACACCTTCCAACATGTCCACACAACGGGATCAGAACAATAAACGCCACTTCACAAGGCTCCATATATATATGGCAAGAGAGGATAGCTCAGCAGCAACACGCTCACCTTGGAAACAAGACGACATGGAGCAACACAGGTTCGATCCCCAGGTTCCCGATTAGAAATCTCTGGGTATTAAGCAAGTTATAAATAACCTATCATATCAAATCAAATTAATTGCCCTGCAAGATGATGATTTCCGGGAGAATAGCTCAGAGGCAACACCCTCACCTTGGAAGCAAGAGACACAATGCAACACAGGTTTGATCCCGGGGCCTGCCTTAGAAACCTCTGGGTATTAAGCGCGCTATAAATACGCAACTAAGACAAAAAAAAAAAAAAAAAAACTCCTGTAACAGTCTCAATGCTAAATAAATGCATCTGAAGGACTGCAACGTAGTACAGAATTACAGAACAAAAACACACGTGCATGTGCAAAACCAGGAACAGGCCTCCAATAGAACTCTGGGACTGAGCCTAGGCCTACACACGCAGGGGATACCCTCCCATATCAAGGTCTCTGGGGCAGAGAGTACACAATCTGGCAGTGCCAACATACAAGGAAAGGCAGTGAAGCCCCAAATAGTAGGATACATATTTCATATTCTGAAATGACCAATCGAAGGTCATGATTTTATATCGAATGTGCGCACACCTTGTGCACCCACAAGGGTATGACTCACCCACATTTGTGATGAAGACTAATATAAAGGATAGCAAACACACACTTGCAGCTGGCATCCAAGGTGTATGGACAGCAACACTACACCCCTAAGTAAAGCCTCGTGCACAAAACAATGATGCCATTCACCCACATCTATGAATGGTAGGCTCAATGGGCATACCTTGGTACATACAAGCATTGCCACATCCCTCCCTTCGGTTGCTGTCCAGATGGAGGTAGACCATAAGCTGCTGGTGACCAACTGGCAGGACCATCATAGGTCACAGAAACATTGACACGCAAAACGCTGGCCATGCTGTTCTGTCTAATCCACCATTGAAGCCAGGCAGAACACCTAGGAACTGAAGCCGAGCAACATTACCTGTGAATCTTTGTCTCGGGAGGATAGCTCAGGGGCAACATGCTCGACTTGGAAGCAAGACGACATGGAACACCACAGGTTCGATCCCCGGGTCTGCGTTATAAATAACCTTTCATATCAATCTGCAAGCAGATCGCAACAGAAGAAATACCAGAATCACTGATGAGGTCCCGATGGCTAAGCCCATCCTTGACTGCCTCTGCCGTAATGTGCCATTTATTTATTTTTTCATGTATTTATTTTTACATTTATAGAGCGTGCTAAACCCTAAGGCATCAAGGCGCTGTTACATGACAAGTTACATTCAAGATAGTCCAAGCCATATGTTACATGCAGTTTCGGTCCGGGACCCGGATTGTTCAGTTTTGCAGTACACATAGGGTGGATGGTGATATGAGATGAACAACACAGTTTTAAGGCTCTGCAGAAAGTCCCATATGAATGTTCTGCTTGCAGAGTAGGTGGGAGAAGGTTCCAGTGTTTTCCCACAATGGCCGGAAAGCTAGAGCGTCCATCTTTGGCCCTTTTAAATTTGGGCCGGGAGATGCGGTGTGCAAAAGCAGCCACTGTGGGTCTGGAGGAGGATGCTTTTGTGAGTTTCTGAGATAAGTATGTAGGGGCATCCTTGGACAAGCAATTGTGTGTGATGGATAGAGTTTTGAGGAGAATCCGTTCACAAACAGGGAGCCAACAGGCTTTTGTTCTTGCTGCAGTGATGTGTTCAGCTTTGGGGACGTTCAAAGATGCTCTTGGTGGGTTGTTCTGAATAACCTGCATTTTCCGAATGTTCTTGTCGGTGGTCCCGCAAATAGGGTGTTACAATAGTCAAGCCTCGAGTCTCCGATGGCTCTGGTTCTGGTGAGGCAGCTGTCCAGGGATGGGAAAGTTCTGAAGGTGTTGATAATCTTCGTTTTGTAAGCGGCAGAGGAGGCGATGGCTCTGACATGTCGAGAGAGACATAGGGTGGTGTCAAGATATACTCCCTGGGTTTCCACGAAAGGAGAGACAGAGATCAGGATACCGTCAATGTTAAAGGTAGTGTATTGAGGATCAAGCATCTTGACCACTGTGCGGAGGCCCACCATAAGTATCTATGTCTTCTCATCACTCGGGCATAGACGGTGTGTGGCCATCATGTATACCAAATTGAGGGTAGTGGAATCTTTATGGTAGTTGCCAGAGAGGGGCCATAGAATGTGCGTGTCGTCGACATAGTTTGTATAAGATATACTGATAGAGTCCATGAGGGCAAATAGAGGAAAGGTGAATATGTTATACAAAGTAGGAAACATGCTGGAACCTTGAGGCACACCACAGGTAATGAGTGCTGGGGGGGGGGGGGTGCTAGCGTTCTCAGCAAATACTTTAAAGGATCAATTTCCTATGAAGGAGGCTATCAAGGAAGTGGCCTCGGGGGAGAAGTTAGCTGAGGAGGATAGATGCCGACCAAGGATTTCGTGGTCTACTAGATCGAACACTGCGGATAGGTCAAGGGGAAGTAGCAGTGCAGGCTTGCCTTCATCCCTGATTTTGTCAATCTGGATCTTAAGGTTAAGTAGTGCAGACTCCATCCCGTGATCCTGGGCGGAACCCTGACTGACGTATGCCCAGGATGTGATTTGGTTCCAGGTATCGTTGGATTTGCAGAAAAGCTGTTCTATTCAGATTTTCCAGCAAGAAAGGGATAATAGTGATGGGGCTGTAGTGGGGATAGTGGGGTGTAGTGAGGGCTTTTTGATGATGGGGTGTACCAAGCTGAGGGGTGCTAGGATGAGGGGTAAAGGCAGCGATGAGGGGTGCTAGGATGTCAGAGCATTCTTTGATTAGGCACGCTGGACAGGTATTGCCTTTGCATTGGGAGGGTTTGAGGGTTTTGAGGATGGTTTTGACTTTGTCTTCAGAGACATCAGTGAAGTAGAAAATGGGGAGGTCTAGGGGGCTGCTGGAGGAGGGATAAGGTTGGCAGAGTTGCTTGCACAGGGTCAATCAGAGATTGCTTGGTGTCAATTATTTTGTGTAGGCTGTCAATTTTGGTGAGCATGGCATTTTGGATATTGGTGCACCAAAATTCATCTTTGAATATAGTGACCGGGGGGTGGTGGTGGGGGTTTCAGTTTACTGAGAATGGAGCAGATCTCCTGGGTGTTGGATTTGGCATTGGCGATTCAGGCATTCTAGGTGGCTGATTCCGCAGAGAGCATGGCTTTTTTTTTATAGTGTTTAGCATCTGCAGTGAACAGTAGCTTTGAGGCAACCGTAGGTTATTTAATCCAGCTAGCTTCTGCTAACCATTTGGAGGAGTGAAGCGTTTGAAGTTCTGGCGTGAACCACGAGTTTCTGTGAGTGGAAGGTTTGAGTTTACTTGGCTTAAGAGGGGCTTTAATGTCAATGGCGGCCATTAAGGTTGTGGCATACAGGTCAGCAAATGAGTTAGGGTCATTGATCAAGGGGGGTTTGGGTAGAAGTGAAATGACCAAGGGAGCAAGGTGTTCCTTGTTGAGGTTTCTGGAGCTACAGGCCAGAGAGGGGAACAGGGGGACAGCAACTGCCATTGCACAGCTCACTATGATCTGTAAAGTGGATATAGTTGTGCATTTGCTTGACACCTCTTTATATGCTGTAATGCAAAACATGCCCTGAATCGTGCCCATGGCAGCTATTGCCATCAACTTATATGCTGTCTCTGGCCACATTTTGCAGAAGCGCAATGTTCTCAGAGAGATGCAGTTATGCAACTGCCTCTAGCTGATGTGCCCCATGTTTGAGGAGTGCCAGGCCCATTGCACAGCTAGTAGAGCGTTCGCTTTGACAGCTGTGCAGAGCCTGCTGACGCAGGTTCGAATCCCGGCTGGGCTGAGGTGGATAAGCAGCGCTCAGATACCTGAGGGTTCGTAGCGCTATATAAATGCTAAGTTATTATTTATTTAAGTGTTGCATCCCTTTTACCGTTGTGCAAGGCACGTATGTATCTTCCGTTCTCTGGTATATAAATAGATTCAGAACTCACAGCTTCTTGCACCCCCCATGGGAAGGGGCGCTTGTGATTGGTAGATAATGGATATTGGAAGAGGGCAATATAAACAAAATATAAAATCAGTTCATGATGCGGGCTGAGTTATGGTTGATTTTTCACATTGTGGTGCCTCTGTTACGGTTGCTGTTGAAACAATGACTGGCAGTGTTTTGTTTTGTTTTCTGCCACAACCATAAATCCCTTCTAGACATGAGTTTCAGTGTTTTAGGACAACTACATGACATTTCTTTGATGAAAGTTTTTTCAGTGAATTGTTTTGAGATTTTAAATAATGTACAGAATCCTAACGACGGTCCCCACTCTCAGTGGGGTACCCTCAAGCAAAACAATGGGACATTGGCATCGACAGGGACATAGGCCAAGCCAAGAACAATCCTGAGCCACCAGATCAGCCAGCTAGGAGTGGGCTGTGGCCATGCCCAGTGTCTATTACCCATTGCAATCCTAGTCACTCCACATTTACCAGAACAAAGCTTTTCGGCGTGCCCTGGGTTTACGTGAGCTACCCAGTACGCCTACCGACCATGGACTGCAGTTATGCCTACTGGATAATGTAAATGGAGCTGGGCCTTCGGGCATGTTCCAAGCATCTCTCAACCACCCAGAGAAGCCAATGTCTCTGCCCTGCTGCCTGACCCAGTGCCCACTTTTCTCCCTAAAATGGATCCTTGAACTACTAGGCATGGCCTCTGGCTACAATACTTGAGGCATGGCTTTCCACAATGCTCCATATCCATGCAAGCTACCAAATGCGGCCATTTGACCTGGCCTGCTGCCAGGCATAGCGGCCGTTTTACCTCTGCTGTGAGTCTGTGGGCTACTGCTCATGGCAAGTGGCCATTTTACCTGGGGGAATGCGATTCAACCATGTTTCAGGCTCCGCTAAGCCACCCAAAGTGTCCACTTTGCTCCAATTGGGAATGGGGGGAGGGGGTTGTGGAATGCAAATATCCCCCACAACATGCCTACAGGTCCAAGCCAGACCGGGTCTGAGTGCCTTACCTGGCCAGCAGACCCATGAATTCACTCATGGTCCCAAATGAGCAGATCTGCCCTATTTTATGTATTCTCTGAGATCTCCCACACGTTGCCTAGGACTGCGGTGTCCAAGGGGCGAGTAAAATGCCCCTTTTGCAATGTTATGACACACGGGTTCTGCAGGGTGCTAATAAACATCTACAAAGAACAACGGCAGGCTGTGAAAAATATCCCAGGACTGCACCATTGGTTATGGTTGTCAGAAATTGTCCTCAGAAGCAAATTCAAAGTAGCCACTCAAGTAGCCAATTGGCAACATATGGGTCACTAGACTGTAACATACTTACTCCGATATAGCTAATCAGTTTTCTTGCTACTTTTGGGCATTTATTTTCCCAAAAATGTGGATGGAAAAGTAGAAAAGGAGCTTGAGTTAGACCGTCGGTCCTTGCAAAGGTGTGACATGCATAGTTCAGGCTGTAGGTGTGGCAAAAGGTTTGTTTTCCGAGAATGCGTGTGAACATGTACGTGTTAGTTCCTCCAATAACTTTACCACCATTGACAAAACAGTATAAATCTTTCCAAAAACAATTCAGCATGCTTGAAATGTTTATAGCTGCCAAAACAGAGACCTTCTTATAGCAACTCCATTGTAACAAATAACCATAGACTCACTGTCACTCACTCTGTAACAGATGTATATGGAATTGTATTATTGTTGTATTATATTTGAATATTTATGTTGCGCTAGGCCTGCACAGAGGATCTCGGAGCGCTTTGCAAGGTTCAAAGATTTCAATGGTGGGACGTGCAAAGAAAGTTACAATTATTTTTAGGATAGGATTGGACGATTGCACAAATGGTAGATGGAGAGGTGGAGGTGCTGAATTACATGTGGGGAAAAAGGTGTGGTGTGAGGCTCTTTCAAAAAGTGGTGATGGAGGGTGCAGTGCAGATGTAAAGTGGTAGGATGTTCCATGCTCCGGGTTCCATCTGGGTAAACACTTGTGTTTTTGTGTATGTTACTTTGCCAAGTGGTATGCATAGAAGGTGACGGCTATATGTCTGGAGTTTCAGTGGGTGATGATTTTCAGGTTGTCATGAATGTAAGAGGGGGCTTTGCAGTGTGTGGCTTTCAGTACAATGCAGAGTCCTTTGAAGGAAATTCTCTGGGATGCTGGGAGCCAGTGAAGCTGGTCAAGAGCTGGGGTAATGGGTGAGTGTTTGGGTACGTGGAGGATGAGTCTCAGTGTTTTGCGTTTTGGTAGTGCAGTGAGGAGAGCATTATTGCAGCCAGGTTTGGACACAACCATTGCTTGGACTGCAGTACCAAAGGCGTCATGGAAAAGAGTGTGTCTTAACTTGCCTGAGGTTGTAGTTGTAGATGGCATGTTTTTGTGACAGCAGCTATATGGTCTGTAAAAGAAAAGTGGGGGTTTATGGTGCAGCCAAGGGATTTGACAGGTGTGGAGAGGGATATTTAATTATTGACTGCGGCATGTCCTTTGATCTGGGGGGTGACTTTGGGTTTGTGGCTCGGCGCATATGAGAAGGTAATCCATTTGGAAGGGTTGAACTTCCAGAGGTGGGTGGTCATTACAGTGGTCACGGTGAAGAGACAGCTTTTGAAGGTGTGGAGTTGTGTAGAGGAACAGATTTGGAAGTATATGTTCATGTCGTTTCCTTATTGGTAGAAAGGGACATAGTGTTTGCTACGAGCCTGTCCAAAGAATTCTACATATAGGCTGAAGAGGAGTTGTGACCGGGAGGAAACTAGTTGGACCCCGCACTTGACTCCGGCAGGGTCAGGACGTTAAGGGGACATGGATACGAACTGCATTTTGTCATTGAGGAAGGAGAGGAGCCAGCTGAGGGTGTTACCTCAGAGTTTCATTCAATGGCTTAGGATGTTTTGCAGGATGATGTAGTTGATGCTGTTGAAGACTGCAGAGAGGTTAAGGAGTATGAGCAGGGCTGTGTGCCCTTCATCAGCGATGTTGCAGTGGTCATCAAGGATATGAAGTGCAGCGGTATCTGTGCTGTGTCCAGGTCCAACTACCAGTTTGGAGGGGGTTGAGGAGGTTGTTTGTGGTGATGTGTTGCTGTAGTTGCATTGTGATGAAGTATTCCATGGTTCTGGTGAGGTATGGTAGACTATTAATAGGGCAGTCATTTTTGCAGAGCATGGAGTAGAGAGGTTTTTTTGTAGAGAGGGGATATTTGTGACATTTCGTAGTGCAGAGTTAATAGTACCATGTGAGAAAGAGGAGTTGATGCTGTTGAGCCAGCGTGGAGCGAGCTGGTGACGCAATTGGATGTTCTGGTTTTGTTTTGCTGGAAGAATAAAGCAATGATACCCACCAACACCAGAACACTTTGATAGAGCCATACTCCAATGCAAAACAGAAATCGCTGAATGCTAGACATTTTTATTGTTATTTAAGTCACAATGATGGTTCGGTGCCAGTGAGCCACTGTAGTGCAATCTGTTTTGCCCACAAGACCTTTAAAAAAAAAATATTGTGCTAAAAACATTTGAAAGACAAGGGGAATGTGTAAAGTGTGCTCTTGTTAGAGTGAAAAGTGAACAAAGAAGGAACACACACATTTACCAAGGGTAGGAAGTAACTCCTCTGACTTCTACCTCTTTAAGTTCAAACATTGTGAGTCTTCATGATATAATAGTCTATGACTACAGCTGGTACTAGAGCAATCTTGTCAGTGTAAAAAATAAACAATCTCTCCACCTGGACGTAGATTTTACTGGCCTAGAGTAGTCAAATTAGTCAAAGTGGGCAAACATATCTGTATTTTCCACAGGAGCAAGCCAGATGGAGTGCTCAAGTTAGTGTGTAAATGGTGTGTGCATATATTTTGTACACAAAGAATGGTTAATAGTTACTCAGAATAGCTGGCCTCCCAATTAGACAAGCTGCATTCGTAAACCCTCTTAGAGCAACTATAAAATACAGGAGTAAATCACGATCACAATGTCACTTGCCCAAGTAAGATCGTTTTCTCTGCCTTCCCTCTGTTCCCCCTCCCTTGCCTCGTCGCGCCTTGAAACACCTTTGTATAGGCGCGTTACAAATGCCATTTCATATCATATCATAAATGACACATTTGAGCAGTGGTGGCATAGAAAGAGAGAGAGGAGACCTGAAGAACTATGTGATGAGATATTGCAATACCAAGAGGGAGCAGCAGATGCAGAAGCAACTGTAGAAGAATTAGAATGAATGAAGGGTGCTCGCTGGGTGAGACACACATAACACCGAGATGCCTTCAGTACTGAAAGGGCAGATACTCCATGGTGGATGATTGACATCCACATTAGCCTGATGAAAAAGAGCCTGTTAGTTAGGGTTGCAAGTGGTTGATCAGACATAGAAGAGATAGTTAATACATGATGGGTACTCTGACAAAGGTCTTCCCATTAGTCTGTATCCAAAACATATGTATCTGAGTAGGTAGGGAGCCCAAACTAAGCAGGCAGTCTACTGGCATCTGGAAATCATGTGGTTCAAAGGAGGAAAATATAGCAATGGATACAAGGCAAAATAGGGGGATTTCTTTTTTATTATTCCAAGTGTGTTACAGTTAAATAACTTTCCACAGATACATAGCAAATATCAGCCAGTCTTCAAGTTTTATTGCAGCATTATCCAGAAAGCAACACACAATACAACAGTGCACAATCACACAAATCAACTGACTGGCGATTTTACAAAAGAACAACAGAGTTAATCATTAAAATCAATAAAATAAAAAAATGGGCAAATGTACAATTAGGCATACAAATGGGTGCAGCAAATAGCAATCGTGGTGAAGAAGAGTCAGGTCAGTACATATTCAAGATCGAATTGTGGCATCACCCATTGTAATTCTCTTAAGCAATGAACTGTGAATATATTTGGATACAATGTATACCTTTGTCAGGTTACTAGTATCCTGATAGTGGGATA